>NC_140300.1:67422736-67925862 GCF_964211825.1 Aythya ferina | reverse complement strand
TTGCTCAAGAAAAACTAGTAATTACAACAGCTACAGAGCAGCTTAAGGAAAACGGGCTAAACTTGAAAGAGCAAAAGAGACCATGCTACCTTTTCTTAAAGAGCATCAGAGAGAAACTGAGAAGGCTCAACATTAGAAGAGACAAATATATATACTCCATATGTGATATGAACTTAAAAGGTGGGCCAGAGTACATTTTGAGGAATGCAAACTGGGCCACATAAAAGGGAATTTCGTTACTGAGAAGCAGTGAACAGTGTGGTTAATGCTCCCACTTAAGAACGGGTCAGCTGCTGGTCACTTACTCCAAGGATCTTTCTCTGGCACTTTGAACACTCCGGGGCGAAGAACTTCTCATAGCAGACCTCGCAATACAGAGCCCCTTTCTCTTCCACAAATCCAATGTAAGCCATGGAGGCTTTGCAGTGAGCACAATTAAACTCCTCTGGGTGCCACGACTTCCCCAAGGCCACCAAGAAGGGTCCTCTGGTTAGGAAGAAAAGATTAATCAGCAAATACCACTGAGGTAGCTCCTGCTAAAGCTTTTAATTTATCAGCAATACCTCTGCAACATTATTTCACCGTTCACAAATTTGTTCCAGATTTGCTCCATCCCTCTTCCCTCCTATGGGCTTCTAAGAAAGTGTCAAATGTTGATGAGATCTTTTCCCACTGAACTCTCCCCCAGAGACACCTGACCTCAGTAAAGACTAATTCTTTTCACTTCATGGCATTTCAAAAATGCTATTTCAGAACTGCATTAAATACAGTGCTGAAGAGGCTGCTAGTGGAAAGAAAATAAATAATAATAATAATTAATAAACGTTCCCAATGTTCTCAACTGCTTCCCTCTATTGCAAAGAGACATTTGACTCTGTGATACCATCAGCTCTCTTTCAACATGCATTTGTATATCAAGGCCACAAATGTTAAAGTATGCTTGACTCCATTATGAGCTAATAAGAGCAGTTTCTTGTCAGACAAAAATTCTGTAGCTGTCCTTATCCAACAAGTTTGTCACAAGATAACCCATCCAGTTGCTTTTTCTTGTTTGCTTTCCCCAGAAGTGAGTTAAAATAAGAAAATTTTCTCCAAGGACAGAACCTCCTCTATTTTATTTTTTTTTTTGCTTTTATAGCATTTGTCTGGCAAATGCCACAAGGTTAATGGACAAAACGAAACTGTCCATTTCTAAGCAAACAAAAACTTCTCATTTTATAAGCCATAAGTCTCTTGTATATGCCATTGAATCAGCATTCATTTGAAAACACATTCAACATGCAAATTTCTTTAACAAACATATTTACTCTAATGAGGTGACTCCTGGGTCCCAGCAACACTCAGTCTTTCAGAATTTATGTTTTAAGAGAACTTTGTGGCTCAGGTTCACTCACCACATTTCCCATTTCTGTGATACCAATAATGATACCATTCTTTCAGTAATGCATCTTTTTTTTTTTTTTCCTAATATTTCAATCCAAAGAAGTGTAAAGTACTAGCGTCACCACCCTGTTTGCTAAACAATTTTGGAAATTAAGTAAGCAACAGAAATATTTTTGTTTAATATAAGATACTCATATGAGCAAAACAACAACAAGAAAAGCAAAAACATTAACATTTGTTTCCAGAGTTATGCTGACTGTAAGATGAGAACTATGTGGGCAGAGGACAGAGGGCATCTTCCTTTAGAGAAGCAGACACTTATTTTCATTTCTCTTCTACATTGTCTCTGGAGATGCTTTGTATTTTCAACAGGAGGAGAACTCAAAAAACAAAGGGGCTCAAACAGGTTTAGGGCAACTCATACACCTTCTGAGATGAAGAAGATATTTAATCTGAAACTGTTTCTTCCGTTCCTCTCTGAATACTGCAGAAGAAACAGTGAAAAAGCAGCTCCTGGAGCAGCTCATAGCCCTTTAAGGAGCAAGCCAGGGGGAGTGCAGCCCTCTGCCCCTGCTCACAGCAGATGCCTGAGCAGAGCAAACACTGACCTAACCTGATACCCTCCTGCTGCCATACAAGCACCTTTCTAGATCAAAGCCCTTTCAGTTCTGTACTGATCAAACAATACAAGCCCTTATGTACAACAAAGTGCTCTCCTCACGCCGTGTCAGCACAAGCTAATTTAACAGATTCATTAAGACAGGGCTGACACCGAAGAGGTTCTCTCCACTCCAAGTAGGATTGGGTTTCTGGCCATCTGCACTGCAATGATAGGCTTGGTTAGTTATGAAATGGAAAGCAAGCACGCTAGCGACAGGAGGGGAAGGAATTTTTACAACATCTGCTACATTTAGCTCTCCACAGTTTACAGTTCTGACATATTGAGGTTAGCCATTCAAGACAGCGCGCAGGAACCCAGACGGATGGGAAACAGTGCAGGAGTGCATCTATGGGGTTTCGTTCCCAGAAGTCCCCAGACAGCTGTGGCCGTGCCCTGTACAATGTCTCCTAGGTGTTCCATTAGTGGGCCTGCTCCCCACGCACACGTGGCCAGGGGAGCACTTTCTAAATGCGATTTTACGTTTAATCAGGCTGTAGTTTAAACATGTCAAGCTGACGCTGTGGCTTAATGATACCAGTGACTTAAAAGCTGCCCCAAAGCATGTGGAAAGAAAAAAAAAAAAAAAAAAAAAAAAAAAAAAGAAAAAAGAAAAGAGAGAGCGAGAGAAAAAAAAAAAAAAAACACCTGCTATGTAAAATACACTAAAACGTGATATTCAGAACTTGGACTTATTCCTAGTCTCTGCATATTTTTGTGATCAAAACAACAGCTTCCAGTAAGAAAAGTTATTTATTTGCTTCATTCAGTTGAAAAGGAATTAAAGATTGGAGTGAGGGGGCCACATGCCCACCATCATGATTGGAATAAGCCAGGGCAGAAAATGCTAGGAAGATGGCTACAGATGACTTCATTCCTCATTGTGCATTAACAACAACAAAACCCCCCAAGAACTCTATGCCAACTGACTCTTTGTAAACTAGTCCAATTTGAAAGGTGGCACTCAAAAAACACGTTCCTCCCACCTGATGCTTTGGGACAACCTAACTAGCAACAGTTACCTATGAATGCAGTTTCATCCCAACCTACTTTCAAATGCTAAGTGCTTTGGACCAAATTTCTGACATCACCATCTAAGACCACGTGAACCAAACCCGCAGATGGAGGCAAATAGTAGTAGCTTTTTTTTTTTTTTTTTTTCCTTTTTGAGAGATTGTGATGTACTTACATCAGTATTTACAGACTGTTATGTCCCAAAGGATCACCAGGTACATAAATTTGGTAGCAACATCTAACATCTGGGTCCCACATGTAGCAATGATATAGGGTCAAATTGGAAAGAAAAGTAAATAATGTACAAGGAATATAAGGATAATTTCACTATTATTCTACTTGTAACTAAATATAACTTTATCAGTATGGTCACGATGCATTATCATGTCAATAATCTAGCTTCTCATGTGGCTTTGATTATGACAGCAAGCCAGAACTGAAATTTGGTGGTGGAGAGATCAAAAGGATTTCCACATCTGCTGAGTAGGTCAATCACTTTTTTAGTTATTGTCTTCTCATTTGGAAATGATGTGATATATAATTTCTGTATAGGAGATGTTCAAGGGAAGCACCATTCCTAATTTTCCCCTCGTGCCTTTAAATTAATTAAGATCTATGAGAAAGTGACAAAACCAAATCATCATTCACAGGTATACCAGAGATATGTTCTCAATGGAGATACAGGGAAAACACATTTGCACTTGAAAGGGAGAGCAAACTCTGCACTGTGGTACTCAGTGAGACTGCCTGAGAACCAGAAGTCTTCATCAGGATGTCTCAGAAGTTTGCCAGACTGACACAGCAAGTAGATCATGGGAAATTTAGTTTGCCTCCAACTCTGATACTTTTAGACACAGAAACAAAAGATTACGTAATGAAGCTTTGGAAAAAAAAATGAAATCTTCATGCAATCACTGTATCAATAATTAAAGATATATTAAAAAGTTATAAGACGCCTCTAAGAAATTGTTTTGGCTTAACTAACCATGGTTATTCTATGCCTTAGTGTAAAGTAACCAACTCCACAATGCATTCTGGCTTCAAAGCAGTTGTACAGTGCAATGTCACTTAATCCTCCTCCTACCTTTTCATAGGTAACACTACCAGTAAGGGCATGAACTGTAATTATGCTAAAGCTTGAACTTGAAATGGCAATGCAAGCTTTCAAATCCACTGCATAATGTGAACATTAGGCATATTTGGCATTGATAATCACATGTCATCTCATACTCAAATGAAACAACGCTTGCTTTTAATAATTTAGATGGCATTTAACATGTGAAGAAATTTAAGGATTTACACGTTAACAGCAGTTGAAAGACAGACAACAGTATCAGTTACTACTCAGGAAGAGTTGTCACTTACAGTAGGTGACAATGGTTTAAGTACTACCAAGTAGGGCTGCCCCTTTCTCCTATGTGGCCACTGAGGAGCAAAGGTTGCTCCACAGACCGCTACACTTGCCTACTTACAGGGCTGAAGCTCATCTCTTCAATGGTGATGAAAGCAGGGAACAGCAGCAAGTGCTTTAAGGCCTGACTGAAGAGGTTAGCTGCTCAAGGAGAGATCTGTGCTGTGCGACGCCATGGCACAGAGCACCAACAAACCCTGCTGAAGCACAGGTCTTTTAAGAGGCACCAAGCTACATTCCTTGCATGAAAGATGCAGCATAGTTTGAACTGCTATGATGTCAGTATTTACTAGATGAACTCAAAGTTCTCCAGCACCCAGAGAACAAAAAAGTCAGCGTACTAAAGACAGACATGATGATTATATAGGCCAAACTGTTCAATGAATCAGACAAATCTCATCCAAAAAGTGTATAGGCCTTTTTGAAATTAATCTTTCATTTTGTGGTGAAGAACAAAATCTGGATTAGAGAGCAGGTATATCTACATTCAGAATTTATACTTTTTTCTGTTGCTTCAAGGAGATTCAGATCATATATTTTTATTTCCTTGACATATATGATGGAATTAGGAAAAGACCGCCAAAACATCACAGATGAGTTAGCAAAGAGTCCTCTAAGATTACCCTGCTGTTAACTGAACTGGTAGTGAACTATCAGAATGGAAATCTAATGGAAGTCAACAGGGTGGACTCAATTCATCCCTAGAAAGCAAGTGATTAGACTTAGTTGAATTTTCTGATGTAGAATTCAAGCCAGGGTTCAAGGAGCTCTAGAGGGTATGGTGGAAAGCTTGATTTTCTGTTATACTGAGTGAAATTTATCTATTTCATAGAGCTCACTTTCCTAATCAAACAAGTTTCTTTCTTTAACTATGGCGAAACATTGCGCAGGCTCTCCTATCTTGTTCACTGAAAACATGGGACAGATGAATAAAAAGAAATATTACAGGGCATTACTTTGCCCCTGCAGCTCAACAGCACAGATAATTGAACAACCATGAAGATGACGACATCTTAGAAGTATACATCTCTTCCAGAAAAAAAAAAAAAAAAGAAAAAAAAAATCTATTTTAGAAAAAAAATAAAATGTAAGGTAGATGAAAATTGGGAATGATTTGCACATTAACTCGAAAAGCGATTATAGCTCCCTGGTTGAGACAATCACGACTAATTGTCAAAAATCACTGACTGAACAATGCAGCCCAGATTAATTTCTTCCTCTGTAAGAAATTCTGGCTAAAGACAGATATCTTAGGGGACTCGGTGGAATTATTTATCTCAATTGGCATACTTGGTTTTGTGTATTCTCTGGATTAATCCTTTCCATCCGTATTATATATAAATCAAGTACACAAACTACCCAGTTGCCAAAGAGACCACCAAGGAATTTGAGAAGTAACAGTAGAAAATTATTATTAATCCATTCTCAGCAATGGTTAGACCCATATTCCTTGGTTTTCTTATATGGATGGAACTCACTATTTTTACTCCTCTTATTTAGAAAGTCTGGTTTATAAATTGACATTTGTGACAAGTTAGCCTTTATTTGATTTCCTGTACATTGTTTTCCAACTTTCTCATCTTCCAAATTTTATAGGAATGTGTGTGCAAGTGAGAACTAACTTGCTTAGTTTTCTTTTGTTTTATTTTTGCTCTACTCCACCCAGCCTTCAGGTTCTCTGTAAAACAGTTTGTGAGGCTCTGACTGTTAGGAGTTTGCCACGTTTTCCTCCTTCATTTCCCTCATTCTCAGATTTGCTAGATAATCCATATATAAAAACAGTGTTCTCTGTTACTGAAATGGAGCCTTAAAACACTTGCAACCTCAGGAATCAAAACCTGTGAAAGCAAAACAAAGCTCAGCTGTCTGAGAGCCTGTGGGATGAATAGATACAAACCTAATGACTTGATTACACTGTGCACACATGGGAGTACGCTTTCCTGCTGGAATATGCTCTGCCCTCTGAACCAATGTGTCTTGCTCCGTTAGCTGAGGTGGTGTCGCAAACTTTTGACTCGGGGCAGTTGTTCCAGATGGTTTAATACTGTTTGATGTCCATCCACTGGCAGGAGCTGGGGAAGGAATGCCAAAAGCATTTAGAAGACCATCTTTCAGTACCAAGTAAATTATTTTGAAATACGAGCAACAGGCAACATTTTTCTAACAGCCTTGTCCAGCTTGGCATATACCTGCCTACTTAAAGCAACAAATTAAAAAGTGCTTATTTTCTCCTCCTCCCCCACCAAGTAAGACTGTCCTACCTACTTTACAAAATGTCTGCAGAATAACACAGCACATTTTTGGCTAACTTGTAAAAAAGCAGTGGACAAATTTCAACATATTAAAGAAGTTATGTGAAAGAATGCACAACCTGTGAAGGCATTATTTTGCTTTAGATACAAAAAGTTGCGCCAAGAATATCAGTGTATGAACAGAGACATAAGAATATGACATACCTACTCAAAACATTTTACAGTGAGTAAAATAAATAGATCGTATGTCACTACCAACATATTAAACAAGAATATGAATCCAATACAACATGCACAGGAACTTAAAATACAGTACTGTATAATGAAAACATATTTCTAAATCAAACTTATACACTAGACTAGATCACTAAACACTGCCAATCTGAAGCACCCCAATGGCTGTGTTCGCATCTGTTTAGAAAAATTATGGCTCTGATGTAAAAGCCTGACATTTCCAGAAGTGTGTATATCCATAGACTTCCATTTGCATTCTGGTTTTAAGGTCATATATATAAGCTTTTAAGGAGTAAGAAAAATGCATTTACAAAAATGAAATGCACAGATGATACTTGCTGCCAAGGGTAATGAAGAAACAAACACTCCTCTGCTTTTCTTTCTCCTATTGATACATGTACCTTGGAAACGTACAAGCCACAACAGCACAAGTTTATGGGAGTAGTTACTCCTGTCAAGTGGAGAATTCTTTTTCTTTATCAAGCAAGCTACATAGAAAAAGAAAAAAATCTAAAAAAAAAAATTAAAAAATAAAATAAAAATAGCCTTTTGTTTGCAACTACAGGCAAGCAAAAACATGTCTGCTTACTCTGTGTCCTGTCTTTATAGCAGCCATACTAAACCTCGTAAATCAACAAGTGAAATTAAGACCTGAGTGGAAGCTCAGGAGGGAACAACCAAGCAACAACAGAGATGTCTGACAGCGTGGGACAATGCTCCTGTTGCAATGATGAATCTCTCCAACACATGATTGGGGTAGCTGCATGTAGCTTTCCCAATACTTTTTAATGGAAAATTAGTTTGTGGAGCTGTTAGTCTTAGTTGTTAGTGCTATTCACCCTTCCATTACCTTTCATATCTTCCAGGGAAAAGATGAAAAATTGTTTCCCATTATTTTCTTAATGTAATGCTGATCAACCTTTCCCTTACCAAAAGGTGCAAATATCTTTCTAGTAAAACACTATACCTCCTTGCTCAAATGGACACGGCATACTAATTCACAGAAAAGATAAATGACAGCAAATACAAAGAAAATTCAACAGAAATGACAATTTCTTACTATTTAAAGAAAATAGCCACACGCTACACAATTTAATCAAACAAATCCAGTGAACTTTAATAATAATAATAATAATAAACTAAAAAGCCTCTCCTGCATATTGGTGCACTAAGGTGACACAGCTGGAGAAGAAATCCTTTTCAACACCAATACTTTTATAGTCTAATCATGCTTGTTAGCTTGATGTTAATCCACTATCATTAGTAGGCACAATACCTACTTTTGCTTATTTTTTCCTCTGTATGAAGATGCAATGTAGTTGAATTTTCTCAAAATAAGTGATTTCAAGACTGACATATTTTTGGATCCCCTTCAGTATATGAAGTAGCAAAAAGCATACCTAATGACCATTATTTTTATTATTATTTTTTTAATATTAAGCATATTGCTTCTCTATTACATGTAATAAAGCAGTGTGTAACATCTTGAAAAATGACATCTTGATTATAGAGACATTCAGCATTGCTAAGTAGAAAGTATTCAGAAATGTGCACCTCAAAAGCACTTGATCTTGAACAAGTCACTCTGCTACTGTAGTTCATTTTAGATTATAAATGCCTGCTAAACTGAAAACATAGGAAGAGATAAAACTGGAAAAGGTGGCAGAAAGCCTTTGAAGACATGAACAAAAGGGTTTTGATTAATAGCACTTTCCTTCTCTATCACCACCAATGGCTTTCTGATTTTCAGGTCCCATTTCATGCAAAGACAAAAACACACTAAAACCAAATCTGTTTGAAGACTGTTTTCTCCATTAATCAAACTGCAGCACAGTTTCTAGTGTATTGCTCATTTGTGTTTATCTGCTGAATCCCAAAGCCCATTCAAACACATCAGCTAGCTCTTGTTTGCACTGGGGAAAAAAAAAAAAAAAAAAAAAAAAAAAAGAAAAAGAAAAAAAAACTCCTACTTGCTTAAAGAAAGAAAAAGTACAACTACCACGATCACCCCTATTTCTTTGGTCTCATTACAACATTCATTAGTGCTGTGCTGTGTTCATGTACAATGCTTTTCTGAATGCTGCCCAACTTTAAAATCACTACTGCCCAGGATAGGATCTCCCTCCAAAAACCCTCTCTCAGAGCTGTTGGACAAATTGGACCATAATTTCTGAGTTACTCAAAGCACAAAAAGAGGAGAGGAGAAGATGAATGTTCATCAGATTGAGAAATAACGTCAGTCTACTGCTGACCCTATGATAAAACAAAAATTCTCTTTTAAGCAAACCATACTATAAAACACACTGATTAATACCATGTTAAGGCTGTGGCCTAAGCAAAAACAAGCTGGCTATTTACAATTGAGGACCAGTGAAAGCAGATGGATCTACTCTACCTCCACTGAAATGGGTGAAATCATGTTCAATGCACAGACCTTTGGCAGATGCAAGACTCCCCAAGGGATCACAGCCATAATGCAAGTGGAGAATTAGTGTCAAATACTCTGGGGAATGAGAAATAACCTGTAACCTTCAGATACCTCTGCATTTCCAGAATATTTTTGGATACTGGACAAAACCTAAGTTTTAAAAGGCTTTTTTTTAAAAGGCTTTTTGACTGTCATTTGTAAATTTATTTGCTACTTTGGTAGGAACAATATCTAATTGATCACTGCAGATGCCATCATCAGCTGAGAACTAGGATAGAAAAGGTTTCTTCCTGTTTAAGAATCCTTGAAAATCAAGATCTTAAGGCATTTTATTATTATCTCTCTTCTTCCATCTTTTGAGGCCAGCGTAAAGCCAGGAAGCTCCCTCTTCATATTCACAGATTGTACCTGCAGTGCCCTCTCAAAGGGTAATTTTCTCCTTTCTAATATTCACATTAAAACCTTGTTGGTCTTGCAGAGTATTATCCCCCTCAATTCCTGCTCTGAAGTGGGCTCAAGTTTCTTTCACTTTAGATTCCTGATCCAGAAGAAGAGTCGGTCTGCTTCCTTTGCCTCAGATTCATACTCTAAGTTCTTTTTTTTAAGAAAATACACCAGTAATGTACACTAATAGCTATTTCACCATGTTTACTGTACTGGTTTCTCTGTAAACTTCCTACAGTTGTTTTTTGAGATTTTTTTTCACCATATATCAGTCTTCTTTTCACACACTTGATTTGCCTCAGTCTTCCTGATTCCCATCTGAACACCTACCTGCAGACAGTTTTAACACCTACTTGTATCTTTCCATAGGCCAGACGTATGCCTGTAACACTCCCCTAATCTTAGCAAAGGTTTGTAACTCCCACTGTAACCCAACTTTTTATTGGTGGTGGGTGAGTTCTCATTTTTGTTGTTTTTTGTTTGTAAGCAAGCAACTATTAATGATGTAAAAGAAATCTATATGAATTGACAATTTTTCTTTTTTTCTTTTTTTTTTTTTTTTTGGTCAATGTTCTACCTCATGTGGCTGAAGAATTTCAAATATTAGGCATGTTTTCTCTTTCAGCATGAAAGCTGATATTTCTTGACTAGCCCTTCCAGCTTACAAGTTAGTCAATACTCGCATTAGGCAAGATTTCACAGAATACTGACACTACTTGAGTTCCTGCATTTATTTATTTTTTTTTCCCTCATTCCCTTGGAAACCTTTCAGATAGAATTAGGTTCTAAGTTCTGTTTTACTGTGGGAGCAGCCTAATTTATTTATTTATTTATTTATTAACCTCTAGTTTCTTTAACAGATTCTCTAGCCTTGAAACACAGCTGCATGATTTAAACAAAAACATCAGACCCTGCAAATTTATGGAACTAGAAGCTTTCAGCAGGACACACAAGTAATAACAAGGAGGGTACAAATTCTTACACTCAATCTAAGCCTCAAAACCCCTCAACTCTGGCCATCAGTTTGAGCCCTCCTGCAGTTTGTGCTTTATACTTTGCTTTTTACATTCTCCCTTTGGTGTCAAGCATGGGGATGGGTTGCTGTTAACAGACACTTTTTTTTTGAAGCAATTCAGACTGCAGAATTGTTGCAGGGGAAAGAGGTGTCGGGAAGGAGGCAGCTATGCATCCAAATCCCTTAAAAAATGAATAGATTAAAAAAACATACCAGCACACATGAAAGGAAAAATTTATGACTTTGGATCTTTCAGCAGCTCTGTTCTCACAGAGCTGGTACCTGAGGTCTGGCAAAGTGCACGCACATTTGTAATATCAAAAGATGACCTAGCAGGGAGGGGAAGGAAAACAACTCCAGCTGCTTCACAACATCTCACCACAGATTTTCTGGCCACCGCCTTTGTCGAATGCAGTGGGACAGAGCACAGGAACTTGTGCAGGTTCTCTGAATTATCAGCTCTATAAATAAATACATTATAATCAATAAATAATTTATAAAAATTATAAACATCATTAAGAGTTATTCCACACTGAGTGGTGGAGAGGTTCAGGTTCTCTGCAAGTCACAGAAAAGATCCCTGTGGCTGAATTTTGGAGTTTTGCAGGCTTTCACCTTTACTCTCTTTAGTTAAACCTTTTAAAGCACCATTGATTTTTACCTGTGCATTGTCATAGCTGGCTTTTTTAAAATAGAAAACATTCTGTACCTGAGTATTAACTTTCTACTTTATTAGGTTTAAGTTTAGCAAACCCTCAGTGTTTGCTTTTACTGAACTCCTTGGTATGGCTAGTTTAATATTTAACAAAGTTTTAGGCAAGGTAACGAACTGGCTTTTTCTTTTAAAAAATCCCAGTGTGACTTTGCCCTTGTTGCACTAACAATAGGCTGTTCCATTGCTGAACACATGGATAACTACAAACATTAGGGAAAGATTTTTAAGACAAAGGGAGAAAGGCGGATACACAGTGGTGCCAAAGTCACTTTGACAGAGGTTCTCTGGTGCATAGCAACAATACAACAGCCTGAACTGTTTAACGCTCACTTAAACATAACATCAGGCTTCATGTAATATCTATAAATAACAATGCTACTTTAACTGGTGGGAGTGCCAGAACTTCATTTTAAAGTGCTCTAACCTGATGATTTATACACTGCTATCAAACTACTGTATTATAAATGGAAAATACAAAGGTTCATATGTCCAATTTTCTGACTTCTCTTAATATATCTGTACAGCAAGAAATCTTCCAGTTCCTTTCCTCCAACCCAAACAGATGGCCGGATGAAGCAACGTGTCTGAAAAGCTCGGCTGTCAGCTCATTGCATTAGCCGTGTATAACACTCTATCCACTCCCGGACCCGCGTGAAATCGCTCAAGTTAAATGGAGAAAACTACAGGACTAGCAAGACAGAGGGGGGAAGAAAAAAAGAAATGCTACGTTCAGCAGATCTCATTTGGTTGCTGCACAGTCTTGGAAGCATCGTCAAAGCTGAAACCCCACCACTGATTAAAAGCAGAACAGGAAGGATTAAACCATTATCATTTCTCCAAATGCCAGCAAAGGCTGGTATGCGCCCGTGGAAAATCACAACAGGTGCAAGTGCGGCCCGATTTCAACAACCTCTGCAACCTAGGGGCCAGTTCCTGTGCTAGCGACCAGCCTTTCAACTGCAAAGGCTCCGACGAAATTAGCTGTAAAGGATCTTTAATTAAAACTAGTATGGTGGTTTTGGCTGGCTCGGCCTGTCGCCTTGTGATTTGTTACATCACATACCATCACAAATTTGGCACAAGTGGCATAGCTGTTACCAAAAATGTGCCTCGAGGAGAAAGAGAAAAGACGACTTCCTCACTCCCCTGCACAACAGGGTTTTATTTCTCTGGAATGACAGCTCAGAAGCCCATTTGGTGCCTTTCTGCAGATAACATTTTGCTTCTCTCACTCTGAGTTCCTGTTTTGAATTTGACAGCTTGACTACACCCGAGGATAGCATGACTGTCCGGTCTCACTGACACACGTATTATCTGCCTTTTTCACAGAGCCGATGTTTAAGGTTGCATAGTGATAGGAATGTATTTACCAGAGCAATATTGACTTTTCATTTGTTGTACAAATATTAGGCAAAATTCTTGGATGACCTACGCTTGTACATCCTACCAGAGCACATCACTCTTCTGAGCTAGCATCCTCAGTGATGCAGGCTGCAAATTAAAGGGAAGTTATCTGGTCAATCAGTCCATGGCAATATATTAGATACTTTTTAAGAAATCAAAGGCAACAAGCATCTAATCTTGAAAGCTGGTGAGTGTGAAATAATCAGAGACAAATAGTCCCCTCACCTCTTTAAAAGACTAGAGAAAAGAACATGCCTCTGTCTGATTTATGTCTAAATTCATTTGAATGCACTAAAGTTTGATGCAATACCACATGAATTTAGCAACATCAAACCCCAGGAAAATTGCCACAGACCCGATTTTTTAGGTGAGTTTCTGTTCAGCAGATCCTGCAGCGTGGCGCAGCAGGCCATTCTGCTTCCAACAAGCATGAGGTACATGTCTGTGTAATTACGATGACCCACCCCTTCTTAAATATAAACATCCAAGTTTTAAAAACATATGCTAGTTTCCACCATGTCTGCAGGAGTTACAATTTCACACTGCCATCAAATTAAGGTAGACATTTATAAATTACTCTGGTTTCACAATGGGTTTTGCTTGGCTAAGTCCAAGTTCACATTACTTAACTTGTAAGAATAAATTCTTGTGGTTTGCTGTCACATGACAATATAATCATTTAGATTAGGTGAAAAATTAATAAGAATAACAGTCCATACACCAGAATCAGGAAGCTTTTATGTTTTGACCTGTCAATCATATCACTTTTATGGGCAAGGCGTTCTCCTTTTATGAACGGCAACTGCAAGGGGCAAACATTAACAAACTTTTTCTGCAAAAAAAAAAATAAATAGTGGAAATGTCTACATTTTGGGACTATTTCTAGCTTACCACAGTATAAGGATTTGCCTCAACTTGAAGAATTACTCCAGTTTCTTCCCCAAATTTACACCATTGTCCTCAGTGGGCATGTAGCTCCTTTAACCCCTAATAATTAATTCCTGCTTTTAATTTCCTGTTCTGTGAAGGAAACTATGTTGGATGAGATGGCCCTAGGGACAAAGAGCAGAACTTCATGAACAAGGTGATGGTGCCTTTCCCATGCAAAGCGGATGGGCCATCAACTTAACTCACCCCATCAGGGTGGCCTGTAACCTCCACAGAAGTGTGTGTGTGTGTGTGTGTGTTTGTGTGTGTGTGTGTGTGCAAGCTTGTGCACTGGGGGAATAACAAATGAAACACAGAAAAACAAAGGTGGCAAAATTTTACAGTCAATTCCTGCATGGATCTCGAGCAAGCCTTTATTGGAAGTATAAGCATTTTGCCATAGCACTGTACATCTCAGTGCCCTCTCCCTCTCCTCCCTAGCTCTGTGCTGTTTGACTTTACGGCCAAACTCCTGAGGCTGACATGGTCTGGTTTTTGACACATTTCCCTTAGCAAACTTTTGCAGACTAAGTCACAAGGAAGGAGACGATGACTTAATCTGTCAGTATATGTAGGACAGGATACCAAATCACACCTAGGACCAGGTTTGTATTTTCTTCTGTTTTTAGAGTTCTGATATTATCAAGGGAGTGGGAAATAGGAAAAAAAAATAAAAAATGCAGCAAGACAGCACACTAAGGATAACTCCAGAGATGGTAAATGCAAGTCTACCAAACACATGAAAACAACTGCAAGGGAACAGCAGAATTTTACAAACAAGGTTGCCTGGGGAGCAATTTTTCTGTGCTTACAGCTAGCTTCCAAGTGTGTTCCCCCTGCTGAAGGGAGCATGTGCTTAACACATGTGCTGGCTCAGGATTAGGCAACTGACAGTTGTGGGTATTGTAGAATATGCTGACATGCCCGACCAGCTCTACTGGAAGGGGATTATGTATCCCAGTTGTATCAGGCTGACAGAGACCCTGGGAATAAGGAAGTTGGCATACGTGGTAACAGGTCACCTAACACCATGAGCTTTGGGCACTTCTATTGCAAACCCTTCCCATCCCATCCTCATGCTCTGCTGCCAAGCCCCGGAGGAGGGAGGCCAGTGTTTATGGCCTCCTCTCTAAGCAGTGTGCTGGCTCGCCTGGCCTCCAGCTATACCAGCTGTGGGCTGCGGTCCCATTGGACCCCACCAGCAAAGCAGGGCTTTGCCCACACAGGTCAGCACTGTGCCAGCAGCTCCACCTCCAACAACAGCGTTTGGAGCATGCCAGGAAAGAGGAGGCAATCTTGCACAAGAAATGCACTCCTAAAGTCCTGACTGCTCCTGCCCATCACAGATCCTGCTGCACTTTCTGCGAGAACAGTTCGTCTCCTGGCTGAACTCCAGTTTGGGTAACTGCATTTATTGGATAATTGTGCTTTCTTAAATTGTCCCAGCAGTTTCAATTTGACACGGTGCTATTCACTTCCTTTCAAGATGCCGTAGAGTGTTACAGCGTGCTGACAAGCAGCTGTTACGTCTCGCTGAAGAAGTGACTGCATGGTCTTGGTGGGTGAAAGCAATGCCTGTGCATGCATCACGTGCTTGCACATGGCACCAAGACTGTAAAATGCTTTGGGGATGAACAGTGCTACCTAAGTGTACGGCAATAGTTAGCTGTGAAATTGTAAAGTAACTTGATGTGATGTAGCTGGGATACTGGCGGGCATTTTTATTTATTTATTTTTTATTTTGTAGATTGAATATAATTATGTTAAAAAGCTTCTCCCTCTGGTGGGTGAACAGAACATCATAGCTCAACAGAGCATCGTAACTCAAGAACAAAATGAGGGCTATTATAAATCCTAGCCAATGCATTTAACACACAGCAGCAGCCACAATTTGACTTATTGCAACAACTGAAAAATATTAACAATACAGACAAGAGAAGCCCGTGGCAAACATGTTCTTTTCAAACCGCTGCCTACATGCACTCGACCACTTCATCGTGTATATGCTCCACCTGCCACAGATGTTCAACTCTTTGAGCACCCAATTTGCCAAAGATGAGACTCTGTTTGACAAGCCAGCTTTTATCCTGCTGATCCAGCCTCCCCATGAGCATACAAGAGTGGGGCAGCCATCCCTCATTTCCTTTGCCAAACCACTGAGGAATCCTGTAATATCAGGATTGTATTCCAGAAAGGGATGTTATATTATGTTACCTTCACGCTGGGTAACTAATGCTGCAATTTGCTGGAAGGTAGGTAACGGGAATCCTCAAGAAATAATAATAATAATAGGACCCTGCCTAAGTGCCTAAATGAACACCTTTTCCAGATGCTTTCAAAAAAAAAAAAAAAAAAAAACTTCTCGAATACTTAATACCATTTGGCAGAGAATTCACACACAGCACAGCACTTCAGGTTGTTCACAGAAAGAAAATTGCAATTTTTCTCCTCAAGGAGGTGACAGGTTTTGAGAAGGACAACATGGAGCATGAACTAAATGAACTAAAAGACGCCTTCTGACCAAATGACTTTTCTGTGTAGTTGGACATTTTAATAAACAAAATCACCTGTAATATTCACACCATGCCATAAAACAGCTGCCTACAGCTTCCCCAGACACAAACAAAATGTTGTGATATATCTGCTTTGCTATGGAAACGACTTGGGTCTTATATAGAGCAATCATTAAAAGAGTGAGTGCTATTAGAACTACAAAACCATACTCTGAAGAAGTTTCTGTTATTAACAGCATACTGATAAACATATACACATTTGCATAACATTATGCCTCCCTTCTAATTATTTCCAAGGCTGGGTTTCAACTACAATATCAATCAGGCTCAGAGGGAGGTGTTTTTATTTGTTTAAAATTCTGTCAGACCCATGACCTGTGAGGCCAAATTTTGTTTGGCCTGCGAAGTGCTGGCAATTTTGCTTTGAAGGATACTTCACGCTCCCAGACTGCAAACAAACAGCAGAATTAGTGACTGAAAACCAAATATGCCCTGAAACGGTTATAGTCTTTCTTCAACATCTGACTAATTTTACCAAAACACTCCACTATTTAAAAAGTTTTACCTGTCAGACTGTTGGGTTCAGCCTTATTAAGTGAGCTTTGGTACACAAAAAGCTTGGGTATTTTTATTTTTGTAAAATGCCTGAGAAAAATGATCAGTCCCTGCTGTAATGCCTCTGTAACCGTGCTTAGGCCTCTCCTGCCTGCCAGTTTTGCGATACTGACTTCTTGAAGGACTTGGGTAATATATGCCACATAAAGCTGTGGGTGAGCTTATGGCAGGTTTAAGGGGCCAGCTTACAGTGAAACCTGTATAACCTCTGGAAAAGCCTCAGACACCTCAGCAGCTGTCACAATTTCAATTGATTCCTGAAATGCTGTTTTTTACCTAAAAAGTCAGGCTAGCAGGTGGCTAGCTATGTCGCTTCTTCATTCATGGGCAGACTGCTGTGATATGAAGGTGCCTCAGATTGATGAAGCTGGATCATTTAAAAGATGGACAAAAACCAAGGGCATTTTGACATCTCCCACTTGTCCATTATTCCTCACCATTTCAGAAAGGAGCCCCACAAATGGGGAAGAAGCACAGACTGGCTGCCCATTTTAGGAAACAGGTTTTCAATGTCTCTTCCTACTACAGTTTTATTTCTGGCTCCCTCAATATTTCTGAAGGGGGTGATGTTTTTCCTTCTTTGGAAGTAAACTTGAGGCAAGCTATTCCCAGGTTTCCTAGCACATGACATCCCAGGACCCTACAACAGAAAGACAGCACAGAACTGACATCCTCAGGACCTCTACTGTAATAAAACACCTTGAACAGGGATGCAAGAAACACTACATATTTCTCTACTTTTGTCTAAAAAGGTGCTAGTTACCCAACACCATGCTTTGTCAGTCTCCCCCTTGTGCCTGCTGCCATGGGGAGCAACACTGCTCAGATTTAGCTCACATCTGGGCTTCAAGTGATCTAGCTACAGGTTCTGATGTGGCAGCCTCATACCTTCATTTCAGACTGCATGATCTTAACACATACACCTTGGGAGTTGCGCTGTAGAAAGTGCAAACACTTAAAATAGACTTCCCTTCTCATTCAGTATGTATATGTGGAAAACCTGCAAAATCCTGAAAATGATGGAAAAAAGCAAGGGCCAGATTCAAGTCCTAGTAACTAACAGTGGCATTGTAGACTTTGCAATTCTGGCAGTTTCTACATTATAAAATTATTTTAAATATGCTCAAATAGCTCACTTTAACTTTTCATCATTTTTTTAAGCTATTCTATAACATAACTAAATTTGTCTGTCTGGCTTTCCCCCTTTGTCATCTACTTTGAATCTCTAAGGTGAAATGAGAAATTTTTGAATTATCCAGTGCAGGGGCACAGATTTCCATAGAACCATGGAATCGAGTGTAACTTAATCCATCTTTATAAATCTTTCTCTGTCATGTGGCAGTCATCACCCCCCAAAATAATTATTTGACTTGCATTAATGGTAAAACACAGTAGTAGGATTTAGCTATGAAACACCTACCAACATATTGTAAATTGGTGCAGTACTACTGAAACCCCAAGCTGACAGGTGTTTTCTGTGCAAGTGAAATAAATTAATCACTTTGGAGGGGGGACAATCAGCCACCTCTTAAAACGAAGGATTACTTTTTTCCCCACAATGTTTGCCTTAAGTACACATGACCAAAATATAACTTTAAAAACAGGTTTTGTTTTTTTCTTTCCCAATGGCAGGTAACTCAAAGTAGGAAAACAAGAATTGGCCTGTCTTTACCTAGCCCTTAAGAATATACTCGATGTTTGATAGCTATGTATAGAAATGACAGCGTATTGCCATCTTGAGGCTCGGTAGCAGTACTGCAGGTCCAAAACGCGTTCCTTACCAGTATCAACAGTAATTTAATGGTATGTGCAAAAGACCCCATTAAAAACATACAACGGTAACACTGTATGTTTTATCTTTATTTTTATGCCAGGTGCTCTGCAGTTCCTTTGCTGGACTGTATATATTTGAAAGAGGGAAAACCTTTAAGAGTAAAACTCAAAAAATGCATTTTTAGCATCTTATCTCCTTATAAGGAGAATCAAAAATATTCACCTCATTATTACCAGAAAATCTGCAGTTAAAATTTAATTAGTAATACAGATTTCCTAGACCCTTTGAAATTAATATTCAAGTTTAGTTCAGTGCCAAGACAGATTCAGTTTAAGAGACAAGTTACATTAAGAGACTATCTAAAATTACTGCTTGAAATATTATGAAAATGTAGATACACAATTACACATATTGCATTTCTTAATATGTATATAGTTCTAAGATAGGAGCTTCTGGAAAGAAAACAATATTATTTCCAGTCATAAGATGTTTTAGCGTTGGTATAAAGGGATAAGAATCACCAAACTATATTCCAAGGTAGCAGCTATGTAAATTGTCCTTGTAAGAAATCAACTGCTGTAAATAAACCTTCATGTCTCTGAACTGTGCAACACTGGCATCCTCCACAGATAAAGCCTACCAATGCCAAATACGTTGCTACTCTCATGTTTTAGTCTCTTATTTATTTATTTTAAGATTCTACTTCAGAAGAGATCACTTGGAAAACATCTCTGTTGATTCAGACTCCCTGAAATCATAGAGAACATGCTCTGTTGGATTGACAGTCACATGGGAAACTGTATTTGTATATATTTGACTGTTGTGCATGATTTTTAATAGAAGGTCATTGACATTGGATTTTGCCTGTTTGTGAAAAAAACAAATTACAGAATGCTACTAGTCTACCAAAATTTTTATGCTGTTTTTCTTCTTTTCTAACCAAACTGCCTTGTACCCAATACACACCAATAATCATTTGAAGGCTGCACTTGTTACACCCATGGTCAAGCAAATATTACTGAGCTCTCCGAAGACCTTTAAACAAACAAGAAAAAGCCTCACTGCAAGTTACCTGTTTGGTTTGCAGGCTGCCAGCCGGAGTACTTAGCAGTGCTTGGGGGCCCTGTTGGCTTGAGGGCTGCAGCAGACGTGGTGTTGTTGGGAGAAGGTCTAGTGTCTGGGCTTTCATAGCTGGCAGGCATGTTCCTCACCGAAGTGGCCGTGTAAGCAGCAGGTTGAGTAGGCTCCATGGAGTCACTGTTCCGAAACAAGAGAGATACAAATCAAATACATTTCTTGCTAGAATGTGAGCTCACTGTGAACGTGTTTGTGAAATGGCGGTGTGACTTCCATTTGCTTTGGTGCAACAGAGCAGCATTCACTGTCATCATCGATGTTCTGATGATCACCCCAAGCCAACTCCGTGCAAAGCATGGAAGAAAAAAGACTGGGCACAAGTCCTTGAGAATATGTGTGGAAAGCCTGCCAAAAGTTACATCTTGGTGAAAGATCCTGTCTCTTGTGTATTGACCTCAGAAAATGAATATTCAGAAGATGAAACAGTAGTGATTCCAGATACATTTTTATGATGTTTCTCTAAGAAAAGGGCACATGGGTAATTTCTTCCAAAACCCAATAAAGACAACTAAATCCCTTTAAAATTTAAAAAGTTAGGTGCTGGCATGATGCAGATTAAAACATAATCCTTACTTCAAATTAAATACAATAGCACTTTTTTTTTTTTTTACTTTTTTTTTTTTTTTCCTCCAAAATTTTTTCTTTTTCTTGGAGATTAGGGCAAATACTCATTCAGTCAGATTACTGGTAGATCCCCATAAAGATCATCAGTCTAAAAGTGGCTTAAATGCAGTTTTCCTCTGTGCACCAAGGGTTTTAAAAAAGCTATAGTTTCTTTATTCATTAAACAATGTACTCAATATTTTATATTGCCTCTTTGGAGCAGTTTACAGCTGCTTTTGTATTTTAAGGGTTAACATAACTCCATCGGCTATTTAAAAAGACACATGATGAAAATGGCACTTAAGGTTCACATAGAGTGTAAGTAGCCACTATTTACTTAATAAATTTTCACTCCTTATTCCTCAAGACTGTTCAAGAATCAGAAAGTTATAACTACACGATTTTTATGCCACGTAATAGTATCCATACAATGGGTATTTGTCTTCGGGAAGCTGAAAACAAATATTTTCATTAAAAATTTTCAGAGTAGAGGAGTAATTGCTACTGAAGTTCATTTGCAAACAAAACAGTAAATAAACTCAACAGCATTGCAAAATAAAATCAAAACAATTCCAAATACATAGTTTGTGTAATCTGGAAATTCATCAGCTGATGCATTAGAATCCTTGTACTCTTTTCTGTCGAAGAATAACAAAATTTCAGCACATATATTGTATGTATTTCACTGGGGTGATTCACAGAATAGAATATAGATTATGCCAAGTTCGTATAGCAAAAATCCTTGAGTTATTTTTACTTTACACTTATTGCAAATTAACAGCAGTGCCTTGACCATGCTGGATGGAAGCACTTGGACATATAATGAGGCCAAAACACAAGTTCACAACCTTGACTTCTGCCTCTAGATTCGCAGGGTTAGCAACTGATGTATTTAGTATGTTTAGCTGGATAAGGCAAAGATTCACAGTTTACAGAGTGTATCTGAACACTCAGTAACAGCTACTGCAATTAAAGGCTTTTTCTAACAAAGGTAGCTGTCACTAAGTGATACTCTGATTGATTTGCTGTATGCAGCATTCACAAGTACAGTGAAGCACCAAGTGAGACCTTGCATTCTGTTACATTTGAACGTTAAAGATTTTCAGAGACATTTGTACAGTGCAAATGGAGGCATTTAAGGCACACATTATGCTCCTTAAAAGCTTAGAATACAAGTCTTCCTAACAACAGATTTTGAGGCAGCAGAGAGATACTGCATAAAAATGTCTTTGCAGAATGAAAGAAAAAGGATAGGAAGACATCATCTGACATTAAGTAGCAGCTCAGTGGTTCATAAGCACAAGGTAGTTAAGGACTGTCTTCCAGTATGAAAAAAGCACGTGCCTCCAACTTCAGTGTCACAAAAATATCCTTTTAAATAGTCGAGTGCATCTGAGACACAAACCATCAAACCTGCTCCAGGCCAGAACCCCTTTACAACTTTGAGATTTCCACAAAACACAGTCTTTTTCTGTTAAAAAAAAAAAAAAAAAAAAAAAAAAAAAAAAAAAAATTCCTTCTCCATCTAAAAGACTCACCACCACTTGTCAAATCATTTTTCAAGCCCAGCCCCTATTTTACTGCCTTCGTCTGAAACCACAAATAAGAAAATCCTGCTGAACCACCAGCTGCCTTTACACAGACAAGGCTACTTACTGAGCAAAAAGGGATTCTAGACAGGCAAAACTCTCTCATAAGGTCAGTGATCTCCATCCACTGGACTTCATATCAATTTATAGCTGTTGTTAATCTGGCTCAAAAACACAAATATCAACTTGCCAAGCATAGCCACCAAAGGCTGGAACTCCACCTTAAAGCATCACTTCCTGAAGAATACCACATAGAAAACAGCTGAACTCAGCTTAAGCATGCAGCTGGTGAACGGCAGCTTTTGAGGCTCCTCAACTACAACTATTTTGGAGGAAAGACAGGAGATGCAAATCATCTTTGCTTCACCTGCAAATCTGGAGATGAAGCAAAATTTCCATCCTGACCTCCCTCAGGATGGAAATTTTGCTTCATCTCCAGATTTGCAGTTTTACATGTATAGGAGGAGAAGCAGATGCTGCCTTGTGCCTACAAGGCTAGTTGTAACACTGACTTTTATCTTCACCATCACCACTTCCATGGCTGAATGCTGAGGCTTGTGAATGGCATGTTAGCCAAGTTCCTGAACCAACAGATTTCTGGAGACATTTAGGTTTTCACTTAGAAAACAAAAAGACTGAAAAGAGGAATCGCAAAGACTCCAGCCTAAAAGACAGTGATAACCACAGGTTGAAACCCCCTGTGATTTGTGACCACCTAAGATGGATTATGTACTATCCTAAAGACCAGCTTCACAAGGGAAAAGCTTGAAGCCATGATTTTTTGAAAGAGGGCATCATGCTGGCCTCACACCAAAACTTCTGACAGGTCTTGGACACCCTTTGCACTCTGTGCCTTATTTTTTTTTTTTTTTCAAGTAAGAGTTGAATAAACTTAAGCCTGCACTACAGCCAGTTAATTTAACAGGCAAGATGCTTGGCACATCTCTCCAGTGTAACATTGCCCACCAACAGTGGGCTGCAGGGAATAGTGCACACGCTGTGTTTTCTGAATTACAGCTCCTAATCAAACAGTTGCCTGCAAACACAATATGGCATTCTCCTTAGAGAGAAAGATATATACATCCTTGTCTCACTTTCAAAGAACCCTGGAGATATTCCACCTTTTATATGCTAAACTTATTCAAAATTCATGCTTCAAAATTAATTCCTAAACGTTTTACTTCATCTCCATCTATGCTGGGAAATGATCAAACTTTCAACTATTGTTTTTAATTGTTCTATGTCTTTCAAAAACAAACAGATCTTCCAAGAAGAGACTCTACAAACCCCAAAATTAGCCCTGCTACTGTTTTGTAGCGCACTAAGATGTTGTACAGTGATGACCCAGACTGTTGTTCTTACTGTTAAATCTTTGTTCTCATACCAGGCAGAAAAAAAAAATGTTTCATGAGGCCAACCAAAAGAATGATGCTCTTGTATGATTTTTTTTTAAGTTAAGCTGAGCTTCACATTGTAAACAAAAACATGTTTTCCTCGTTTATTACAAAAAAACTTTGACAATATTTCTAAGGTTACTTAAGATTTTTTAAGTAAGTGCAAGCCTAAAAAGATTTGAGAATAACCTTGATTCTTTCCTGAGAGAATACATGGTTTAAAGAGAAAAAAAAATGCAGAAATTCAAGAAAATTAATAGATTAAGGAAGAGAACTACAGTGTATTTTTCAGTGTTGTCATTATAAGACTGAAGAAGGAATGATAAACTGATAAACCTTATGTATTTACCAAGCTCCACATAAGTAGGTTTCTCAGACTGTCCAAGTGACACTCAGAAGTCAGGTTCAGGTTAAGTACATTCTGATGTCAGAACACCTGTGCTGTTGATAATGCCAAGCTTACCTCCTAGCTCTAGTTTTAACCTTTTAACTCTGTTCTGTAACTCTTAAATAATTCTCCTCCACCTGATGAATACTTACAGAAAATAAATAAATAAAGTTTTCCATGATGAAAGTTAATGTACATTATCACTGCAAATGATGTTCTAAACTTAGGGTAGAAAACTACTTGGGTCCCTCTTCAAAATACAAATGATATATGTTCTTACAAGTAACCAAAACAGTCACTTTCATTTTAAGAAAGATGATATTGCTTAGCAGATGTCAAAAAAAAACTCTCCTGTCAAGCTTTGGGCAAGGGTTTTCAGCCCTGCAAGAAGGAACAGTGAAACACAAGCCCAGCTGATTTCAAGCCCTGTGACCAGAAAATCCAAGATGTGTTTAATTATTAAGTTATAGAAAGATGAAACAAATAATTGTTGGAAGTGGTTTGCAAGGGAAACAGAAAAATCAACCAAAGAAAACTGGCAAACAACAACATTTATGGAAAAGAAAGAACTTTCTGGGGCTCAGTCTGAGAGCTGGGGACACATACCAGAATCCAGTGCCAGCACAAACTTACCCAGAGCTCACAACAAGCTCCTCAGATTTAGCTCTTCCTAACCAACAGGAACACTATGCAAACAGGCAACATCTAATAAAAACTGAGTAATTCCTGACTCTTTCTCCTCATCTTCCTCCCCAGATACCAAACACTGCATTACATGCTATTACTTGGTTGAAGGACTGGGAGATAAAGACATTTGCCAGCTGTTAGTCCCTGTCAGGACATGGTACTAAGAGCCTCTTGGATGCTACAGAAGGGTGATAGGTGAGGAGCCTGTGCAGAAGGAAGCAGGTCCAGGTCACACGTGAAAGGAGCACCAGTTTCTCAGGGACCACTCCTGGATATCTGCACCTATGCCATGCCTTCTTCTTTCCCAAAATCACGTGCACTGACACTAGGCTGAGCATACTTCAGAGGCATTTCAAGAAATCAGCAGTGGAAAACCCTCTTGGATGCAAAGGTTTTGAAACCCTCTCCTCTCTCTCCCCAGAAGTCAGAGAGAAGAAAAACACATGGTTTGGGGTTATAGAGGCCTAAACCTCCGCCCATCCTTCCATGGAAACTCCTGTACAGAGCATTCCAGCAGAAATACGTGCTTTAAAAAAGATAACTGTCTCATGCTGTTATTAGCCGAAGGAGAAGCTATGGTCCTAGCTGATAATGAAACACAGCTTGCTGTCCTGTAACATCTAACACTGCTGAAATGGTAACAAGGGACAAATCTCAGACTTTCCTAAGCAGGCTCTAGAGGATTGGCAGGATTTTCTCCAACGCAAGTCCAAGATACCAGGGTATCCATCTGTAAATATCATCATCCAAACCCCAATGGGTACTAGCAGCTCAGTTTGGTACATAAACATTTTCCTAATAGTTCTCTGGATTACAAAAGATATTTTAACTCCTGCTTGTTGTCCAGAATGACCGCGTGAATCAGGAACAAGTCTCTTGGGGTCTGAGAAAGCCTGCTGACAGGAAAGATCATATAATATCTAAGAGTCTGTAAATGCTTGCTTCACATGGCCAGGAATTCTGTGAGGTTATTTTCCCTTAAGAACACTAAATCTTTTAAGACAAAAACAAGACAAGAAGAAAGGAAAAAAAAAAAAAAAAAAAAAGCAAGCAAATCACTCTTGCTGGTTTCTGGCACAACCATGTGGAATGTGATAGGCTTTATTCTGCTTTATGGCTTCTAAAACCAAAATAGTTTAACAAACAAGTAAGATTTCCCTGGTATTAAATATTGCTGCCTGTTGGTTATCTATTCATCCCAATCAAGCATTAAGCATAATCCAGAAACTTGAATAAACAACTTCTAAAATACACACACACAAAAATTAGAAGATCAGAAAAAGCCAGGCATGAAAACAGTGATAAAACCATATGAATGGGGGAACACATACACTTTTATTGCAAGGACTATCTGGTGCAACAATAAAGAAACAGAAGACAAGAAATACTAAGTGCTGAACTTGTTCCTATCCCTCTGGAAACCCACAGTCTCATTCAATTTTTAAAACTGGTGTTCAGATCTTATGCTAGCCCGATAGTGTTCCAGTAACTTGCAAGAAAGTGCAAAATAGAGTAAGACAAGGGAAAGTCACGTGGGTGAAAGTATTTCCATACTGAGCTGCAGTAAGGACATATGCAACTCTTACATAAGCAGTGGTCTGCACAGAAACAATTCAAAACTTCTTTCAGACTAAATATTTTCAGAGTCAACCCTGGTGATTTTCTCACAAGACCAGGCTACTCTTGTTTTCAAGTAATTCTACATGGCTTTGTGTCAGGTATGTAAAGCAAAAGTCATGTCTATGCCCATTTCTGCTAATGTCTCCCAAAACTTGAGTTTTGCCACATGGTTTAATTTTAAGCAAGACCTCCAGTTCTTGGAAATGCAGTGTATTAAATACATTTATTTTGCCTTATATATGTATGTAAAAAAAAAAAAAAAAAAAAAAAAGGAAAATAAAAAAACACAGAACTATAAAACTTAAGGCTCTGTTGCCAACAGGATGAACTTAAATTAGTGAAAGATTGCATGCCTATGCTATACAAAAACAAAACAAACAAAAAAACATTTCTGAGGAATCTAGGAGAAGAAAAAAATGTGTGGATATTCGACACTACTTCAAGCCAGTTAATAAGTGATATTGCATCAGTCAGGAAAAAAAAAAAAAAAAAAAGTTTTCTGTCAGCTACCCAGTACAGCAAAGTTTAAGACAACAAGCTTTTTGAAATAGAGATGGTCAAGTGAAAGGTATGAAATAGAAATACTTCCAAAGAAACTCTACTGCAGAACAAGACCTAAGCCCTGCTTTTGCTGTAGTTGCAATCATCTTGAGTTTTTCCCTGAAGATAATGCAAACAAAACACTGCTACCTCAGGTAAATTACCCTTTCATGTAAGGTATTTTAACAAAGAGATGGAAAACACAAAATGTGAAGTTGTTTAAGCTTATTTACTTGGCTGTCTTGGTTGTGCCAGTTGTTTTGAACAAGTTAGCATATGTTGTCCCAAGTTGTAACAAGTTATGTTATGTCATACCCTCATCTCTTTATGGACATACGATTTCAGCTCTATTTCCTTACCAGCTATTTCGTTGTGGGATGAAGTGAGCTGCTGCTTAAAATATTTTTCAGCATTGTTATTTTTTCTCCTTCTGACATAATTGATTGGTTTTGATTGCTATGTGTTGAACTTACAGGAGAATATGTACTTATTGACAATGAACTGTGAGCAAAATTTTTCTTTTATCTCTAATTTTGGTACATGTTTCTCAATCTATACAGTGAGTTTGTGCTCCTTTTCTCACTGGGATGAGGCAGCACAAAGCCTCGTTTCTACAGCTCCATCTACTGGCAACCTCTTCTTCCTTACATGCACTGGCAGTTCAAGTTGATAAAAAGTAAAGTAGAAATTGTCACCCCAGTATGTTTCTCCCTGTATCATGAGCAAAAGATGCATAAACATAAAGACAGCTTCAGAGTCAGCAAGGCAAATGCTTACATTCTTGTAACAATCTAACTTCATTTGCAGCTTATGCCACAAACTCTGCACATCAGTGAGTGAAGGAAAAAAGGAAAATCAGAGAATTTGTTTTCACTGCCATTATTTTCCTTACTAAAATATCAGCAAACAAAGAGCATAGCTAGACTGAAGTTGTGCTGGCAGCATGTCCTGGACTTTACCAGTGGTACACAGATATCAGAATTGCTACAGAAGATTTCCCTTTGGATGCAAGAACACACACACACGAGAAGAAAAAAAAAAA
Organism: Aythya ferina; assembly: GCF_964211825.1. Lineage (NCBI taxonomy): Eukaryota > Metazoa > Chordata > Aves > Anseriformes > Anatidae > Aythya > Aythya ferina. The sequence goes on along the minus strand of NC_140300.1, from coordinate 67,898,075 downwards.
AAAAAAAGATAAAAGGAAAGATGATCTGTGATCACCATTTTCCTCCCTGAAGTCAGAGCTACTTTAGCCTTTTCTAGTGACTCAGGTCACCCTGCAAGCCATGAAACAGGAGGCAAAGAACTAACACATGACTTTTTTTTCTTTTCTTTTTACATCAAGTGGATCTCAGCTCTATCTTTAATTGGGCTTTATCTCCTTAAGGGTATTATTCTTGTGAAAATGCAAGTACATGAAAATACACAGATTATTTCTTCCCTAGCACAACTTACTATGTACTGTCCTTTAAAATACGCCCAAAGTTTCTCTCCTTTGAGGCTGAAGTCAATTACATAAAAGCAGCTTTTCACAGGAGGTAGTGTTAACATAGCTGCAGTCAGGAAACAAGAAGTCCTGTGCACTGAAAAGAATCAATGTTGGAACAAAGAGTCTAGACAGCAAATAATTTTTTAAAACACTTATTTGCTGCACCACATGCCAGTTATTTGATTTCATACATTAAAAATGGGCTTTGAAAAATAGCAGCTTTTTGTTCCAGGAGCACCCTCACAGCCTAACACACGGCTTGCTTGCTCAAAGAACTGTTGCAAATAATTCATCTGGGTAGAGGTTTTGAGCCAGAATATCTTGTTTCTTCTCCAGTCAGCTATTTGGAGTGACAGTGCCTCCCCTGTGAGCTTCTGAATGCAACACAAACAGCATCGTGCATCTCAGAAGTGCACTAGATGCCTGCTTTGCTTAGTAGGGTGGATTTGCACAAACAGCACCGGCAGGACCAAGGTGCAGATTAGTTCTGCAAAGAGGTGAAACCAACAGGATTCGGGATCAAGGGACATCGTGCCAAAAACCACAACAAGCAGACTGCTGAAAACATGCAGACGATAGAAACAGGCTTTGAAGGAGAAGCCGGTTTCTTGCGAGTCCTCGGTGCCAACCTTGTGCAGCACTCAGACAATACCTTTTGCTCTTTTGCAGCTCCAGAGCACTTGTTGACTTCCTGGAGGGCCCAATGGCTTGCAGAGGAGGTTTAGTGACAGGGGTGATGAGCAGGGCATCCAAGAGCGAACGGTAGACACTAGGTTCAGAGAGTCTGACAAGCATTTAAAAAGACCATGTAAACAAACCAGCCAACTCAACAGAGTTCAAGTTGGCTGGGACTAACTGAAAGCCCAAAAAAATGAAAAGTTCTACAAATTCTGTAGCAGTATGGATAAACTGAACCTCAAAGGACTGACTTAGAAATGCCATCTAAAGCGGTCTCCAAAGTGGCATGTACACATCCTGATGTGCCCAAAAATCCCGCTGCAGTGTGAAAAGCATATATATTTTTACCATTTAAAAAAATGTGTTTATTTAATCTTTTTCTCACCTTTTCTAATTTCTGCTTTTGTGTATGTTTTATAGTGTATATAAATTATATGCATGAACTACTTTACTAATATTTTAGGAAGTAATAAATACACGTATTGGGAGTGCACATTCAAAATTATTTATTTTTTTTAAATGATTGAGGTGCACAACCAACAACATTGAGACCACTGGTCTTAATAATCCCTTACAAAGAGTAATATACTAAAGATTTAGATGCAACTCTCTCTACTCTCTTCAGCATCCAGAAGTTATTTAAAGATGCAGATTATTCTTTGGCACCCATATCACTTAACTGTTATTTTCAATTAGTTTACTGACTGAACCGTATCATGGGTATCACGAGGATCAGAGAAGCAGAATTACTCACCAAGGTTCAGAGCAGCAGTTTGGAGCTAAGCTAAAAGGACATGGGAGCCTTGGACATATTCTAATGAGTTGCCACCATGCTATTGTGAAAGAGCTGATTTTGCAATCCTGCCAAGGAGCAATTATTCTTGTCTGAGCTTGAATTTTCTTAAACTAATTTGTAAAATGTTCCATTAAAGTTGATGTCTACCTGGCCCGGACAGCAATGGCAGCAGACACAGCAGCAGCAGCCATGCTCTTAATTTTTGATCTCTGCTTGAAAGGAGAAAAAACGGGAACAGGAGCAGGTCCAGGCTTGGGCAGACTTCCCAAAGGACTTCCCAGCAGTACTGTTCTAGCACACAAACTTTGAACCAACAGAGAACACAGAGAAAGCAGAAAAGATTGACAGAGTACAATACTAGACTTCACTAACCACCATAAAGTAATGCTATTGTAGGTTCCCAGCTCACAGAGATGTCAGGGCAACATATTAGCCCCCTGAACACTAACACAGAAAGAAACAATTCTGATTTTACCTACAAATAAAACTTTCCATTCACCAAGTCAGTGATCAGCATCTATCAGCCTTCAAAGTGCTCATCCCAGACTCTCTCTCACCCCTGGGTTGTTCCCACTGAACCCTCTGCCCATGACTGATGGCCCATGTGGACCTAACTCATTCTCCACAGTACTGACAGAAGGAGGCCTGAAAGTAAGTTACCTCCCCCTGCTTTTTCAGAATAAATAATAAACACCAAAAACTTTGCAATATTTGCTGATACAACTTCAGCAGGTATATTTTTAGCCACCTTTTCAAAATTCAGCATGTTCTTCATGCCCTTTTGCATTTCCCCTAATTATTACATAAATGGGAAGGAATATGAAGAGGCAAGAGCCATGAAAAAATGTGCTCACTCCAAAGTCATCTCTACAATACTGAATCCATAACCCCACCTCTATCTTAAAATGTTAAGACAATGTCCGCACAATTACTGTGTATTTTTCAATCACTTCAGAAATGAACAAAAAAAACTCCAAACAATGCCATTCGTACATTGCTGCTTGGATTTACGTGCAGAAATTCTGCCTGAAAACCTTGCTTACACCTAGGCAGTCTGCTGTACCCATACTTTGAAAGATTTACCTTGAATGACTTATGGATGATTTAGACTGACAGCTTGAAATTTTACTGAAAGAACTTGTTTCACAAGTAGAGATAGATGCATCATGCCTGCCCAAAAGCAGTAAGAGAAAAAAAAAAGTCATTAATCGAACACTTATTAGGCCTTCGGCAATGGTAGCTAAAGCTCAAGAGGAGTTCATTTAAGGATTTTTAAAAGCCCTCCTTAGCCATAAAAAAAAAAAAGAACAGGTATAGTTTAATATCAGTGATTATTAATTACTAGCATGCCAATCTGCATGTTAGAAAGACTCAACAAATGGGTTCTTAAAACTAAATGAACCCAGATACCCAGATCCCCATTCTTGTACCCAATGCCCACTCCAATAAGGACTTATTTTTCTACCCTCCCTCTTTTTTTTTTTTTTTTTTTTTTTTTTTTTTTTTTTTTTTTGGAGGGGTGCAGGTGATGGGAGCTATCTTTCCCTATTGGTAACTGGTAAGAATAATTAATGTCCTGTCACTTTACAAGTTAACACTTATACTCTTCTCCAGAAACTCCAGCCTACTGGTCAATTCAAAAATGTGCCTATTATAACAAGGGTGACAAACCTCTGAAAGGCATGTAAATAAAATGCTTAACATCAAAGAACCGTATATTACTTGCACTGTCCTACACCTTCCCCCAAAATCTTATTTCACCTTTTCCTTCCATACTTCAATACCGCATATTCAATTCATGTCATCAAATTTCTTCAGCAAAGTCACCTTCCTATCAAATCTCCTACCCATGATTTTAGTTTCTCCATCTCTATCTAAAGGCCACTATGATTTCTGAAGTACTTTTCTAAATTTTGTCTAATAGCTACTCTAGTTGCTAATTGTTATGCTAATTTCCAGAGCATCATGAGGGTCAAGAGATGCCTGTGAACTGCTCCACCTTGACATCAAAAAAAATCAGGTGAAACCATAAGTAAAAATAGAGTTTCAATTGTGCCTTTTTGTGGTGGGTATCCTTGTACCTGGCAGGATGGGGAGGTTCCACGAGAGTTGCTTCCACAGACGGGGCTGCAAAAGGTGGCTGCACAGCTGCAGGGGTGGGCAAAGGGGGCTCCGGGGTCTGCGTGGCCACACTGCACTTTGCAGGGAACGGAGGCTCTGTACCAGCTGCGCTTGGCAGAAGGATTGCTGAATCGGGAGCAGGCAACTCGGGAGTTATTCTCCTAGTTGGTTTTAGTTTGACAAGAAGTAATTGTAATGAGACTACATACTCAGAGGAAATTTCTCATATGATATAAGAATACCATACAGCAATGGTCAACTCCTTCTAGCTGGTCTTCTTGTGACTTTGATAATGAGAATCAGCAAGTAGCTCTTGAGGGCTTTCTTTTTCTTCCCTAGGAACCAAACATCCACCCTCCAGGAATTAGACCATTCTGAAATGGATTCTTCAGGCCATTTTTTAGAGCTGAAGCTTGAGAGCTTAAAACTAGCCTTGCTTAACCTCAAAAACAAACTATTAGGGTAGCTCAAATTAATTATTCTAAAAATATACAATATACTTGAATGAGAACACAAGTATATTAACAACTCTACCTAGCATAAACAGATCGCACTTTAGACACTGTGGCTACTTGGATTCAGGTATTTAAAACCTGACCAATTGTAGGGGGATGAGATACACACTTGTGTCAGGTTTCCAAAGGATTCTCAAACAAAAGTTTTCTTAAGTCCAAGAAAGCAGAAAGAAAATAAGCATTCACTGAGCAATATTTCCTCCTGTATTTTACTTCTTCTTGCTTGTAACCAAAGACAACCATAAAGGATCTGGTGGTTTCCATTTGGGTAGCCTGGAACATCCTGTTCTCCCCAGCCTGACATTGTTTTCCAACTAAATGAGCAGCTCTTGTCTTTTCAAGGTTCCCTTTTGTATTATGACTCTGATGAGGCAATCTGTTTAGGAAAATTGATGAAGATGTCAAATCTGCCAAAAAGGAGATCTGTCTGACTTTAGGAAAGTATGGCAGCAGTTAAAACAATTCACAACAAAACAGGGGTTTTCAGAAAATCCGGCCTTTTCTGGAGTTGCCCTCAGGTCATCTATAACTCCATAAAACATATTTGTGAAGCTTTGTAAGTCATAAAAAGGGGCTTGAAGTAGGCAAGGAGAAGAGGAATGAATCACACCGGGTATGTGCTCTAAAGGGAAAGCAAGCAGACAGCAAGCCAACTCCAAATCTTATTCAGACATACAAACTCATTGTACTCCCATTTTTGACTTGCTTTGGCAGCAGTGAGAAAAGGAGTAAGACTCTCTTGGAGACTACAGTTTTGGCAAAGAATATGCTTGGCTGTCTGCTAATCAGAAGGTACACAACAAAAATCTGGATTGATACTTACTATTTAAAACTAACTATTTCCTTTTATGACTATTGGGAATAATTTCATTAATGAAATGATAAAAGTAGATCTGTAAGCCTGTAAAAAGCATTTATATAATAGAGTAGTCTAAAGACTTGTTGGCACTAGATCTGCTTTGTAATAGTTTTATTCCTCAGGAAGTGCCAGATTCTGTGGTTTACAGAGTCTAAAGTTGCCAGGATGACTATTTAAGGTGACTTTTTGAAACTTCCTGGAAAGGTTGTAATTGATCCTAAATATTTCACTGTTGTTAAGCTTATAGGGGGATAACACATATATGAAATTGAGTAATAATTCACTATAAATTATAGTAATTGACTATATTGCCATATGACCAGTTTAAGCTTTCGCTAAAGAAATAAAATGACAATTAAAAAAAAAAAAGGTATTATGCTCTATATGATGGAGTCTGCCATATAAGCAGTAAGCCAAGCTTTAAGCCAGTAATGAAATCCAGATCATACATTTTGCAGCTTGGTGGTTCAGTAGTGGGTGGTACGAATCACAGAGCTTCAGCCAAGAAAAGATGGAGCCCATTAGGAAAATAATCATCTATGCCAGTCATTGAGAGTGAATGTGGGGCTTTAGTGGCAAAAGCAATTCGGCTGGCCTTTGGATGGCCCATACCTTCATTATTTAAAATCTGACATGGTACCCAGCAAATAGTCCCTATTGATTTCTGATAGTTGCCATTTTATACAACACAGGATTTTTGGAGATCAGCTTTGGATGTACTCCCAACCCTAAGGAGTGCTGTAAGCAGTAATACCAGCTCAATAACAAAACATAAAGACCAAATATATTTCCTATACAAATGGCCTCTCATCTGAGGAGAGAAACAAAATTATATATAGCTTTGACTGGATCACGCAATTTATGTAATTATGTTCTCCTTCCCACACTCTATGCTAATCCTTCCTTCTCCAGTTCTGCAAAAGCTGCTCGGATTTCTGCCCATCTTGAGTAGGAAATACTCCTATACTTTTTTTTACTGCTTGAACAGATATGTTGGCTCTCATTCTGAACCACCTTTTCAGATTAGTTTCAGCTACAATAATTTTGCCTCAAATCAGTATGTTAACCACTGTACGGTTATCAATCTCCTCTTTAATATCACATGTGATATTTGAAATGAATTTGCACTAGGAGAGAAAGCAGGAGGAAAAAAAAAAAAAAAAAAAAAAAAAAAAACTGTCTCAATATCTTCTAACTGTGGCTGTACCACACTATGGTGAGGAACAACCTGCATAGTACCTAATGCATCAGTAGGTTGCTTCTAACAGGGGCTGCCAAATATAAATGTAATTAAATATTTTTAAAAGGTACATTGATAAAATAAATTCTGATATTTCAAAAACTGTGGCCAGTAACAATCTTTGTAACATAGCAGAATCTACTGAATACAAATTCTGAAATGATAATTGTGTTGCCTCGAGCAGAAGTAATCCAAACATCTGCTCCAAGGAGAGCACTGGCTGCCAGGTGATACAGCACAAAACACTAGTCCCACGCAGTCCTTCCTGGCACATTTCAGAAAGCTTTCCAAAAGATTCATTTTGTAAAAAGCTGGTCATCTCTATCTCTGTCAAGAGACAGAAAGACTATCTATATGTGTATCCTGCCATCCCCTCCAGTGTTGTTTTTTTTGTTTGTTTGTTTGTCTGTTTTTTTCTCAGCGCACAGTAATTGAATGAAAATGTTGATATAAACCTGCCTTAAGATACATTCAAAGCGTACCTAGCTTAAGGAGGGGAAAAAATAGAAAGAAAGAGAAGATTCACATCTTGCTTAAAGCAGTTTGAAAACTTAGCCGTATAATGCATTTGAAAAATGTGGGGGAAAAAAAATCAATGAGAAAGAAAATCATGCTAAACTACTTCTGTATTCCAAAACCAAAACCAAATGTCAGAATTAATTTGTTTTATAAGAGCCTCACATAGGCACACAAGCACTATACCTTGAGTCTGACTGGTCTGCGAAGGAGAATATCCATGTGAGAATTCAGTAAGATAAGAGGAAGCCAGGCTACAAAGGAAGTCCTTTCCAGATTCCTCTACACACCTGTGATATAAGCTATACACAGAAGTCTTTCTGGAAATAACCTCCCACAAATCCTCCACACCTTCAAATAAATTCTGCCTTCTCCATCATCTTTGAATGACTATAACAAGGAAATAAAATGAAATAAGAGATGAAACTGAGGCAAAGAACAGTATTTTAATTTCCAGATAAAACAAGAGCCTCGAACAAAGCAGATGGATGGAGAGGGATGGAATTGTCCTTTCCCAGTTTTCCATGGCTCGAGCTGCTTGCTTGCTAAGTTAATCTATAATAAACTTGTAGCCACAGGTCCAGAAAGACAGGAGACTTTAATTTACTCTCCCTGGACACAGGATCCAGAGCTGGGATTTGGAAAGAACTGGAACTTTGGAAAGATTTGGAACTAAGAACTTCTCAGTACTCAGAAGATGGTATTTGTGCCAGTACCTGCAAGGCATCTGCAGTTCCGTATGTGTCATCACACTAGATTTTCACTGGTAGAGATGAAAATCGATTACTGAATTGCTTTTTATTTCTTCCCTCTAGGGACTGCATTTCATTAGCAAAGAACAGAAGTATTCAGGAGAAGGCACAATGATATTACTTGCTCAGACACACAGAAGCCTTATTTTCTCAGTTCCCATTTCTCTTGCAGGTGCACTTCGGTCAGACACCAAGGGAGCACAACCTGCACTGTAGGCCCAGGTAGAGCTGAAGGTGGAAAACATTTGTGAAATAAAACAAGGAGTTTTCTGTTTGTTATCAAGCACAACTGCTGTAGGAAATTCCCCAAGAAAGTTAAATTTACTGGAAATACGCTTTTGTTTGTTGCAGTTACTGTGAACTATTTAGGGAACTAAGCTGCCCCCTGGTGTCCTGCAAATGACCATGCTATCTGCTACTCGAGCTGTTCCTGTGCCTACCCTGACATACTGATATCTTGTGATGAAGTTGAAGTCTTCCCAAACCAGTTACACAAATAATGAAATTCTGATAACGCCAAATGGATCAAATTGAGTGTCTCTGAAGGTGAACTCTGCTCTCTGGGGAAGTGAAGAGCATGGCAACAACCTACTAGACAATCTATCCTGGGCAAAGAAAACCCTCAAAACTCCAAAACCATCCTATATTACCTTGTCAGTCACACCACAGATGAAGAACTTACCCAACTGGAGAGACTTCTTGTGCTAACACAGTACTCTTAGGTTACCACTGCAAGCAGTCCTGTCATGCCTTATAAACTGCAAGGACAAGAATATCTGACCTAGCTTGATACATCACTTTCCTGAGCAGGATCACAGAGATTCAGGTTGATGTCTAGAATTTAAATGACCATGCCATCATCCTGATGACTGTCTTCTGTTTGTCTGTGAAACAGTTACTCTGGATATGGTTTAATACTTTTGATTTGAAGCTGCATCTCTATGGCCAGTCAAGAAGGCAGAAGACCCTGGACCAGATGAATCCTTACATTAACGAGCAGTTTTTAAAAGGGTAAAAGTAATCAAGACTGCTTACAAGGGGTAACATCCATGAGTGTGAGTGTGTCTATGTGTCTGCCTGTCAAGACTTGCAGGTGAATGTTAATGAAGTTAGTGCTGGGGTCCCTGATGAAGCTACCAGCCCTTCATCATTCCCAAGGATGGGAATAAAGTGTGCAAAGTGTCAATCTGGGGGATCAAATGTGAAAAAAAAAGGTGCTAGTCCTCCTCCCAAAAGTCCTCTTTTCACCATTGCTAAGTCCACCTGTACTCTGACAATCACCTAGCACAAGAATAAGTGCAAATGCGGTTAAGCAGAAGTTCTTCATTAAGAGGATCTTAAACATTGCACTGGAAGTAAAAGACAGGAAACAGCACTTAGTGCAACCCACCCTACGATAAAACATCTTTTCTAGTTGTTAAAGATTTTTCTTCTCTCATTCCCACAAAGGAAGAAAAAGAATACAATCTTTTTTTTTTTTCTTTTTCTTTTTTTCTTTTTAAGCAGCAGCTTTGTTTAGTATTAGAACTTTGTGTTTGTGTGTGAATGAACATAAGCTATCTGAAAAGAAAAATAAATAAATAAATAAAAATCCCTCCTGAACTGTGACACAGAATCTGTCAAAAAATGTTATTTAATTTCAATTATAGTGTTAAAAAAATTCACTGTCACAGCCTTACACCCAAAGATGACCTCCAAAACATCAGGTTTCACTGCCAGTGAATCTATCCAAAGCCAGTGTTGGGATATTTTCCAAATAACTTTGTTTTCTTTGATGGCATCATAGTACAGTACAGTGTTATGAAAAACATCATCCTCCTTAAAAAAATATACTACTTTTAAAGGCACTTTTCTGTATGTTAGAAAAATATAAACAACACTGAATTACTTGTGAGTTGAGCAAACCATTATGCCCCTCAGGAGATGAAAGGGACTCTACTGACAACATATCGATATGCACTACGGGTTTTGTTTGTTTTTGTTTTTTGTTTTTTTTTTTAATGGATCTCTATGAAACTGTTTATGAATCTGCTCAGCTTTATTTTACTGCTCTTCACCATCCTCTTCCTGACATTATCAGGAATATCCCTAATGAACACAACATTAATAAGCCTTTTTTAAGTGAATGACAGACAACCCTCTCTCCCCTAAGATAACAAAATCCGGGCTAGAACAGTATATAGACAGATCACAACTAAATGGAAACCACCTCTGAATGATTTACCTCCCCGAAGATGTTGCAGCAACATGTTCAGCAGGTCGGGGAGAGGGGGCACTGCAATGGGAGGACTCTGCTATAGGCAGAAAAGCGGCCGCAGATTCTGGTCTAGCACCGTTTTCACTCCATTCACAGTAACAAAACACACAAAGAGATTTTTAATCCATACTGAAACAGTATGCTGGACAGAAAACATTGTACTCAAAAACATAAGTGAATTGTAAAAAACTGCCGTTTATAGCAAAATACAAACGGGACAAAATGAGGAACAATATTCCTGAGATGTGTCACACTTTTAGTGAAGGTTGGAAAATGTCCTGCTTCTTATAAACTCAGAAAACCAAGCAGTATTTTACATTGACAAATATAGAAAACGCGTATTTGGTATTGTACTATGTGATGGAAACCTTTTAGGAAATACCGGAAAAGAAAGAGCCACAAGTGATGATGGGATTTCACTCCTTGAATTTTTATATATGTTTTGCTGCAACTTTTTTAGGATGTTAGTTTTGTGAAGGTTAGAGAATATATTACTTAATATTTTTTAATATATGTGTGCTTTTTTTTTTTTCCAGTTTGGACAAGAAAATAATCTAAAACATATTGCACTAAAGGCTCTCTACTTGAAGAAAAGCACCCACCAGAAATCTCACTGCAATACACAGAAGTAAAAGTGAACTACAAGGTAGAGAGGAGTTATGAGCACAAGTTTTGAGCAGACTAAGTCACATAAGTCAGGTTTATTTTTTATTTAAATTAGCATGCAGAATTATGAATTTTAATAAAGCAGAGACCCGTATTAAGTGCCAAGAATTAATGAACAGATGATTTAGGAAAGACCAGTTAGCAGACCTCATAGGTGATAAAGGTGTAGATGGAAATTCTGGTACAGATGGGATCTCCAACGCCTGAGTAGCTACGGAGTTTTTACTCAGATTAGTAGAAATATCCTGGGCTCCTGCTCCATTATGCAGATCTGCAGGTATGCTTTACAAGTATTTATAACACAAAGGGAAAAGTAAAAGAATCACATGATTTATGACAGGTTATTTCAGTACTGACCAAGAGTAGGACAAATATTTTCCAGTGGCTGTGGATTAGCTAAACTATAGATCTGGAAAAACCCAGACACATCTTCACTCAGAATAGTGAGCTGACTTTATGTTTTAAGGCCAAAAAACAAACCTGTGGCTCAAAATTAGATTGTTAAAGGTGAACATCAACATACTTTGAAATAGAGTACTGTGCAGTTAGAACTAATCAGTTCCTAAAACATGCAAATAAGCTTTACATAAAGGCCAGACTTTGCCTTTCTAAACTTTAAGTATCTTGCTTAAAAGTTGCAATTTACACATTTCACTGAGGGCTCTCTATTCCAATTTCCTGTGCTGAAAAGAAGTAGTGGAAAAGAAAAATAATATATATATACACATAAATATCACTAGCAGGCTGCAATTTAGGAATAAATAATAATTTTTAAAAATATCTATTTGTCTTAGACCATGCCTGAAAAGTTGTAGTATTATTAAATTGGTATATTGTCTGTAGATTACTGATGGAAATTTCTATTCCATTGTTTTTCATATTCTCTGTTCTGTGTAATCACATTTAAGTTAATTCATTTATATCAAAAACAGGATTTTTCAGAATTTTTTTCAAAGATCAGACGCATACTAGGAATCAGACATGAGCTAAGGCATGTTATCCACATCCAAATGGAAAAGCAGTCCATTGTTTTGGAAACAGTAATGAAGTCCAAAATTTAATGTCAACAAGTGTTGTGCAATGGAGATACTGGGTGAAGAGATGACAACTTTACAGCAGAGAGTGAAATCAGTTTTACGCATTCAAGTAACATTTTTGGAACTAGTGTTTTGTTACTATGAATTTATATTAGGTTGCCTTTCTCAAACTATTCTCACACCCACCATAGACAGACTCCATGACTGTCTATATTTACTTTTAATTAAAACAGAGACTTGTATGCTTTGGATTATTTAGAGAGGCTTTTTCTTCCATTTTTCACCAAAGCAACTCAACCTTCAAAGGGATAAAATTACTAAGAAATATAAACATAGTGGTGTGTTAAATAGCAACATGAAGGTATTCTCATTACCTCTCATTCAGGAACATCTCCAAAATACAAAAATACTTGAAGGTTAAACCATTCTAACCACACAGAGAAAACGTCACAGAAAATCTAAGTGATAATCTTTCACAGTTTTCATTGTATTGATATTCTGTGAAACTCCTGACTTCCTTTCCATTCATAAGAAATTCTTTAAACTCAGTAGAACAATTTTCACAGTTTTACATTCTTATGTTATACAGTATTCTGTCAAATGATTATATTGCCGTATATGTGCACTTCAGAAATGCTTGGTTTTAATACACAGTACTCAGACAACTGAGTTATTTGGCAGAGAAAAATCAAGCTGATTGGCACTTCTCATCAAAACAGCCTTCAGTGAAATTATCAAAGTGAGTATTTTCAACATCTGTCCCTAAGGAGTTAAACCAAAAGTTGTGTAAGATGTGAGAAGACTTCTTCTGTCATTAGTAAAAATTTAATTTTACTTTATGATGTGCGTCGTTAAGCATCCATATCAGTGACTTGTTAGTGTGAAATAACTTGGCTATTACCTGAGCTCTCCATTTTCTGTTTGGTTTTCCCTAAAGATAAAATGACAAATACAGTAAGCTAGTGTACTGTGTATCAGTATAAATAATCTGAAAAGGAAACGCAAGCTTAAAGTGCTTTCATCAAAGGTCTCAATCCACTTCAGTTCTCACAAGTTGTGAAATAAAAAAAAAAAAAAAGGCAAAAAACACTACCCTACTATTTCTGCGGAAGTGTTTACAGTGAACGTCAGGTCTATTCACAGGACCAGTTTCATCAGAACAACATGTAGATTTGCTGCACAAGCTACAAGCCAATGGCAGCGGTTCACATTAGGTAATTACAAATGATTGGGCTTTTATGTGTGTTTCACAGTTCACCTTTGAGGTTTGAAACTTCTGTGATTCAAAAAATGTTGCAAAAGTTGGCAGTGAACTTTACTTAACTAAGTTCTTGTTTCTGCGGTCCCCCAAAAGGTCAAATCTTTTATTGATTTCTGTGAATCTTGTGACAATTCTCAAAACACAAAAAAGACTTTTTTTTTAACATGATCAGAAACTGTTACTTTGATATTATTGTCCAGTTCAGACTGTTTCTAGCATGCAGAAGGGATGTTATTGTTCCTCTTATTACAACTTGTGAAAGTGTAATGAAATTATAGCACTTTGCATGAGAAGACTACTCAAGGAGTCCAAGAGACTCAAAAGAAAAGAGACATCACTAAGTTAAAAGCAACTTTTATTAAAATACTCTTCAAGCTTCAGAAAGCATAAATTAATGAATGTGTAGCTACTATAATACATTATTTTACAGGAGAACGATAGAGCCAGGAAGCTTTTATAAACACAAGAAATCCTAAGAGATTCACTCTGAAATAAATAAATACTACTGTCTTATCTTGCTCCTGTTAGAGGCTGTGTTAAAGCTCTTACAGGTACACGGCAACATTCTGTTTATTTCTTTCTAATTTTTTCATGATATAAACAAGTTACTATTTAAAGCAGCAGAATCTTTATACTAAGCTTGTACTGGGGTTGGCAACTGGCATTTTTTTTTATTTATTTATTTTGCTTTTTTTTTTCATTTGATTAAAAGCAGCTTGTCACCTTGCTCTACTTTGTAAAACATTTACAACCACTCTAAAATTGATCTGCTGAAAATGTAGTGAAATCCAAGACAATTATCCTGGTAAGTACCATAGTCCGAAGTAGATGCAGACAGCCCTCTTCATCCTTTTCCCCACCCCTGAATCAAAGAAATACCATTTCTTATTCTCTTGTTCACTGTTATCTGCTTTCTAACAACCTACAGTAACTCAAACTTAGCAATGCAAGACTCCTTTAAGGCAAAAAGAACAGCAACAGCCATCTCCTCTCCCTCTCTGGGAGATTCAACCACCCAAGTTGTTCTGCATTAAATACGTATTTTTTTTGTCAACTAGTGATTAGCACAAAAACATTTTCATCTCATTTTTTATACATCAGTAGGAAAGTGTTAGAAAAGTATAGAAAAGGCTAGAAGTTCTCTCGCAGTAAGGCTAGTGAAATATATTTTTTCTTTTTTTTCTTTTTTTTTTTTCCCTTTTTTTTTTTTTTTTTTTTTCTTTTTGCAAAGCAGATGGAAAAGAAGAAAAGAAGTGTTTGTATTTTGCTTTTGCAACTTGGGTAAAATCACTGGACATTAAGAACACGTGCTGAGACTTCATGGTGCCAGTCACGTAATTTTGTGTATTTGGGGCTAAAGACGTGCATGGGAACCTTTTCCCTGTGGAAAGAAGTGACAGAAGAAAAATAAGAAAGAAAGAAATAAAGGTTTGTCTTAAGCAGTTTCACAAGTGAGCATGCAATCTCCATGCACTACTGATATCTATACATCTCCTTCCTGTCTTTCAAACTGTCAGATCCAGCATTAGGCAAAGTCTAACACAGTCTAAAAGTCTAAAGGAAGACTCCCACCAACTGCACAAGCTGTTAGATTTAGCCACTAGTTGGTCCCCATTTTGAACAATGCTTATCCCAAAGCAAGGAGACAGCTGACCCTAGTTCGCCATCTAGAATGGTAATATTTTCCAGCTACATCTTGAAATCTGATCCACACTCACAAGTCAAAAACGCCTGGTTAGATTTAGGAAAAGAAAACATGTTGACAAGCTGACCTCGAACAGAAAAGCAAACCAGTCCAAGTTTATGAAAAAGCTCAAACTCCTGCGCAAACATTAATACCAGACTGCACAAACAGATTTAAAAACGCCGGTCTATGCAGAAAGAGATCTTGATTTTTACATGCTGAAGTAAAAGGCAATAAAAGAAGCAACATTTTAAAAACACCCAGACCTCACACAAATGCAAAAGTAACACACTATCAGTTATGAATTAAGACATGCAAATTATTAATGTAATAATGTAAAACATCAACTCACTTAGTCTTCTTTGCAGCTTCATGTTCTGGTTCTTTCACTGCAAGAAAACAGAAAATCTTGACTTTCTATGGCACTGTCAGCACCACCAAACACCGAGATTCTCCCCTGTGCCAAACCATTCACCCCAATAGGAAATTACAACAAGTATCGTTAGGACTCCTCAATTCTAAATATGTCCTAAGGGAAATGAGATATGTCTATAAACTTCAAGAGCCCCTTTGCCAGCACAATTGCAATTGCTGGTCTCTGTCCTGTCCCTTGGCCCACTGTCCATGTTGGCATCGAGAAAGGTGTGAGAAGGGTGAAGAGGAGTGGAAGTTTGGAGGCATTTCTTTTGGACAAACATCCAGAGGGTTTATATCAGGTGACAATCCAAGCATCTGTTTGATGACAGGCTATAACTGCAGACAGGATAATGTAAAATTTCAACCCTGCTGTAAGTTTGGCAAACGTACTTGCCATCATGGTCTTGTAGTAATTGCCAACATGATTAATTTATCAATACTGGCAGATACGCTTAATAATAAGCAGATACGTTATTTGACATTCAGGTCTCATATTCTGCCCTTAAAACAGATTAATGAAGAGAATCCAAAGATAGATAATGATGCATTACTAGTGCAACACAGGACCACAAAGCAATCTGTTAACCGTCCAAACTCTGAATATTTTTCACCCATGTACATTAATCCTCACAGGGGAGATGTTATCAGTGGTCTCTAGTGCAATTCTGCCAGAGAACTGATATTTGATTTAATCAAATCTGCCCCCAGGGAGGGAGTCCATTTTCTTCACTGCCTTAATTTTAGTATTAGGAAAATAATAACTTATTTTAGTATTAGCTGTTAAAAAGCAGAAGAATGAAATACCCCAGTCTGAACATGACAGAGCTCCAATGTCCTGATAGCACTTCTGACAACTTTTACAGTGTTATAGATCACAGACAATAAATCACAACTGGGAGCATAACATGAAATTAAAGTTTCATCATAAAACTATATGACTGGGAAAGACCACCTCTGCATTTTCAGTTCCAGTCCATAGGACATGTAGTTGTAACATATCATAAACAAAGAATGGAAATAAACTGAGGAGCTATGGATTTGTGCTCCTGACTGGTTAAAATCACTGCAGATTTTACACCTTTCTATGACCATCAAAGATTTTCTAAATGCCTGAAAAAGCTTTATTTTTTCTTTGCACTTTCTGAGGCATTAAATTTGAACAGAAGTGTTGCCATTTTGGTGATGCTGGGGCGGGGAAGAAATAACTACATATCTGCCAACTTCTTTAGGAGTAAAGGCTATTTTTAAGGTTTATTTAGAACATGAAAATCCCAGTCAAACAGGAATAATGTCCAGTAATGTATATGTCCTGAGGCATTTAGCAATTACAGGAGTTTTATAAAAATATTTTCCTACTACAGTCTTCTGAAACTGTTTTCCTCTTAAAGCTCACCAAAATTCTCCCTACTGGATTTATTATCCATGAGGTGAAATGTAATACATGTGACTGAATGGGTTTATTATTTCCCCTCCCCATTAGCTTTTAAAAATGCCTATCTGCCCAAGGCCATTACTTTTATTTCTTTAACATCAAACTACTCACTGTGATCAGTGCCGGTGATTTGGGCAAGGATGCGGAAGGAGCGTGACTGGGTGGTGCCTGTCCGGGGATGCCAGTCCTCAGTGTCTTCGATCAGTCGCTTCTTGCTGGCATCGCTGTGAGTAGGGGTGTGGTAGAACTCTGTGTAGGTATCCACAATGTGCTTCCGTGGGGGGCTGCATCAAAGAGAGAGGAGAATAGTGAGCTAAAAACTTCACAAATATCTAGTTTAGGGTAACTACACGGACATTGTCAGATATGTGGCTTTTCACAGTGATTAAAGGCAGCTTCTGAGTTTGGATACAGCAGTGAGCTCTACAAGCACATGTGAATGCAGGCTCAGTTCTCTGAACCAAATACAGTTTAATAATCACTCTAATCCAACTAGAATATTTTTATTTGTTTCACTACTGGAACATTTAAAACAGTAAAAATCAGTATTATCAAGACATGTACATATTTAAACATTTACCGTTTGGGTGGGATTTTCCTTGGAGATGACAGAATAAGACAGCAAGAGAAAGTTTTCCCAGTGTAAACAGGAAAAAGAGAAAAAGAAAACAAGAAATAAAGTAAGAAGTTTGAAACAAAAGTACAGCTAATTATTCTATTGGACTGATTTAATGGGAAAGGACACTGAAACCCAATAAACAGTGATATTCTCATTCTGCTACCAAAACCTCGGTACAGGGCTCCCAGTCTTTAATTTGAATTTAACCTACAGTGAGTACCTTACAGAAATAAGAAAGGACTTTGTTTTGATAAAACAGTGCAGTCAATTAGGATCTGGTTAAGTGCCTTGGACAAATTCTCCCCTCCGTTCACAGGAGGCAAAGCACTAGGTATGTGCAAGGTCACCCAGTACATGCAAAGTTTTTTGCAATTGGTACGACCAGGGATGAAGCTGTGTATTTTGAAAATGTAGCTAGCGATGCTCTAGAGCATAACATGAAGCTATCGATGTTCTCTGAAAGTCAAACAAGTAGGGTGTTGATTTCATCTGGAATTTTTCTCCTCAATAACCTACATGCTATTATCAGTCCCTGGATTAGCAGACCTATGAAAACAGAGGATTTTGAAGCTTTACTTGAAGTAAATGATCTAAAGAACAAGTAAAGACACTGATCAGTTAAAGGGAAGAACCCAAGATTCCTACTAATGTATTCCTAAATTCTGTATTAGTTATCTCAAAACATTTATCCTTCAGGCCCTCTGTATGTGCATTTATTTTTACAAAGTCTACAGGAGATAACTTGTACAAAACTACCTCCTAGGAAAAGATGATTCTATGAAAAAGAAAACTTTTAAAAGTCAACTTCTATTTTTGCCACTACTTCCTCACTGCTTTTTTAATGGCCAAAGTGTTTCTAGTAAAGAAAGGTGGAATATATGAATGAGAATGTTGTACATTATTGTCAACAAGAAAGAATTAGTCCCATTCAATGGAATGCATTAATAAATACTTGAAAGAATACTCGACACTTGAATGATATGAAAGCTATCATTCAAAATTAAAGCAAAGATTGGATTTACACACAATATTAGTGAAGTAAATGTACTTATCCAGGAAGGAGGGGGATAGAAACAATAGTGGTATTTCCAGGACAGAGTAAAAGAAATCCAAAGAAAATGAAGTAAAGCAACAACACAGTTAATAGCAAGAATAAAATCTGAAAATGAAAGCAGTCATTAAAGATGTAGAGTTACATGGAAATGTAATTATTTACATGCAGATGACTGCATTCTAGCAACTACCACAGTGAAATAAGTAGTCTTTCACAGTTGATGATAGTGGTATCAAACAAAATACCCTGCTGATTTCTCTCCCCTCGCTTTCTTTTTGCGGATCCTCCACCGCTTCCTTTTTTAAAGGCTTGATGGTAATGAGTCACTAAGGCACGAGGTGGTGCCAGAGACAAAGGAATATTCAATGAGACCGGCTTAGTCTTGACTCACTCTTGAGGCAAGAGCAGAAATGACAAGCCAGTAAAATCTCATAAAATCACAAAATACAGATCGCATAAATTATAATGTACAGATGTTGCTATTATTTTTGTTGTACGAATTCAACATCTGGCCCTTCATTCCATACTCCTCAAGACATTTTTCCTTTTATACTGTATTTCACCATTTACTAGTTGTATTGCCAACACCAATTAGCCATAGGTGCAGCAAGAATTTACCAATACACACAAACACCACACGAATGTTTTCTGGAATTATAATTTAAAAAAAAAAAAAAAATGCTGCAAAGTTTAACACGGTGAAAAGCAAAATCACATCATCTTCAATGCAGACAAAACCATTAGCTACACTGAGAAGTTACTAAAAAAAGCTGAAGCTGTTTTGCAAAATTTAAATATAAAACCCTGTAAGAGCTTTATATAACATAGTTTTGTTTGCAAAACAATAATACATGCTGGTTATTCCAACAAGAAAAACGACCATAATTCAACTCCAGTGCTGTTGATACTAACTTCGTCACTGTTGTTATCTGCAAGGGAAAAAAGGTTTTCATTCATTAATACATTTTTTGCTTCTTGAAATATTTATTATAGGATCTTCCAAATCCAAGCTCTGGCAAAGCCATATATACAGAGTCAAACTTTAAACCATCAAGAGAACCTATAATGGAAAAACTTAGTCCAGCTGAGTTAAAATTTTGAGTGAAGTCTGTGGACATCTTACCTGTTTTAAGCAGCAAGCACTTTCTCAAGTGAGAGTTGTCAAGAAGGTCTTGATAAAAATACAATTGTATACAGCCTAGTGAAGCCAAATTGCTCTCTTTTTATGCCAGGAGTAAACAAGAGAAACAAAACTTCCTTCCCCATCCTGAAGTAAAGGCAAATAGTTTATATCCTGAATGGGATTAGGGGGAAGTTAGGAGGAAGGAAGGAAGGAACCAAAAATTCTGAATACAACAGGGTGCTGTGTCTGGAGAATTGTATTCGCTCAGCAGAGCTAACTATAAACAAGATGCAAATATACAAGTTGTCCTTTTTTTTTTTTTTTTTTGCGTGTTTATTTGTTTTTGAAAAAAGGAGTACAAAAAAGAAGCAAAATGTTTTGTTTTGTTTTGTTTTTTGAGATTGATCAATTTTTCTAAACTTCAACTTTCTTGACATTTCAAAAATACCTTCAATTCCACTTAAAATGGGGAGATGGTTTTATTTATCAAACTACATCATCTACAATGATGCTTAAACAAGTAAAACTAAGCAAGTTGGGTAGCTGCAGAACAACATAATCACTTTAACGTTTCTTTGTTCACTTGCTTTTGTATTCTACTTTTGGATTGCAAGACTAGTATTTAAGTCACATTTAATTCCAGCTAAAACTCTGCTGTAAGAAAGATAGCAAAATAAAGTTTTGTTGATTTGTAGTTGATGTTTCATTGTTCTTGCTGTTTGTTTGTTTGTTTTTCCCCAGCTCCAAATGCTTTTAAGATTTCCCAAACCAGACCTGCATGGCTGGCAGCAAGACAGGGATTTCCTAACCTACCAGCGATGATACTCCTCAGTCACTATCATTCATTCACTAAACATAAGGCAGGGCAGGTACCCATGTGCACCCAGTGACCCTGTGTTGATCATTAAATGCTTACTTTATGCCTCCAGCACTTCCTTCCAGGAGACTTAATTTTGTTGCTATTGTTCATTTTTTTTCCGTACTGATTACTGCTTTTGAATACTCCTTACGTGTTACTTGGTAAAGCAGCATTCCTAGAAAGCGAGAGAGTTTGGCAACATGTGATCAGGAAGAAAGTCCTTGGGATCTCCTGCTTTCATCCCACCTCTGCACAGTACGGACTCCTGCCATCATCTGTTTAAGACTAGCTTTAAAGTCACCATGACAATGGTATCATATAAAATGCATATGGGCAGCTTTATATGAATGTGTGTATAGAAAATGCTAGTACTGCAATGTAAGGGGAATGGGTGCGTAAAGAAGTGTTTTTCTCCATGAGAAGACCACCTGAAACTGTGATTTATTTTTTTAGTTGATGTGGATGTGTACCTTTCTGTAGGTTTCTTCATATACTTAGGCTCAGAGGAGATCAGATGAGATGGGCACTGGGCCTACTCCTCCTGCCCCTTTCCGTTGAAGAATGGGAAATACTAGCCACAGCCTTCAGGTTTTAAGTGTTAAGTTTTTGAGACTGAAAATAAGTCAAGAAAACACATAAAGCAAGAAGATGGTCAATAATGATCAACATCAAAGGTCGCCGATCCTTCTTGACAGGCCACTCTCCACCTCCAAGTGCCTGCTGCTTTCAGCCTCTATGTTGGGACCCAACAGACACAGTGAGACACAGGTGTCCAAATGAATGCTGGGCTTGTTGCAAGGTCTGAAACACATCGTGATACAACCCATCTTGGTGTGGTCTGTTGTAATTTAGGTGTGACACCATAAACTGGTACAGTTTCATTATTAAATCCTCACAGACTCAGCCCTTCAAAACACCCCTTTTCCAAGACATGTTATTCCTCAAAGATTTGCTTCTGGCAATTGGGTGGCACACCCGAGATGTGTTTTCCTCAGCCCTCGAACAAGCCCAGCTTTTTTCCTGTGAGGAAAAGACCCTCACAGCAAAAAAAAAATCCCACCTACCCATTTTGCTGTTTACTGTCACCCTGGTTTTCTCTGAATCCTCGTCGCGGCCCCTCCGCCACCTCCTGGGCACCGTCGCCGACATGGCCGCTCGGGGCGGCATTGTGCGTGGCGGGCTGCCGTGGGACATTAACGGCAGGTTTAGCAGTGCTCGGCGCGGGTGGCCACCCATCAGCGTTAGGCTTGGCGTTAACATGCAGTCCTGGTGCAGCAAACGGGGCCGGGGCGGGGGGCACGGCCGCCGCCTGGGCTGGGGTGAAGGCGGAGGATGGTGATGGGATGGAGGTGACTTTTGAGGACGTCACAGCTCCGAAGGGCCTCGGGGTCTTATTGTAAGCCACGCTGGCTGTGGCAGTGAATTTGGGTGCAGCAGCAGAGGCAATGGGCACAGGCTTAACTACTTCTTTAGGTTCTTCCTATGTGAGATAAAAAAAAAATACACACACAAAAACACACCAACCACATGCACATTCCTCAGAACGTATTTTCAGTGCTGTTGAGAGAGGCAACCCGCCTAGTGTGAAGTAAGAGGAATGAACATCACAGAAGCAAGCTTTATGAAGAGCGTTGTCAACAAGCACATGGAAAAAAATGAGCCATGCATTTAGGAAAGGGAATGACCCAAGCATGCACAGTCAGTCAAAATGAAATCCCATGATGCTAACTTCTCACATCACATCCAGAACAGACACCCCACAAATCAAATTCAAGACAAACTGAAGAACCACACCATTGCAAAACCCACTGGGTAATTCATGTGGAAAAAATTAGCGTTTTTTAAAAAACACATTCCACCTCTCAAACCCAATTCAAGATATGCACGTTCCCAATATGCAAACTGCATGTGCATGCATACGCACACACACACACTATACATTGATTTGTTGATAGGGGCCTCAAGGGAGGAACGAGGGGCCCTTCAGCTCATTTATTAGAGGCCAGTGCTTCGGGCCCAAGCTGGCTTGTCAACTCCACTCGACTACAAGGACAAAGGCTTCCCTGGCCAAAATACAGGCTGGCTCCTATCCCTGCTTCAGACACTGGGACCAGGTGCCACTTGAGTGGCTGAGTCACAACTTTGTAACTCAAGGTCGACATGGGTTATAGTTTCCAGATGGAGAAGTGCAAGACTGATACCATCTGACATACTAAAGCCACATGGGAAAACAAAAGTGTGGCTATCCTGGGGTCAGAGATATGAGGGAGCAGCCATTTGTTCCTTTTTCTCTCTCGTTCTATAAAGTTCTCTTTAGAGCAACTGTAGATTGGGGGAAAAAAAAAAAAAAAAAAAAAAAAAAAAAAAAAAAAAAGTCCCTTCGCAACCTCCAACCTATTCCAGAATATTTTATCAGTTTTTCTTAAACATAATCTCCCCAGAATATTTTTTTACACACAGGAGGACCACTCAGCTCTAAGTGGTTCACAGAGACAACTGCCGTCCAGTGAACGTTCAGTTTTGTAGTTTGTCAAGTTTGGTGAGGTGACTTAGAGGGGAAAGGAAGCCCCCTAACTCATTTTAGCATCTGAGAATGTTTATTTCTATTCCATCTGTCCAATGAAGTCTGCATATACACTCATCAAATCAAAACTCTCAAAAAAAAAAAAAAAAAGTGAATTCAGTGGGTTGTTGTTTTTTTGTTTGCTTGTTTGTTTTCAAGGAGCTGTATTTTAACAAGGTGGTGCCAAACTGCGTGCCTTTCAAATCAGGTCTGGCAGGACAGTAATACAATTATTTATGTCCACTTAAGAGGATTTTCCAGTATTTGCTTGATGAGAGAGATGCCCAGCCATTTGTAAGCATTTTTAGGTTTGTAAATAGACTACTTATCAAAAGGGTTTTTTGAAACTGTTGCTTGAGGACATAACATTAAAAGGAGTCAAGAACAAATAAACCCCCAGGGCTCTAAGTAAAGTGAGATGAATTGTTCTTTGAAACTCTGTATTTAGATAAGCTTCTTTCAAATACAAAGGGGGATTTCAGTACCTATTAAAAAAGGAAAAAAAAAAAAAAAAAAAGGAAAGGAAAAGAAACTGCCTATAAAAAAAAATAAAAGCAACAACGTACTACAGTTTTTCTCTTAAGGATATAGAAAAACTTCAGCTTTATCTTTCTAAAAAAAAGCCCCAAAAGTTGGAAGATAACATTTATTCACTTTTTTTTCCTTTTTTTTTTTTTTTTTTGTGGATGATCATTTGCCAGTTCTCTTGATTCTTTTTTGAGTGAGTGAAAAAAAATATCACTCAGATCCAAAAGTTGCAGTAGTCTTAACGTAACACATGGAAATCAAGCACGTTATATTGAAAGGAAAGTTTGAATGCCAGTGCTTATCAACAACAGGGTTTGACAGATGGGTAACAGTGCCACATGCTACATTTCTCAGTTGTGATGATGAACATACCTTCGGTACATGAATGAGATCAGGTTTTGGTACAGAAGCAACTCTGAAAGAGAAAAACACACATAATTGTAAAAACAAATGCTTTAATATTTAAGTATTTCCCTTTTCCAACTCACTATGTCCACCCACAGATATATAAATTATATCATTTGTTTCCTCTAAGGGAAACAAGAAGCATTCAAGTTGAACCTACTCCATCGTAGTTAATATAGGGCAAAAGCAAAAACAAACTAGACGAATTTATCCAGATACAACATTAGGAACTCTAGCATTTGTCACCAAGTACTAATTCATTTAGAAATTCATAATAATGTATCACCAGTCAGGAGACAGTCAAAATTTGCTTATTGCTTTCCTTCCTTTCAAACTCAGAAAGTTCTGGTCAGACAAATTGCATTTTAAAGCGCATAACCCTTATCCAGGCTTAAAACTGAAAGCTTCCTTTTAAAACAATAAAAGTCCTTCTAAACAGCTTAACAACTTAAATAATACAGGATCTTTTGGTACATTCTCTGGCCTTCAAAGGTAAACTTAATATCACTTGAACTCCACAGTAGATAGCAAAAAAATTTCTTCCAAACAATGAGTACATTGAAACTACCACTGGGTGGTGGGAAGTAAAGGAAGTATCATAATGGAAAGGGCGAAGAAGATAAAGAATTAAGAGATCTCATTATACCTAAGCTGAACTTGCAATATGTGATAGGTAAAAGCATCTCACTTGATTTATCGTCTTTTCAGATTTGCGCGCATGTATGTGCAAAAACACACACCCTGAATTTTATTTTTATTTTTTTTCCAAATGCAATAGAACAACATAAAGTCCAACTCACTGACAACACTGACAACACTGCTGCTGATACAATTTAGTCTTTTCTTGATGTTTTGGTAGAAAATTGCTTTCCTGCCACATTTCAAAACATTTCTGGCCATATTTGGTAGCTGCTCAGAGAGCTGGGACAACATTAATCATATCCTGCCTGAAATCATGCAAACCTGATTTCCTAAAAATCTTCTAAAAAGGGTTTTGCTGAACTGAAGCTGAGTTATCATATCTAAAAGAAAGTTTGCCAATGAGGCAAAAAAGTTTGTTTGGAGAACAGGGAACAGAAGCTACATTTTAATTAAACACATCTACTGTATAAACCAGCCTTACTACTCTAGCAGCTAGATTCAAATCTAGCTAGATTTGAAGTAGGCATGCTGTCCCATATAAGTGAAGTCTTTTCAACTTTTAACAAATATATTTTTTCCTTGTTAATAGCTGATTAAAATGTTTACTTCATTTACTTCTTCCCTGAAAGCCATTTGGCCCACGAGGCCCATCTGATACCAACAACAGCTTTCCTGTTGTTTCGGTCCAGCAACTAGCTTATAAAAAAAAAGGGAGATGAATATAAACCCACATGCTATGTTATCAAAATAAATAAATAAATAAACAAACAAATACGGAAAAAAAGCAGAGAATAATGAGGAGAAAAAAAATCATAAACCAATACTACAGTTCACAAGAATATCATTTTGTGCACTTTGCCTTCATCATTTGTGCATCACCGATGACATGCATCATGTCCACATCAACAATAATTCTCAGATAGAGCGTTTCCCTGCTCTGAGGAAGAGGTCTGTTCTCCGGTTTCCCACAGAGTTTGCAGCCTATGAGAACACTGACCTCTGGCCCTCCAAAGCACCAGGGTGCATCGTTAATCATGCCTAATTGTGGACTTGTCAATTGGCAGCGACAAAAGCAACAAGAAGAAAAAAAATGCCAACACATATGGAAACTCTTCTTTCTTTTTTAAAGACTAGAGTAGAAGAAGATTCTTCTGTATTTTAGATATGTATTTTATAATAAAGTAACTTGCAATGTTTTGTGTATTTATTAAACTGATCTAACAGTTAGAAGTAGAAAGATAGTCACTATTCAAATCAACTCCCAAATTTCATGGCTGAGGAAAAAATAAAGTTTGCAAAAGTTGGAACCTGAAGTTTCAGTCTACAAGAGAAATGCATTTCATTAGTTTCACAATATAATTAAATTTAAGTTTGCAATGTATGAAGATGGCTCTGTGCTCACCTATACAGCACTTAACAAAAATTATTTCAAACATTACTTCCAGATGATCTGAAGAGATTCTTCAAAATTAGTCTTCAAAAATGCCATTAAAAAGGGGGGCAGAGGGAGGGGGAAGGAAGGGGGGGGGGGGGGGCTTGATAACTACAATGTTTCCAATGTTCTTTTAACATTGGAGCCAGACAGCATAACATTGCTTTACTTCCCCCAAACATACTTGAAACAAGGACATAAATTTGTATGTCCCAGACATACTTCAAACAGTTTAGCTTGGCCTTGTTGACTTCAGACCATAATCAGACTAAAATCTGTGATTTATCCAGCGTTGCATAAAGAAAATGCTCACCCAGCAAACTGAGCCACCAGGATCTGAATGTGAAAAATGCACGGTGGTTAGACAAGACAGTACAAGAGGAAAAGCACAGTTCACGTTGAAGAGCAAAACATGTCCATGTCCAACACATACATTTACGAAAATACTTGCTACAGTGCTTACATCTTGGCTATTGCCCTTGGAATTGGGAAAGATATTACAAAATCTGTAGAGCAAGAAGTAATTTAACTACAGAATCTTGCACTTTTTTTTTTTTTTTTTTTTTTTTTAAGCTGTTATCATGTAGTTTCCCACCTAGCAATTAGATGTGAAGATTTCATGCTACTTCGGTTAAATGGGGTGATGCAGTGATACCTGATGACAGAGACTTTCAGAAGGAGATGACGTTCCTGCCCTGTTACTACTTATTAGAAAAGCAGGACAGCTTGAAGCAGGGTATTTTCTGAATGATTTCAAGCTGGCAGTTCAGTATATGAGTTTGTGTAATATTTTTGGTAACATACAAACAAAACAAAGACATAAAAGCTCAGTATAAATGCTTATTATAAACAGTGCACACAAAAGACCTTGGCTAATGGTTGCTGGAGCGAGCTCCAGGCTTCCATCTCCTTACAAATTATTACAGACAGTGAAAATACAGTCAACAGCGGTCAGTTACTGACAGCCAGGATACTGAAAATGAAAGTGCACAATGTTTGTGCACACTTTGCCATCACAGATGTTTGCTCTTTCAAAAAAAAAAAAAAAAAAAAAAAAAAAAAAAAAAAAAGATATATTTAGTCTGTGTAAACAGCTCATTTCGACCAGACAAACATGATCAAATTTGTTCTCCAAACATCCCACAAGCTGTTCCTCTCCGATGAATACTTTTGTGACATTTAATGCAATTCAAAACATTCCAACTTCCAGCACAGCCTTATTAGGGAAATGAATTAGTCTGCTCCTGCTATAAGCAGCATGCCTAGCAAAAACTGTTCATTCTTTAAATTCTCCCTGTATTCATTTCCCCTTCCAAGTATTTCACCCACCAAAAAGCCACAAGCAACATAACTGAATCCTTCCATAATCACTAATATCTGGAAAACCCCAACTAAAGCTATGAGTCCAATTTGGTACGTCATCTCTAAAAATCGATCACCAACAAAACACTGTCATCTCACTGATTAGCGTTAGAGAATTAAATTCAAGGCAGAGCAGGATTCTTCAGAGGCCAAAGCCCCTGGCTGCTAAACTCATAAAGCTTTATCTAACCTAAAACCCAGAAGAAGAGTTTCAGATTTGTCTCTCCTGAACTCCATTAAGGTTCCACCACCACCAGTAAAGGCACTACATGGTAAACTACCAGGAGGCATCTGCATGCATCAACCCCTCTATAAACAACGGGAACACAGAATACCTGCAATAAAATAGGTATTGTGTTTGTTTTGTTTTTGTATCTCTGTAACTTAAAGAATTGCTCAAACTCCAGTCTGAGATACAAGAGGAGAAGAATACAAAACTTTCATTCATAAAATGAAGTCAAGGCTGGAAGACTTTCTACAGAACTGTATTTGTTGGTCTGAACTGAAACTTTCTAATAGGAGGAAAGAAGAATTGAAGGATTTTTTTTTCCTCTCATTTTGACAACTAACTCCTTCTTCAGGGTATAGTTTCTGGCAGCAGACACTACATCCCTGAAAAGCCAATGGTCAGATCTTCTTGCTGAAAACCTCATCTTTTAATGGTTGTACCACTGTAGCCTGCAGTTATGTTTTTTTCATTGTTTTTGTTGTTTTTGGTTTTGAATCATCTTATTTCTAGACAGCAACCAGCTGACAGGGCAGAAAGCTAAATGCATTTGCTTTTCATAAGATAGCCAACTCTCATGAAAACATGAAAATGACAAGCAGAAAATGTTTAACATTATATATAATAAGCTATGACTTTTAATAGAAGCTATCTGAACCAAAACAAATGAAGATGTAATTTAAAGCACAGAAAAAAGAAAAATCCAAATTTTTTTTTTCCCTAGTCTAAAGCCTTTTCCCCACTGCAGACATAATTCAGCTCCTATGAATTCTGCATCACAAGAATGGAAGAGAAGAAACATTCTTAATCTTGCTTCTTGTTGCAGTTTATGCATTATTGGAAACATTGGCCTTACGTTAAAAACATGAGTCATCTGCCAGGTAGTATACCTTGCAACTACACTCCCCACAGCTTTGTAGAAATGGACCCACTGCCCTGGCTGACACGAATCAGCTAGATTGGTGCTTTAGAGATCTTGCTATGACAAGCACCTGCAGCCCAGAATCTGTAACCCCAAGTACATCCCCACACAGAGAAAAGAAGAGGTAACCAAATTATCATTAAGCATGGAAACTTGAAAACTGGAAAGTGTTGCAGTCATTGAAAAAAAGATGATTTTGTTTTCCCTCCTTAAAAAAAAAACAAAAAAAAAAAACAAACAAACAAACAAAAAAAAAAACAAACAAAAAAAAAAAAAACAGTGCAAAACTGTACTTTGGTCATGGTGCTTGGTAGCATACCAACAGGTTGCTATGATGGTTGTCAATCACAATTTCTCTCCTAAGCCATTACCTGTTCTATTTTAGTCCATTAGTCTTTATTTTGTTGAACATGCCAAATAATGACAAATGTGGAAGGAGGAAGACTGAATGCTCATTTGCTTTTTTAAAAGATAATGGTATTTCAGATGCCAGGTACATCAAGGAGTCTTAGTGCTAAATTCTTATTCTGCAAGCTAATTCGTATATTAAAAATGCATATTTCTCCTCTTGTCCTACAAAAACAGACTGCAAAGCTGTCAACTCAAATATTAAAATATTAAAATACAAACTCCTGTGTGAGACACAATTGTCTCAGCTTTAAGAAACAAAATATTGAAGAGAGTTTATGTTCATGCTCAGTTTAAATCTGAAATGGCAGAAAAGGAGCTCTTTAGTCAGGTGGGCAATATTTAAACAGCTTGTATCTTTAAACCCAATTTTGAATGAGTTGTTATTTAGACTTTCAGGTTTCACACTTCTTGCTGAGGTGTATTTAATGGAGTATGTTAAGAATACTGGTATTTATTTCTTTATATAATAGTATGTCAAGCTAATATTTGTCATCTCTGAAACAGTACTTTGTCATGTTTTGCCTAAGAATATGAGTTTATGAATCATCCACCACATTTTTCATTAAGTTTAAGGCTGAAAATTAATATAATGTAAGCATCAGCATTTTGCATTTGGTATATGCTATACATGTTCACATCCCCAGACCATGCACTCCTCAGCACTTTGGATTAAGATGAAGCATAAAGCCAGGTAAAAGAAAGAAAAATTATGTCCTTGCTTTGCTGCTCACTTAATAGTCAGCCAAATCAAATGTAGGTCCCTATCGAATTTAAATAAGGTTGGGGATTTCATTATTATGTGCTAAAATAAGCAGTTCTGACATTTTAGGAGAGGAAGAAACTGCCCTCTGCTTTGGTATTCCTGCCCACAAAGGATTAGTTGTTTTCAAGACCTCCCAAAGGCAACCACCGCTCATAGTCTCATTCCTGTGGTCTGTGGCAACCCTACTGAACGCATTTGTAAAGAGAGTTTAAGTGCAGTCAGATAATATTTTATTCTATTAAGGCAAAGCCAAAAACAAACTAAAAGTTAAGGGAAAAAAAAATACTATGGAATACATCTCACCTTCTGACTGACAAAGATTTTCAAAACCATGCTTTTCACTCTTGTAATGGCACGAGGTTTAGAAACCTGCAGGTATCATGCATACAACCAGGACTGGACCAGCAGAGGTATGTCTGTCTGTACCTGCCCATGACTCCTTGGCAAGAGTCAAGACGGGAAAACTATCCCCTGTATTAAGCACGGTATTTGTGCTACAATCTTTCCAGCAGATCTGTACGCAACTCAGGGTGTCCAAGTCCTGTCATCTAGTTCAGGAGGCAGGGATCCTACCTTGTCACTGCTTTACAAGTGATGGGAAAAATAACATCTCATCTATAAGATTTGCCCATGCATTTCCTTCAGCGATGGTGGTCACTTCCATCAGTTCTAACTTGTTATAACTAATTTTTATTATTTCTTTGTTTAGCATTCCCAAAGCTGTTTTGCCAAGTAACAGTATATAATAGTTAAGTGCAAATATCAAGACAGAACAAAAAGCCTTCAGCAACTATACCCCGGCTTTCGGTAGTGGAATTTATACATTTAATGTTCTTAAGAAGCATTTATGAGACACTAATTCTAACACAGCAAACTACCTTTTAAAAATAACCAGCTTAAAGAAAAGCACAGGTCTAAACGACTCACAGACATAGTCATTCCTCTAAAACCTTCAAAAAAAAAAAAAAAAAAAAAAAAGCTCAACTTCATGCTGACTTCAGTCTGGCATCAAATCTAGGTTATAATTTAGGATATTCTACACTACCAACTAAATTATTTTTTCCAGTGCCTACCACACTACGGTGACTAATGCTTAAATTACCTCCTTTGTCCAAAACACAGTCTAAATGAGCTTGAAAGTGCAGTCGCGTGTATTTTAACTGGAAATTCATGACAAAAAAAAGTTTTTAAATCCCAACATACCCTTATTAGGGATTTTTTTTTTCTTAGTAAGTGCATGATTGGGAATGAGCATTTATATCACATTTTCTCCCTCGGATGAAGAAACTGGAATGTTACAGAGCCATTAGACTTAAGTTTCACATCTTATGGGAGGTCAATGCATTTCTCCTCTACCAAGCAGCTCACCCATTCACAAGTAGAGTACACTGAGACTACACTGAGAAGTGTATCGCTTCTTCTGCCCCTCTGCACACCACAGCTGGGGTGACAGGAGGTGGTGACTGCAGAGACAGCAAAGGTGAAGCACTGTTAATCATATTGCAGAATTGTTGCAGGATCAGTTTAATGAATATGCACTTCCAAGAAGTTCACTTCTCCACATTGCATCCACCTCTTGTCCCTGCTTTTGTTGGCCTTTATCACTTCCATGTATTGTTCATCCATTTACATATTTAAAGTCACTGGTTTAACAGCATGTTTTGTAGATCTAATATGTTGAGAAAAGTTATTTATGTCTTGACATGATTAACACAGCTTTAGATGTTTAAAAACTTCTATTTGAAAGCAGCCGTATAAATATAAAAGAAAACCTCCAAGTATTGTATCTAGAATGCCTCAGGTCTAACCACACCTTTAAAGGAAAGCAAAGTCAAAGAGCAACTGCCAGAGTAAGATTTGGAGCTGGAAATCATTTTGTCTACTGCAAGAGCTAAGCAAGAATGATTGAAAAGCAGTAGTCATCTCAAAGAGCTAATTCCTGTAGTTAACAAACCAAGGGACCAACTATAATGGAAATGCTCATGCTGACTAAGTAAAGGTGTATAAAACACACTGCTGTAATTCTTTTGTCATTTGCAGCAACTGTAAAAGAAGAGAAAAAATGAACAACCCCATCTGACTCAGGCCGATGCAGCTAAGTAAAGAGGTCTCCCTTCCCACAGCCTAGCTTTAGGAAAGTAGCTTTTACCCTTCTCCACTCCAAATACTTCAGGGATACCATTCGCAGCATGTGCACAGCGTATGAGGCAATTAACAGTTTTTGTGAGCAACTGATCGCTGAAGCAAAGCTGATGCAAAAAAACTCTTGACAGTAACAAAACCCGCTGACATTTTTCACAATGCTGCAACCACTACTTCTGCTCTAAAGCAAGACAAAAATAAGCAAGCAACTACTCATAGGCACAGTAAGTGTTTTTATTACCTCATGGGGTTTTGTGGTTCGGTGCCACAGACATGACTTTCTACTGACAATACGCTGGAACTTTTCAAAGGCAACAAATTTTTTCAAAAACTTGTCAAGAACAAAACAAAACAAACAAAAACCCCAAACAGCTTTCTACAGAATTTGGCTGCACTAGAGAAAACATTTGCACTTAAAAAGTGGGATTTTTTTTCCTTGCAGGTGAATAACAGACTGAAAACAATCGAACTTAAAGTAAATATGGAGAAAGAACCCTTCCTAATTTCTTTATGGCATGCAGTTATCATCACTGCAATCACTAGCCTCTCCATGGGGCACAGGCTGTTAATTATTTTTCTTTCCTTGAGAAGATAAGCACCTTACCACCTTTCTTCCCTGTTGATAGGTTATAGCTTGACTGCAGGTACCACTTACCTTTCTGTTAGATGGTGGAAGTGATGGATAGTAAAACTTTCAGCAGTTGCTCACAACTTGCATTTAGCTCTATTTCAGACCACTAGAAAAACATGTATGCCTGAAAACCTGCCAGTTTTTCCCAGCTTTACCACAAATCTTTCTTACTCTGTTACGCTTTTATGATACTACTATCGTTCAAGAACACATTTATTTCCAAACACTCAATCTTTAATACATTCTCATTATGCTGTCTCCCAGAGTGAGGTAGAAAGAGCCCTACTGATGAGTCATGACAGGATAATTTTGATTCCCAACAGCTGAGAGATGATCTTGCATGGCACAGGACTATTTTTTTTTTTTTAAATGGTGTCTCATTTTTTCCTGTGGGCAGATGCTTAGGAACAGTTTACCTAACAACACTGGTCACTTGACATATTTACCTTTTTTTTTTTTTTTTTTTTTTTTTTTTTTCCCTTCTTATCTTTACAAAGCACATTCACGTATTTCCAAATGTTACTATCTGGAATCGAGAAACCAAACATTTACCTGCTATATGTAAATTATTAGTGTTATTTAGCTATCTCTTTTAGCTAACTTCAACTATTTTCAGCATATGATGGGCACGGACCATTTTTAAACCCTGTAAGCTTCTTTTAATCCATTTAGAGACAACTGTCCTTTGACAGATCATCACATACATACCCTTTTATAATTAAAGAATGCCTGCAAGTTAGCATCATAAACCTTGCATGTGGAAGAGATGTGCTTTTCAGAGGAAACTAACAGGTGTTGGACATATACTGTAATTGAAAAACAAAGATGTAAATAGAAACAAGTAACATTATTTGTGGCACCCAAACAATGAGATGAGTGTTTACCAAGGGAAAAATGATATGGATTACAGAGCAGACCAAGGTAGGTTAGATCTGGGGGTCAGGTGAGCTGCCTGTAAAATACCAGGCTTCGAGAAGCAAGGAACCCATCATAGAGGGAACACAATGAAAATGATCTTTCTCCCACTCTTGATTTTGAAATAAAAGGAACAAGACTAAGTTGATTTTCAAAAGAGGAATTAAAATAAAGGGCATTAAGTATATCACACAAGTAAGAAAATATATCAAGTGCAAAATCCTAAATTTTCTGAGAAAAAGGGAACAAAATTTCACTCTCAGATATGTTCAGATACTCTTCAAATTCACAGGTGAGAAGAATTGCATTCTAAGAAATGTTTCCATTTTCCAAAATGTAAGCTTTTCCATTTCTCTAGCCTTGGCCAGGAGCACAGGAAGCACCACTGTTCACGCATGACTGCCAAATGATTGCCAAATCCCAAGGCTACTTCAGGTTCTGGGAAGGAAACCAACAGCGCTTTGAAATTTTTTGATCAGAAAACTTTTGGACCTGGGTCAAACAGCCATTATTCAAGCTTGCTGTCTTTCTGGCAGTCTCATTAAGCTATTGAATTCAATGGCCATTTGACTAATGCCAGTACTGGAGAACCAAATTAGCAGCAAGAAGGTTTTGCCTAACGTTTGCAGAAAATCATTTCCTCGACTTTCTGATGTCTTCCTATTAACACTTTTCTTCATGGAATTAATACAAGGGAGGGAAAACATCGCTCAGTGTCCCAAAGCACTACAAGCAGTACAGTCATGCTAGCCTCAAGATGTTTTTAATCATGCTGTTTGGAAATCGGTCACGCAGGCAAAAGGAGACCTGTACCACTGCTTTCCTTAAGAAGTTAGTCAGTGCATGCAGAGCACATAAGACTTGTAAAATTAAACTTCTCAGGCAGAAGTACAGGTTTCCCTGGATATTTCCTGGTTTGGGACCTTGACATCTTGTTTCTTGGCCTTCTTTTTGTGACGTGACTTCTTGCAGTTGAACCAGAGGCCACAAAAAGGTTTTCTCCGATGAAAACTCCAGGGGAAAAAGCAGCACAGACAGTATGACTGGCTTCCACCATGGTGAAAGAATTTCTTCAGTTTCATGTTCTGGTCCTTAGAAACTCATTGGCACAAAATATGCCTCATAAACGGGCCAAAGAGCAACATTACCTGTTCCCACCACAAATTTTTATAGCTCCACAATGGCATGCTAGAAGAGGCTTGAGCATGCCAGCATTTTTGTTTCTGTTGTTAGTGGTTTGTTATGGCTTAATGATTAAGTCACTTCGTTTTTCTTATCTGTACCCATCCTACATTTAATGCGTTTAAACTAGAAGTAACACATACCAAGCAAATACTTCTGACTACATAAACAAATGTGAAACTAAACAATTAGTGTAATACTATAGGAAAGGAAGCACAAAGAAATGTGACCAATTTTTATGCAGGTAGTAACACATGTAAGAGCTGGCTCCTCAACCTCAGGTTCAGTCACTGGGACTTTGAGGTCTTTGAGCACGTTATAGCCTCATTCTATGTCAAAACCAGTCCAGTATCTGGATTAAGTTGCTGGTATGTACAATTTAAAGGGTCTTGTTTTTTAAGTGAATTGAAAATGGTAACTCTTCTACTACACATAGAGGCCAGGCTTGTTCTAACCCTGTAACCACCAGCAGCATAAAAACTGAGGAGCAATTCTTCCCAAAAAAAGAACAAACCCATTCTTCCATATCATTACCTCTCTCAATCAGAGCCTAGATTACTGATTCTGTAGAAAAGGGCACACGTGTACACAGACAGCTTATCTTGCCACGTCTGAGTGCCTTGCCCTTCAGTATTCTCACCTACTCCCATGTAAACTGGTTCAACACTTGCCCAGGCACTTTTGGCCCATTAGAGGAAGGAGCAACCAGGCACAGCCTACAAACAACATTAATCCAGCTGAAATTATGCACTGTGCATTTTGCAGATACAGTTAAAGCCTGGGAGGTTCCAGACACCAAAGCAGAGATACTGTTCATTTGCTGTACAAGAAGGGGTTTGGATTGTTTTCTCAATCTCTGCTAGTCTGCGTATACCCAACACTCCCTTGATAACATATAATCAAGGAATGATTTCTTCAAACAATTGCATCCCTAATGATTCTCTCTATTCTTAAGAAAAGCATATCGATACACCCAGGAGTGATCTTTGGACCAGACAAGTAGATGTATTCTTGGGCGTGGAGGAGTCTTAACAGCTGCATTGTTCTAATGCAGCTGTTCACAATTACTGGCATGTGCTGCGAGGCCAGTATGATTACAGCTTGTTTCATCTATATATAAATGCATTATTTTGCTCCTCAAAAGTTTGGCATTCAGATGGTGACTGCAAGGCTTCAAAACTGAAGTCTATCTGTGATGTCCCAGCTGGCTATTTTAAAGTGTGCCAACAGAATTAAAATGTCACTAAAGATCATGCCACTCTCTGAGGTATCTGCGTTATTTTAAGACTTAGAGATAAACTGTGGCCAACACCACATTGTTTCCCTAAGTCTTTCACTCAATAGCTATGGACATAGCTTAAAATAAATGAGTGAGGTCAACGACACCACAATTTGCATGCTAATTAATGAGCCTCTGAGATTCCAGAAATGTAATGGATGGGTTGCACAGGTCAAAGCAAGAATGGAAAGAAAAATTTAACATGAGATTGTGAATGGCAAAATGCCCTGGAGACCAGTTAAACAGAAAATCCTATACCCATTTTCAAAAGCATTAGAAAGTAAATCTGCTGAGGGGCTAAGGAAATGTTTAAATTCTTTACCTAAAGTATGGGAGTTCAGGAAGTATTGGACCACTGACTGCAGAAAACCTTTCTTACAAGTAATTGCATGCTAATTTGATAACAAATGGATCAAATGTAGTATATGAATTCTCCTTTACTAAAAGACGGAGTTGTGGTGAGCCATGGTGTGGAGTGCTACTCCTTGGTCCAATCCTGAAAGCACTTTTCAGAGGAAAAAAGTCCCAGACCTCAGCTGCTCCCTACAATGCTTTCTAGGCATGCATTTGACTTGGAGCTAGGACATGAATAACATGAAACATTGGTCTCAGTACAGTAAATTACACTTCTTGGGCGATCTCTTTTGACAAATATGAAAAGTTCAACTGTCCAAATATATTTTCTTAATGCATTTATGTTAAGCAGATCAGGAACCAGTATTGTTTTTCTTGGTCAACTGCTACCTCCAAGAGGAAATGTCCACAAACATGGAGAAAATACTTTAATGATTTGTGCAAGGCTTAAGATTTCTGCAATCTCATGCAAAAATGGAAAGTGACTCTTCACAGACTTGTGTAGCTAAACAAAGCTTGGGATAGATAGCAATGTATGGAAGCCAGAAAATAAATGCTTTCTTCTGGTCACCAAAAAGGGTCCAAACATGATATCCCATGGTCCTCACTCCAGCCATGTCCAGTTGTGGTGGCCACATGCACAATACCTGACTTTTGTGACAGCTCTCACCGAGGTTGGTCCTTGCCTACCCATGACCTTTCTACAAAGCTTGGCCAGCCCCAGAGCTGCAGAGAGTTTGAAATGACTGCAACCATTTCAGGTCCCCAATCCCATAATGAAACATTTCGCCATCCACCATCTCAGAAATACAAGCTTCTTTTGGACCCTGCAGACATATCTGCCCTTCCTCCCCCTCCCTTCTTTTTTCCTTTTGCATCCCTGTCTGACCATTAACAAGCCACAGTAACCCATATCAGGGGATAGTATTGGACCATAAATGGCATATACTGTTATCTTCATTCCCACATTTTTCCCTAAATGGGTAGCAGCAAAGTCTGACAGATCCTTCTCAGGAAAAGCAATTAAAAATAAAATAAAATAAAATAAAAATAAAAATAAAAATAAAATAAAATAAAATTAAAATAAAATAAAATAAAATAAAATAAAATAAAATAAAATAAAATAAAATAAAATAAAATAAAATAAAATAAAATAAAATAAAATAAAATAAAATAAAATAAAATAAAATAAAATAAAAAACACACAACAACAGTCAATGTAGGCAGGCAGGCAGATGCATAAAAAAGGAAAAAAAAAAAAAGCCAAATAAGTCAAAAGGTAACAACAATTTGGTGACTCATGATGAGAGAAGTCTATCTTGGTATTTAAAACACAAAAGCAAACAGCAGGAACTTGGTGCATCACAAGAAGGATTAGATGAATTCTTTGCATTTTTTAAGAACTAAATCATTTGGGTGAATTATACAATGAATAGGGTAGGGAAGAGTAAATATCTAATGTCTGCAATTGCTGCAGCTCACCCCCTTACTTCCTTTTGGCCTCACCCACAGTGTGCAGCTATTCATGGTATCTCATCCTAACAAGGAGACATTCTCTCGTGCTAAAGTATTGTGGGGAAAAAAAAAAAAAAAAAAAAAGGAAAAAGAAAATGAAAAAAACACATCTCAGCCAAGAAAAATATCCATGATCAAAATTGAAGGCATAGCTTTAAAATAAAAATAGTCCCTGAAATTACATCTTCTGCCAAAGACTTACAAAAATCTACAACCTTCTCCACCTTTAAAAAAAAAAAAAAAAAAAAAAAAAAAAAAAAAAAAAAAAAAAAAGAGGGAAACAAATGGAACAGCTTCACAGTGTCCTTTATTCAGATCTTGAGCAAAGATGGGTGGTGTCTGCTAAATATGGCAGAAACAGTTCAGGTCCAGCCCTGCAAGGTATTATCTTACTCCAGGAAGGATGCTAAGTGCCTCAGGCTGCATTATCTAAAGATAATAACACCAAATAACACCAGATGAAATCCCTCTCATTAAACAAATAACTTTCTCCTATCTCAGGAGAAATTCTGACCTTATTTTACTTCAAAGTGTTTTTGTTATTCCTAATATGAAAATAAACAAACACCTCTAAAGTAGGAATCCATCCTCCATGCCAAAATAAACCTACCAGATTAGTACCACCTTACAAGTACATTAAATGTATTTCTCCATTTTTTTTTTTAAATAATCAACGATAATATTGATTTGATATAGTATTAATTTTAGCATTGACATTCTACTTTCCTCACCTCTGTGTATAAGACAATCTGCAGAGTGGTTTTTTGTCTGTTTTGTTGTCATTTGGTTTTGTTTGTTTGTTTTAGTCTTTGTTGTAGTATTGTTGTTTTTAAACTATCTGCAACAAGTACTTTGTCTGTCATTAAAATATTTGGCAAATGTAAGCAAGGAGCACTTGTTTAAAAACACAGCAAAGTGACCTATAGATTTTATTCCTTAGTTTGAAATATTAAGTCTGAAATTTACCTGGATCCTAAAAAAGTTCCCAACTAACCAAAAAAACTCTGTCAGCTTTTCAGAAAGGTGGCTAGGAAATGCAGGAAACAATCTTCAGTTATGTGAGACATCTAAATCTCTTCTCTCCAACATTTCCTGCCAAAAACACTTCCTAATATGGTAACCGAGAACTGATAAAGATTTTTTTTTCTGATTTTTTTTAAACCACTGTGTTGTTTACTTGAGTTGTGCTGAAACCTGATATTGTCCCATCTCCTTTTGTTCCCCATTTTTTGAGGGGGAACTTCAATCTGCCCTTACCCAACTTGCTCGAAATCACACTAGAAGCTCACTGCTCCAAAATAGCCCCCTACAACCACTTCAAAAAGTCTAATTGGTATAAAAATCCTACAAAAAATACTTTATAATTATGTTATTCACGTTGCTTCTTTTTAGGCAGCTCCAAGAGATGGTTTAAAAATTTGGAAAAAAAAAAAAAAAAAAAAAAATTGTCCCAGCATTCACTTAATTATCACCTGAATGTGGCGGTGGTTTATGAGTTAACAAGACTTGGTGGATAATGACTGACTTGAGCTCCTACCTTCCTTCCAAAACTTGGAAAGGAGATAACTGGCAACACTTCTGGCCAAGGGACTCCAAGATCACTATCAATAGCAGGCAGAGTTATGAATTTCAGTACTTGAGAAGCCTTGAATGGAAAATATTACACATTTTTGTTTTCACAAAAACTGTTATATATTATGCTTAGCACAGTATGTGTATTTTAGTGACTCCATGTGTCAAAGAAACTTATAGTCTGCTCTGGCGGAGTGGCTTTTTATGTAAAGGAAAAATAATCTGTTAGTAATTGAGAAGCATTAGTTAGCTCTGAAGTCACTGTGCTCATTAAAATTTTGGCTTTCTAAAATCTATAATGCATTTTAGGAATGTAGTACACATTCCGTTTTTTTTGCACAGATACTTAGGAGTTCTAGGGGATGCTATACAGTCAATAGACTTGCTAGCCTGGTTTTAGTTGTTTTCATACCAAAAGCAAGTGATAAATGTCCCCTCTGCTTTTTCCAAAATTCTTTCTTTTCTGTTGAAACATACTGCTTAGTAAAGCAGCAGTCATAGCTTGAACATAGCAAACAGATTAGCAACAAAGCAAGCCTTTCAAAACAACTGCCTCTCAGATATCCCATTTAATTACCCCCTGAAAACTTAATTATCCAAAAGCAACATCAAACGTCAGCTTAGAAAGCATCTCACCTGCTGACAGATTCTCTATAAATTCTGTGTGTCTGTTTCAAGACAATGGCTTCCAGACTCTTAAATTTCACTAGTTTTTATTTTGGAAGATTTCTGCTCAGGCACTGTGTAAAACTAACTTCTCAAATCTTCATTAAAAAAAAAAAAAATCTTTTCAGTGGTATTTTAATATCATGTTAACAAGAATTAGGAAAATTAGGACACCAAAGCTTGCCAAAACTGTGGGAGAAAAGTTCTCAGCTGACATAAGCTTAGAATTTCTAAGGCATTCAGGGGAATACTGAAGACCCAAAAATGTGAAAGCATATAAATCTGTTGTGAATTTAAATGTGACAGAGATTGAAATCATTTGCAAATTGCATTTAATGATAGATTATACTCAGTTTACGCAAGAATACTGTAAAAAAAAAAAACAAACAAAAAAAAAACTAAGACTTTCTCCAAAAAAAAAACTAAGACTTTCTCCAACAATTTACAAAGTATGCACCAAACACTTTGTTCACATCAAGCTCAGTTAAACTAAGCTGAGAAAATAGATGTAAATAAGAATATGAACCACTTACTTAGTTTATAAGAGAAGTAGATATCATTAACTTAAAAAAAAAAAAAAAAAGTTCAGTTCAGGTTCACAGGGACACAACTCCACCATAGCCAGGCAAGTGCTTTTTTGAATGTCTAAGACAAGTGAGTAAATTAGTCCCAATTTTTCAGCAGGACAATTACTACCTGAAGTGTTGCTGAAATATTTGCAAGTTGTTTGTTTGTTTGCTTTCTCCTCCATGTCATTTTTTGCTACCATTTTTGTTTTTAAACTTTCATGGATCAGATTCGAGCTCAAGTCTTTGCCATCTTATATTTTTGCAGAGGCAGCATCAGATGCTCCCCTTGGACTGATTAGTTGCCTTGGGCCTGAGGGAGGACAAATATCTGACAATTCCAGCAGCGGCCAGCAGTGTCAGGTCGTGTGCAGGACAGAGGAGGGTTGTAGAGCAAACACAAAGCAAATACAGCAGGTTAAAAGGACAGTTCAAAACCTTTATAAAGATTAGGTAGCATCTTCTCAAGACACCTTATTCATCACAAGAAGGAAGGGAATTTTTTTGCTCCAAGCACTTTTTGAGCAGAGGCTCAAACACTGAAGAGCTCAACCAAAAAAGAGCAAGAGATCAGAAGGAAAGCACATCCTGTGAGGCTCTGCCCCAGCTAGGTTCCAAAGCCCTGTCAAAACCAGAAGTTGCTGCATCTCCATGAATGAAATAATGTGCACATGAGCTATTGCAAAGACAACATGCTTTTTTTTTTTTTTTCTGGGGGGAATAAGCATTCAGCAGCAACTGAACTGAAGGGTGAGGGTTAGAATCCTCGGCACTTCCTAGCACAGGTCTTGAGTGACAAAGTTGACAAAGACTCAGAGCAGCTGGAGACCTTGCCAAAAGCAGAAAAGGTGTACAGAAGTGGATAAAGATTTACATTTTCATCCTGGCAAGCTCACCATGTGTTAAGTGAAAGAAGAGATACATTGTGCTCAAAGCTAGAGGAAAAAACAATTAAAGGAGAAAAAAAAATAATCAATGTGAGAACATAGTTTCCTTTTGCACGCAGCACAATCACCTTGATGCTGTCAGCCTGCCTGGGATGAGAGTTACATTGGCAGATACAAGAGCCAACACCCATAAGACCCCAATTTAATTGTTAGTTACAAATGTTTATGATAATCAAACCCACATCTCTTGTGTAAGCACCCAGGTTTTCACCATGCAGAGGTTACAAAGCCCTCCTTCTCAGTGGGGTTTACTTCTCATCACCCCCCCTTCTCAGCTGAATCATCAGATACCAGCCAGAACGGGTCTGGATACCAGACGAACAGGTTCACTGATCCAGCACACTCCTCTTTCAGACAAAGCCCTCCCTGCCATTTTTCAGTTCTATGATTGTTCAGGCTTACCATTCAGACCAGAACATGTCCACTGAAACACATCCTATTCAGTGTCAGGCCAAAACACGTCGTATTGGAAAATGTTAGGCAGTGGTGGGACGTAAAACCAACATGTGCACAGCTTTCTTATTCAAGTTACAAGCAAAGCTCAATTTTACTTCTAACACTGAAGTAACAGCAGCATTAAGAAATGCAAATCAAAGGGCTATTTTACAGGGCAATGAAACTTTGCAGACTATTTTGCACCAGAGCTTCCAAGAGCACAGTTTTCTTTGTGTATTTTCTCATAGGAAAAACCTCTTTGGGAAGTGGAACCTGTGTGCCCTCTAAAATCCACATATTATTTAGCAGTTCAAAGCAGAATAATGTTATCGCTAAAAGGTTGGAACAAATTTAATCATCAGTATTTGCCTAGTAGGATCTTGGCAACAAGAAAACATCTGGAGGGAGAACACAGACACTTTAGTCCACAAGGAATTAAACTGTATGGTGCTGATCATCATGATAATTTATGTAATACCTTCCACTGAAGTTCTCAGAACCTCAACAGTTATCAAGAAAATTCAGATTTTACTCTGCAAACAGTAGATAAAGATTATCTGCAGAAGAAAAAGAGGAACCTTCTAATTTTAGAAAATAAAACACTGAAGCCAAACCAAGCCTTCAGCAAATCCAAAAGTGGTACTAGAAAGCATGCATTTAAAACTATGTTTAATCACTAAATCCACTCTGACAAATAAAAACAACATCTGAAATACCAAGATTACTTACGGAAAATGTATTTTGCAAATAATCCATTTTAAATAAAGTTGTAATTAGATATAATTTTGTAATTAGTTGTCTCACACAGCAGATAATATTACTAAAGAAACAAAGGTTCTGCTAAATTGTGCTGCAGTGTTTATGAAGCTTTATTGGCCATCACTGTGAAAACTGTGGAAGTCCGTTACAAAATTAGGAAATGAAAGCCAGAATTGTGTTAACAGTCTCCTGAACAGTAATACTTGATGACTATCACTTCAAATAAAACAAAATATAACAAAATCATAAAAATAGTACTTTTCTGATGGCTTGCTGTAACTCATCAAAGAAAAAAAAAAAAAACAACAACAACAAAAAACACATCATATTCAGGATTATTTATACATGGGAGGAAAAGTTACCATCCTGAAATACAGCTGTGCACCTTTTCTAGAGATGAACTAAAAAGTAGGACCAAACTAGGACGCTACATTAAGAACAAATACCATCACATATTAACAGTCAACATTGGAAGATAGGAAGAATTCAATGTTTTAGGTTCTGCATTTTTCTGAAAAATATATCCAGCTCCTCACTTCCACCTGAGGCCCCCCAGGGATGCATGTTCCTTTCACTCTTCTATGCTGTGCAAGGAGAGGTGACAACAAAAACTAAAAATCACCCAGAGCAAATGTCTACAGCCACTGCAAATCTTGAAAATTTGGGAAATGATGACTAGGAAAGGCTAAGCTGGTATTGCATTGTCAGCTGAGGGCACATGCTTCACCCTTATGCAGGAAGTTGCCACATCTACCTATTAAATAGAAGCTTTATAGCATATCGCACAGTTATCAACAGTCAGCAAAACGAACTCTTGTAGTAAGAGATTTATTAGAGATCCAAAATGAAGATTAGCTTAGTTTTATTCCTGTTTTCCTACACATATGTAATGCTTGGAAACTCATTCAATCTACCAATTAGAAGAGTTGTTGCTATTAAAAACTGCTTGGAAAGTGAGGTTGATCGACTTAACAGGCAAGCAAAACTGTATCGAGGAGTTTGCAGTCTGAAGATTACCATTAGGCAATGATCAGGCTCTTTGTAATGCTAGTTACCACATCAATCAGCCTAGATCTTGTGTATTAAATTTCAGCTTGCAAACATTAGTTTACTGCTTACAGCACAAAATAGAAATTTAACCATGCAGAGTACATTAGACAATTCCCTGCTGTCCACAAGGATAAGCCCTCAAGTCTGCTTCTTCACTTTCTGGAAGAATGCACGTGCTGACATCGAATGAGATGCTCTAACTTCCATGTATTTCCAAGTAATTACACAGCTTCAGATAAAATATATTTGAATAAAGTATCTTCGTTCCTGTCTTCACAGACAGAAATCAATTGTCGTATCTCAGCTGGAGTACAGCTAATAGTTTTAGTTTTAAAGTAGAGTTTAGTTTTAAAATAGAGAGAAAATAGACTTTTATATTAATACTTTTGGCTTGATGTTTTGATGTACAGGAACTTTTTAATGTTTTGCTTGTGTAAAACTGCTTTTAAAACTTGCATAATCCTTTTCACCGTATTATTTTTATTTTAACAGTTGAGTCTTTGTTTTAAAAAGTCTCATATCATTGTACATCAGAGTAATTTAATCCCCAAACATTTAGTGGAACTATTTCAGAAGGCAATTATTACCCTATTCATCTTAAACATAGGAATTAAAGAATACAGTTTATATAATAACAAGTGGTAAACATTTATTCTATTCTCTAACATATTGGAGAGATTATGCATGATTTCTGATCTTACAGTAAGGTAGGGTCAGCAAAATCACATCACTTAAAAAAAAAATAAAAATCTTACTTCCCTGTCTGAAAACAACTTTTTTTTTTTTTTTTTTTAATGAAAACAGCAAATTAAATAAAGGATACATTTTAGCACTAGATTTAACCATATTTGTCAGATTGGTTGTGCTATGCGACGACCTGTACAAAGCAAAGTTATAGACATTTCTCACTAGTTAAAGCACAAAGCAAAAATACTGGTTAAGGCCCTTTAGTTATAACTTGATCCCTTGCAGACACAGAACCCACCACTTTCTTCCTTTGTTTTCAGCAAAGGATTCTCAGATTACATAAGACTTGCAAAATTTCCAACCTGGCTGCTCATAAACCTCTGTGGATCATAAAATCTGAGCTATCCCCCCAAGGGTTTTGCAGCCGGCTAGTGCTTATTCCATTAAGGACTCAGAATATGAGGACAGGTATCCTGAATTGTATTTATGGGCTCTCAGTTTGTGAGAGTTCATGACGACCTCCTTCTTTTCCTGTCAATGAGGGTGGGATTTTGAAATCACCTCCTAATCTGACTGAACTGTGGTTCAGCCCACAGCAGTACATAGATATAAAACATAAAGCACAAAGGTAAATTTGCTTAAATTGTTACAATCTAAAGGTGACCTTTTCATTTCCCTGGGGCCAAACAAACCAGGAGAAGAAGGGGAAAAAAAAGACATTGAAGACATTGCATACTTC
This sequence comes from Aythya ferina, assembly GCF_964211825.1. Taxonomy (NCBI): domain Eukaryota; kingdom Metazoa; phylum Chordata; class Aves; order Anseriformes; family Anatidae; genus Aythya; species Aythya ferina. The sequence continues at coordinate 67,853,193 of NC_140300.1, read as the reverse complement.
CTCTTCATTCTTCACTGAAATAAATATTTAATTCCAGGGCTTTACTTCATTTTCTTTGACTCTTTTTTTGTTTTGGTTTGGTTTTTGTTTTTGTTTTTTTGTTTTTTTCTTTTTTCTTTTTTCTTTTTTTTAAGTGCTCTGTATAACCAGGCTTTTCCTGCATTTGTATTAATGGTATGGTAGGGGGGAAATATATATATACTTTTTTTTTTTTTTTTTTTTTTACTATAATTTTGGTTACGTACATAAATTTATACAGCAAAAAAAAAAAAAAAAAAAAAAAAAGTCTTTAAACTTAAAGTTGAAGGAAACATTTTGATGCTCAGTAAATAATGATTTGCCCATGGTAACTGGCATTCTCCACTATAAATTTACTATGTACACTATGTATTTATGCTCCTGTGTTACTGAAATACCTTTACAAATTCTTATTCATTGCAGCCCTACCGATCTCCGACAAGGCTCTAAGGTACCCACCATGTGGAATGCTACTATCACTTAGCTAGCCCTCACTCCCACCCATTTTTCTGGCAGATGTGTAAGGACCACCCCCCAAAAAAAACAGAAACCACTGAACTCCATTTTTACCCTGCAATCTTCCATTTCCATCCCAGCAACTTTCCTTTGATCTTCAAGGCAACTCTTTAGTTTGTTAGGTTCATTTAGTTGCAGAATGTTTTGTGGTTCATCTAATTGCTAGCTGACGTGCAGCAAAATGCTGCGCACAACAAAAGGTTTTGAATTCCAGCTGGAAGCAAGAGATGAACCCTTCCATTTATTTAGTTTGTGGGCAGACTTTCCAAAGGCATGGCTTAGCCAGCAAAACCTGTTCAGCTGCCGAACAAGGAGCAAAAACTTTCTACCTTGGCTCCAATAAACAAGAAGTGCAAACGTTTACAGACCAAGACACCTCTGCATGCAAAGAAGAAACCAGAGTCTCCATTAGCTTTGAATTCTTCCCACAGTCTTCTGCCCAACACTGCTTAATTTCGAAACCAGATGAAAACATAAGGCCCTAGGGTGACTGGGTTGCTTGCACTGCAACATACTGCATAAAAGGCCACACGCAAAACCCTTTCAGCTTCAGAAAAGCTCCTGTTAAGATGTAAACATATGAGCCTTCAAGCCTTCAGGTCAGCTATCACCGTGCACCTCAGCCACACAGCAATAGTCGTAGCCTCAGATGCGGTGAGGGAAGGCAACAGTCCTTGCTTTGAGAGGAGAAGGAAGTCTTCAACAAAACATGACCAGCAGAGCTGAGGGAGGTGTGAAAACCACCAGGCTCCAGACCAGCAGTGCCTCACGTCCAAGCCTTGATGTTGGTGTTTACAAAGCTGACAAGAACTTTAGGAGCCTGCACAGAGCTCATAGTATTTACTTCAAAGAAACAGGCTCAAAAACATATTCTGCAAATTTCTAAGTTAAAAGTGGCTTTCTAACCAGCACCTGGTGGCTGTACCTTGCACAGCAGTGTTTTTCCTGCAACCCCCCTGCAGAGCAGTATCACCTAGAGCACATTGCACAGGATGACATCCAGGTGAGTTTTGAATATCACCAGAGGAGGAGACTCCGCAGCCTCTCCAGACAACTTGTTCCAGTGCTCTGTCACCCTCACAGTAAAGCAGTGCCCTCTTAAATTTACATGGAACTTCCTGTGCTTCAGTTTGTGCCTGTTGTCTCTGGTTCTGTCACGAGGCACTACTGAAAAGAGCCTGGCTCCATCCTTTTGATACCCTCCCTTCAGATACTTACACACATTGATAATATCCCCTCTCAGTCTTCTCTTCTCCAAGCTATACAGGCCCAGCCCTCTTAGCCTCTCCTCGTATGACAGGTGCTCCCATCTGCTATCTTAGTAACCCTCCACTTGTATCTCTCCAAGAGACTCACATCCCTCTTGTACTGGGCAGCCCAGAACTAGACATGGTACTCCAGGTGAGGCCTCACCAGGGCTGAGGAGATGGACGGGGTTACCTCTCTCAGCCTGCTGGCAACACTCGTCTTAATGCAGCTCAGGATACCACAGGGGCCCATTGCTGGCTCATGGACAGTCAGAGTCAAGAAGTGTTTTCAGATTTCTGAAATCAGATGAGTTCTGTGCTGCTGGAATAGAGAATCTGGAAACCAGGAGATGGACTACATAACAGTCACCAGACGGTTTTACTCAATATGCTCAGAGGGATGTTTTATTTTGCTTTGCCTTATTGCTTTTCCTGCCTGGTCATGCAGGCTCTCTCCCGCAGCCATAAGTGATATGTTTTTGTTTTTAATGGAGGCTCTTCTATTACCAAGTTTTCCTATTTCTAAATACCTGGCTTTGTAACCTGAACACTTCTTTGCATGGAAAGGTGCTTCCAATTCCATCAAAACAATAAGATGAAACAAAACCAAAAAGACTCAGGAATTTTAATATGCTGAGCAAGACAGATCCCTACCTGCATCGTTAAGCCAGTTAATTCATTCCACAAACCACAACTGTTCTGAGCTTACAGACTACTGAAAGCTTATATAACTGCTCTTATTTTCTTCTTTGAAATAAGAAATACTTCAGCTGAGAGCTTGACATCTTTCTGTTGACAGCTCCAGATGTGGATGGCAGCCCACTCACACCCTTCTCTCTGTTACCCATCTGGCTTCCTCCCACCCCAGTCCTCTCATACTTTTCCAATCTGCTTCACCTCTTTCCCTCTCTGGATGCCCTTCACTTCTCCCCCTGACTTTCCAAACCTGTCTCATGCCCCTCTTTACAGTCACACCAACACCTTTTTTCTTGGCACAGGCTGCTGCATGTCCACCCTCACAGCCACGCATGCCTCAGGCTTTGCAAGCCCAATGTCCTCAACCCAGTCTGGCCTAGAAGAGCCACCATTTTTAAGTAACAAAGCTTTACCAAACACATCTATACCAATTTCCCAAGATGTACAGCCTGGACTGGCTTTTCAGACAGATATCTTTAATACACCAAGTCTTTAAGACTTCAAGTTCCTCATCATTTAGTAAATGGGATTTACTTTCTAGTAAAACTTCTAGAAAAGTCTCTGGTCAATAACAAATTTCAACAGGAATGCTTGAAGTTTCACAACATTATAAGCAGCTCTTCTGAGCAAGCTACCTGAACAACCATTGTCTCCAAGCCTAGCGACATATAAGAATAATAAGAGCAAACGTCTGTCTGGGAACCACTATTTTTCAGCCAGTTTATTTTCAGGCATAATTATTCAAAACTAATATTACTGATTGAGGGCAACAATCTAGGATTGAGGAATAAGTTCCCAAAGTTTTTGACTTGCAGCTAAACAACAAATGTATAGTTATTTCCATACTCATACCCATATGACCTCTATCAAGTTTATTTTTTTCCCATGTCTCAGCTCATTTTCAGAAGGGATATTGGTGCTTATTTCCTTAATTAGCCAACACTCAGTTTAGACATCCTTGAAACAGGAGTAATGCAAGAACTATTACAGAAAGAATTCCAGCAAAAACATATTGTCAAATTTAGAAGAAGAAAAAAAAAAAAGACTCACGTCGTGATCTTTTAAACAAATTTAGTGCATATATTCAACTAGCACAGGAAATACAATCTTATTTTATATGCTAAAAAAGCAAATAACTGAAGAAAAAAAAAACTAAAATGAAAATGCCTATGTAAGGGAAACAATGATGACTAGTAAACCAAAGTGGGAGAAAAATAAGACTTCCTAATGCATTCTTATCATAGCTTTCTTATAAGTTTATCCTTATATGGTTTATGGAAACAAAATATCCACCCCAAGCAACCCATGACTCATAAACCTTAAGTACAAGTCTTAACCATCACCTAAAGTGAAACTTATGTTGTTAGTAATTTGAAATCCTTCCTATACTTCTATTATTCTAGTGATTCTTTTTTAATTTACTTCATTGTTTAATTATGATTTTATTTTTATTATAAGAACCTCTCCTAACATTTTATTTAGTTGTTATACTGTTTTCTCACCTTTCCATGGAGACTATTTAAACTTTTAACCTTTAGGACTTCTGATTCCTGTAACAACAACTAATCCTGGCTCTTTTGATCAGTGGTACCGTTTCCTGCACTGCTGATATTTATTTTTGTGAGACAAAACAGTTTACAGCCAGGCTACATTAGCGGAATATTTTGACACCTAAGGAACAAAGCACTGAAAAGGTTCTTAAAACTTTGTCTATATCAAATTGTCTCACTTCCCTATTTTCAAAATGGAAATGAGACTGTACATTTTGTCCATATAATTTGTCAGAATACAAATTACTCACAGCAAAAAGCTCTTCTTCCTGTACATTTCCCTAGCGTATCAGGACTCTTGAAAAAATAAATGGTAATATCATTTCATTGTTTTTTATTAAAAGCAAGACTGGGAACAATAAAAATAGTGAGTAAAAAACATACGGAGCTAGTCTTACTGCAGACAACCCTTTCTGAAATTGATAAGTTGAAAAACGAACTTACAAAACAGAAATCAAATTATCCATAACAGTTTTTCCTTATTACCCCACCATAAACCATGAGAATTTCAGATGTTCTTAAGCTGGAAGTCTAGACTTTGTATTTCCTGAAAGAAAACCTGAAAAGATGAGGGAGAATACTGTGATAAAGATTTCATACTCAGGAGAGAAGGTAAAATAAATGTCACTGTTTTAAATACGTGGGCTTAGCAATTTGTAGAACCCAGCTTTAAGGCTCATCTGAACTTTGGCTCTGAATTTGTCCTGCCAACATGGACATCACAATTGCCCAGCAGGCTCTAGCCTCATAAGAGACTCTTGGACAAAACCAAGACAAAAACACATAGGCATTGATTGCATTGCAACACCCATGTTCATTTGCAATCCGTGAAGTCAACTGTTGCAGAGGCAGAAGAAGCGTTTAAGTAACTGTTCACGGCTGAGATACAGCACCCAAAAAAGACTTCTGAAGCACTGCAATATAGTGAGAGAATGTTAAATAACCTCAAGAACCCCCCACTCCTTTCACTTCTCAAGCCAAATGATCCCAGTGCCTTATGTCTTAAAGGGCTAATTTCTTAGTGAGAGATGAATTAGAGAATTTTATGAATTAGAGAAGTTCCATATTATAAAAACAAAACAATCAAACAAAGAAAAAAACATACCACCACTTTTCCAGGTTTTCTCTATTGTTTGTTTGTTTGTTTTTTCTTAATCCCTGCGGTGCTGATTGCCACTGTTTCCAGAATTTTCATGGGTCTCATGCTCCCATGGAAGAGTAGAAATACACAATAATTATCATTCTCAATTCCAAAGAATCATTAAGGCAGAAGTCTGGAGAAACAATCCTTCAAAACAATATTTTAAATAGGTGATGGCTCTTAGTCCTTGATAAATACTGAAGATGAATATATAACCAAATGAATATATAACCAAAAAGCATTTGTTTTCCATCTGTCCTCATGGGATTGACAAAAGGGCTTCGACAGAAAAATAAAATATTGGGGTGCAAAAAGCAAGATCTGACAGAGATCCATACCACAAAGAAAAAATCCGTATCTATGAAATGCATCTAAAGTCTAAAAGGAAAAAAAAAAAAAAAAAAAAAAAAAAAAAAAAAAGGAAAAGCTAAAATCACCTGTTATAAAAGGGAAAAGAAAATAAGAAAATACACCCCCTTGTTTTTAAGCCATATCTAGTAAGAAAAATGAACAAATAACATCTCCAAAATATATTTAAAAATTTTTGAACTACAGTGATAACCTTCATACTAACCAGGAAGAGTTATGTCCAGAACTAATTGATTTTAAAGACAACTACCTGAATATAGTTCTCACCACGTGGAAATATTAGGCACCTAGTGCTGTACACAGCTGTCAACTACAATTTTGTTTGTATTTAAGCAATCTCCAAGAAAAGTGGGCTTTCAATTATGACAGCTCTAATTCCAGTTCTTTCCAGTGGCAAAGACAGAATATTTTTATAAAATAGTATGTGATATTGCCTTACACATGAAGAAAGGAAGCTTTTATTCTCCCTTCAAATATTACGTTAACATTCATTTACAAGTTACAAAACATCTAAATTGGTCTTTCACAAGAGGTACATGAACATCTGCCTCCATAAACACACTCCTTTCAAGCTGTAACCACAGCTTCTGAAGACATTGCTTTAAATACGCCTGCCAGGCTAAGTACTTCTTGCACCTTAATTTCTTTCTCTTCATTTTACTTATTTTTTTATTTATTTTCACTTTGCAAAAGGAACGGGTGAAGTCAAGTGAAAACCTGATCAGCAGTACAAAGTTGTAACAAATTAAAATATCTATAATATGGAAATTGGTCATAAGGACTTGTTTCTGTTGTTTTGGGCACATATATTCATGAATTAGTATATATACTATGTATATATACATATAGTATATATATATACATATATAATATATATAGTAGTATATATGTGTATATATGTAACTATATACATAGATATAAAAGCTGTAACTATATAAAATAATTTTTATTTTCAACTAACAATTGCTCTGATGATTTTAATTATTCTCTCCCAAGCAAGCTGCACAACCAGTTCCATGGTGAGGCAGGTCATGTACCCAGCAATTTTTCCTCATGTCACAATTATTTTCATATCACGCTAAAGTCTGTATGACCACATTCACTTCCACATGCTCAAGATTACACGAAACTCTGTCAAATTATAACCAATCACGGGTAAAGCAGCATCCATAGATGAGTATACAGTACTTCTTACCATTTATCTTGAACAAAGGTTATTGTTACCACCAGAAATGTACCAAATGGAAACACATTTTGGTTCTTATGACTGCCTTCACCAGAGTTCTTTTATGTCTTTCATAAAACAGTGCATGGACATGCTCACGCTACAAAAGCCATTAGCTCAAGCCATAACAACCTTCCAGTTTTCTTGGTCCCTAACGTAACGCACTGACCAACTGACCACTGTTTTTGTTTAAAACAGCAGAAAATTAGGAACACTGTCTAGAAATTTTTACATGTTTTTAGGACTAAGCTCAGCATTCTTATATCATAGCTCAAACAATCAGTAGCCTATGTAGAAGTATACAAAAGCTCAAGTGTTTAAAAGAAAAAAAAAAATATGTAAAAAAAAGATTTTCTATTTCCATTTATGGCACCAACACTGTTTTCACATTGACAGTATCTTCTCTTTAATCTTTCATGGGAGAAATAATGGCTCAAAATACTTTATTTGGTTTTGTTTTGAGAGAAGAGACAGCAACAGAAGAATACTATTATGGAAATCTCTCAATATTAAAATGTCTTATCTCGCCACCCTGTTTATACCCTCAAGTCATTCTTCCCATGGGCAACCAGTATCTGCAGATAGCGTGAGCCAACCCAGCTTCCCAAAGCACTCTCTTCCAGCCTAAAAAAAATAAATAATCCATCAAAGCAAATCTTTCACAGGCAGGGGAGCCAGGGGTGCACTGCCCATGGCTTTGGTTTCATGGGATCCAGGCAGAATTAGAATCAGCTGAGCCCATGGGAGCACAGCACAGCTGCGAGACAGGACATCTGTCCCACCCCCAGATGCTGGGAGCTGAGGCTATTTCTTTGATCTTTGCTAGTCTGAACCCAACTTAGCCTTCAGCCGTCAGGTAGCAGACGCTGGTGAGTCACTTCCTAGGCAGGGTAGGAAGGGTGAGAACAGGAGGGGACTGGGCTAAACTCATGATTAATTCGATTTTCAAACCACAGAGCAGTCATCTCTGCACCCAATCAGACAAGTTACTGCCTGAATGGGACACACCTGCTATTCCTTTCTGATATCTGATATTAGCCCTGCCCATCAGTTTACAATGGTGGGAGAAAGTGGGTCAAACCCCTACACTGATGGTTACCTGCAGGGGTGACTCAGTAGGATCCTGGAGAGTGCATTTCCAAATGACCTGCTTGCCTTGTTGAGAACCCGAAAAGCAAATGACACACTCAACATGATGCATGATTCTTCTGATGAGCTGGTATAATACCTTTGTTTCATCAAGAATCTCTTAATGCCAACTTTACAAGTTTCACTGGAGAAGATGCCCCAGGCATGAGCCACGCCACAAGACATTCCTTTCTTCAGAGGCTGAGCAAAAGGAATCCCCTATTAAGGGCAGCTAGGACCAAAGTACAGAAGGACAACAGACAAAACAAGAAACAACAAGCAAGGCTGAAACTGTACCCTCTCAGAAAGGAAAGTGCTCAAACAACTACCTAACTACACAACATGTAGAGCTGGGAACAACCACCACCACCCTGGAGAACTAGACATTAATCAGACCTACAGCCATGTCATCTCTTATTTTTGCACTCTGAGAGGGGCATTCCTTTCAATAAAGGCAGTGTAATATGTCAGAAAAGGTAATAACTGGTGAAATTATATTGTTATGGGACTTAACACTCACTGAAGAACTTTGCACTGCTGAAGGAAGGCACAAGCAGGGTACAACGGCTGTTATTTTATTTGATAACAAGAAAAGATGGTTCACATTATGTGATGGCTTCAGGGGCCGATTTTTATGCAAGATGCTCACTCACATCATTAAATAAAAATAGCAGTCTACTAATAAAAGCCAATATTTAGCCCCGGGAGACTTTTGAGAGTCTAAAGGAATTTCTTGTGCTGCTGCTCTTCCTGCTTCGGTTCTACTAACCAGCACATGAGCATCCAACTCCCTTCTTCCAACCTCACCCAAAATATAGTCCCAAGGTAACAGCGGTATGCTGAAATTCAAGAAACAGTGCATTTCAGAATGGGGAGGTTGGCCCAAGCTCTAACTTCTATAGTATAAACTGCAATTAGCAAAAGGAGGCTGCAACTTTGAGTAACCTCAGCAGCATTTTGAGAAACATTTCGCTCCAACACTGAGCTGCAGTATTTTCATCCATGTAACTCAAGAAATGACTTTTTTAAAAAATACATCATTCTGTAGTAGGGGGATTCAACTGGAGGTAATATATTGGGAAGTAATGCTTAAATAAATAGACCTATAAAGAAGCCAACTATTTACTAAGATGACAGAATTTCTGGAACTGGTCAGTGTTGTACCTCACTTTTGTCTTGAAAAAAATTGAACACACGTCCTCTTAATCAAAATCCAATGCACAGTTCAGTTTTGTGGAGCATTGAGTATTATATCTTGCTTCACTTTGACTGCTTTTCATGCTTTGCCATTTTGTTACCATTTACATGCAACATCAACTCATTAACCAAAAATAAGGTCAGATCTTCTATTAATAGTGTTCTAATGCCTCCCGCAATTTCTCCAGTAGTAGGTCCTAAACTAATTGTTTAAAAGAACGTTTCACATTTTGTTTCATTATTTTTAGTGCTTGTTTGTTTAGTGACCAGATAGTCATCCTATGCAATAGTTCAATCTCACTACTGATGGTTCAAGAAAATTTTTATGGGGATATACTCAACCAAACTACTGCAGGCCTCTTGAGGGAAAAAAAAAAAAAAAAAAAGACTGGTCTGCCACATTAGCTGTTGTTCCAAATGCAGGAAGTTCAGAAAGGAAGCTGGATGACACTATGGCAGCTAGATGTAATGAGAAGTTTACAAATAAAATAACGATGTAGGACTTGACACAAAAAGATATGTCCCCAGTCAACTGGAAGAATAGAGCAGAAAAAGTCTGGTGAAACCTGTTTTTTAATTAAAAACTGTTAATGAAACTGAAATTCAAAACAAAGAGGCAATAGATTTCATACAATATAGAGGAGGTGACAGAAGGTTGGAAAAGGTCTTTGTCTATTCATGTAATTAACAACTAATAAGTTTTCTAAAATGCTATAAATCAAGACACATTTCAGGCTACAGCAGTGTATCTTTCAATCACGGCCATTTAACTCTATGCACTTTGCCAAACCACTTACATGTTTTTATCCTCCAAACAACTGTTACGATGATGATTAATTCTCCTTCCAAAAAAAAAAAAAAAAAAAAGAGAGAGAGAGAAAAGCTGCCTTACCTTTGCAGAGTCATGTTCAGATTGCCTGTACATGCCTTGATCTTGTTTTGTGCTTCTAGATGAGTCATTCCGTCAGTACTTATCCCATCAATGGTGAGAACCACGTCGCCAATCCCCACGTGTGCTCGAGCTGCCTTTCCACCGTCACTAAGCTGAAATACCATGAAAATGGCAAATGAGAAACTTGTATTCAAGGAATATAAACATAAGTCATTCAGGACCTCAAAAGATTATTTATACACTGTGGTGCTCATAAAAACGGAAATGGAAAATAAAAAGTTATCATTTCTCCTTTGTGAGGATGTTCCTGTGGAAGTTACAGTATATCTACAATCTTTCTTTCTGGTAAAGCAATGTTTATAATTTCTTATTTCATGTGAATGACAGGAAAAGCATTGCACAGCATTATCCATTTTTCAAAACCAAACTCGACTTCTACTTCACTGGCTGACAGCAATCACTAAGAGACTGACACAGGGATTGACACACAAGATTTCCTGGATGCTACATTTCAGTTTCTTATCTCTTCACATCAGAAAATTCTCATAGAGGAGAAGAGAGGAAGGTTAAACCTTTTTTTTTTTTCCATACTAGATTTTCAATGTAAGCCATCTATTCAAAGTTTATGTATTTGTCAATGGCTGCTCATGTGTATGGAAGACGTCATTAGTAGTGAAACTGACTTTTCCCCAGCTGCAAATACTAGAAAGTCAAAAGTTCAACACTGCAGACAGGCCAGTTAGAGGACTTTGTTTTGCCTTGTTCTTGGTTGGTTTATAATCCCAGCCACCCACAGCACATTCAGAACAGAATAAGAAAGGCCTCTTGAAAAGTTCATGTCTTTGATCAAGGTCACTGCTGAAGTTCAACTCAACTGCCTTTGGTCCACTTGAATGAAGCACTTTAACAACAGAAACCTTTGTAAAGTTCACATTATTGACCCTGACTGAACAATAAATTAATCTTTTCATTTGAATTCAACTGGTTTAATTACCAAGAATACAAATAAAAATAAGGCAACACATAGCAAGATTTATGCATTGACATACCCATGGTCCTCAATCTGTTGATCACTTTATATCTGGCTACAGAGAGCAATCCTGTGTGGTGCAAATTCCCTCTTTGTTTCCAGTTGTGTTCCCTCTCCTACAGTCAAGAAGCTGTAATTGCTTCTTCAAGGAATTGAGTGCACCCTCAGTAAGTTTGCAGACAACACCAAACTGGGTGGAAGTGTTGATCTGCCGGAGGGTAAGAAGGCCCTGCAGAGGGACCCGGACAGGTTGGATGGATGGGCAGAGGCCAATGGGATGAGGTTCAAAATGGCTAAGTGCTGGGTCCTGCACTTTGGCCACAACAACCCCATACAGCGCTACAGGACTGGGGCAGAGTGGCTGGAAAGCTGTACAGAAGAAAAGGAGCTGGGGGTGCTGGTCAATGCTCACCTGAACATGAGCCAGCAGTGTGCCCAGGTGGCCAAGAAGGCCAACAGCATCCTTGCCTGTGTCAGGAATAGTGCAGCCAGGAGGACCAGGGAGGCGATCATCCCCCTGTACTCTGCTGTGGTGAGGCCGCACATTCGAGCACTGTGTTCAGCTTTGGGCCCCTCACTGCAAGAAGGACATCAAGGCCCTGGAGCATGTCCAGAGAAGGGCTGCGAAGCTGGTGAAGGGCCTGGAGCACAAGCCCTGTGAGGAGCGGCTGAGGGAGCTGGGGTTGTTTGTGTGGACGAATCTCAGGGGAGACTTCATTGCCAGGCCTACCTGAAAGGAAGGTGTGGGGAGGTGGGGGTCGGCCTCTTCTCACGGACAACTAGTAACAGGACTAGAGGGAATGGCCTCAAGTTGCATCAGGGGAGGTTTAGGTCTATGATTCTATGCTTGGACGTTATGCATGCAAAACCTTACAACTCTTTTTTTTTTTTTTTTTTTTTTTTTTTTGCATGCAAGTCTGAGTCTGTTTCTTGAAAAAAAAGTGCTACGTCTTCAGAGAGGTGCTGAAGCGACAAAATTACTTCATCTTCATTTCCAAAAACGGAGTTCTCCTTGGGCCAAAATCACATAATAGCAAGCAACTTCTCCAGGGAAGGCAGAAGTAAGCCTTTCATCCACATTGTCTACAGCCTCTCTTTTAGTGCATCCAGTAGCCACCAAGAAGTTACCCCTTTCAACAATGACCAGCCACAAACTACAGTCATCAGTCTCCACAACACTTCTAGAACAACTGAAGTAAGGCTAAATCTTGAAAACAGTCCTTGGCAAAGGGTTAGAGACACGTAGAATACAAGGGACTTTTTGTATTTGTATTTGAACAGTGATATGAGAAGGATGTCACCTGTCAATAGACTTGTGGAAAGTACACCATCAGCCTACCAGATGTGGTTAAGTCTTCCTTAAAAACTCAGGGACAATACAAGACAGCTGTGATATGTATCTGACAGCATCTGAAGACAAACACTTTTGCCTAATACTCAAAATAACAGACAAAAATTCAAACAAACCCTGAAAAATCCTTCTGCCCGCTGTTAATTGTATTTTATCAGATACATTATCTTAGTGAAAGGTAGGAAGACCTGTCATCTTGTCAGATTCAAAATCGCAGTTAGTCCCTCAGCATGGTAGGTGAACACAAATATTTCACCCAGAAGTGAAATTGAATTTTGCTAACAAGTGGAAGGCAGCAGAGCAAACCCCATACAAGGAAGGCAGACAGAAAAAGAAGATACACTAATTTCAGAAAACTTCTGGGCTTGCTAAATTCATCAGAATTGCAATTTCTGAGGTGGATCATTTTCCAAGAGACTTCAACAACAAAGCCAAAACTCCTCAAAAAAAAAATGGAGTTCAGACCCAACTTTTGAGGTAAGAGAGCCAATTACTATAAAACCCAGGTCAGGAAACCCCATGAGCACACAGAACACTATGACCAACATAGCTATTTATAGGGAAGATCCTCAAACCTTGGCGGGGGGAAAAAGGCCATAAACAGTTCTCTAAACTGCTACTGACATTTGACAGCAACGTCTGGAAAAGGGAATGGAACGTAAGGGTGTTAAAAGCTAAAGGTCAGAAGGATCACCATGCCTTGTATTTGGACTGCTGAAGTGAATAAAATCCAGCTTTCTCAGAATATAGGCAAATGAGCACAATCCACATATGATGTAATTAGTGATGAGAAGGCAACCCATAAGCATTCGAGCAGCAAGACTCCAAAAGCAGGCTTCTTAATATTTTCATTGGGGGACAGGGGGAGTACACCTTCTGTACAAGTGTAAAATAAAACAAACAAATAAAACTCACTTTTTACTTACGCAATTCTAGTGGCCAGCTCACAAGAAACCAGATGATGTGCCTTTCAAGAAGTCACTCTTAAACTGTTGCCTTCTGGCAATGAAACTCTGCATGCACAAGTGGTAGAAAGGTGTAAAATTTTCAGCAAAACCCCAAGCTGAAATTGCATTAAAAATAGGGCTGGTAAGCATGTCCTGAAGATAGGAAAAAGAGCAGACACGTCCCAGGAAGCAGGGAGAGCTTCAGGCCATGTCTGTGAGAGATCTGCCGTGCAAGCAGGGGACTGAATCTGCCTTATAGGTAGCAAGGGTCACAAACGCGGCTGAATTAACAAATTACTGGACTGTTATTTGAAGAACCGTGTATGCAGAGAGATGCCAGAGCAGTAATCTCCTTATCTTTATATAGCGGATAAAACTTCCAAGTAACACCTACAGATTTGGGGATAAGAGATCTGACTAATGAAGGGAGGTGAGGTTGGTACTTCTAGGAAATCTCATCGCCAGCACGAGTCTTCCCTGGCAGTTCCGGCCAGCATCCCTGCTTCATGAAGCAGCTGTAACAAGCTAGTGGTACAGCTACAGGGCACAGTTTTATGGCAGATACTGGAAAGAGCAATACAATCAGAGCAACAGATACATAAAAATAATTTAAAATAAGCACACACTGAACACAGCAGTAGGAATTTGGACACTGAAATAATTTAGATCACTTTCCCCACTGCAAATAAATTTCTATACCCAGGAGCCTTGGTTTTGACATTTCTTAGGTTCTCTAACTGCATACTATCATCACAACAAAAAGTTCGTGTACATACTGGGGATTGTATGTACAACTGTTTACATATTTGAACCAAAAATAAAAGAAAGGATCCCCATATTCCTTATCGCAGTGGAAACTAACTCCATTGATTTCACTTTTTTTTCCACCCACATCCTGAAAAATCCAAGAGAAGCTTAAAAAAAAAAAAAAAAAAAAAGAAGAAAAAAAGTAGGTGCCATTGTTAAAAATTATAAAACAGGCTACCTGTGAGTCAAACTAATTTCTAAGCAGCAGAAATATTCTTGAAATCCTTGATGTATCTGTTTTAATTCTGTACTTGCAGTATGAGGAAAGTTTTTTTAAATCAAGAATGAATTACAGCTACTTTTTTTTTTTTTTTGATGTTACGCAGCAGACTTCTAAAACCACAAAATTGCCAAACCAAAAACATTTCCTCCTACTTAGTTGCATGTCTATATTTTCTGGGAAGCTCATTTTGAGACAGAGAGGGAGGCAAGCAGGAGAGACATTTCGTGATCAGGCACCTGCTGAGACCAATCACTCCCACAGTCCCCAGCAGCAAACCTCTTCTCATCCCTCAGCAGCCATCAGCTTCATGGCTGAAAGCCAAAATCCAGTCTGTGCCATCCAGAGACACTCAGGACGCTTTCTAATAAACACTTATAAAATCACCCATCTAATAATAGACTTGAGTTTTATTTGAACCCAATTTTTTCACTGCTGTTTTTTTTAAACATCAGAATTCCAGAACTGCAAATATTGCTCAAAAATACATTCCAAATGTAGATAAAAAAAAAAAATAAAATAAACTAGTTTTTGTTCCAGGATGAACTTCAAAGGCAACAGTACGAAACAATCCCAGCACAGTTCTACCCCCAGATTTTTAAAAGCAAATGGACCAAAACATACTGCAATATGACCGCTTTGTTGGGCTAAATTTTAGCTAGCCTATCATTTCACTTTGCAATAAGCAACATAAAGAAAAAATTTTACTTTCCATTTTCACAAGGTATTTTAACAGATTCTTTCTAGGGAAATTGTGTGTGCACATACATGCACACCTATCTCTGAATCAATGCAATTTGTAGCTTAACTCATTTCTAATTAGCATATAACCATCTCCTTTTCCTCACATGACTAAGAAGAAAACTTGACAAGAATCTCTTCTTTGGACCATATCATTACTTAGCTTTTATGCAGTAATAAATTAGACACTCAGATTGCAGTTACTCATAAGACAAAGGTCTACTTGAATAGAGATGGAAGCTTTTATCTTTCCCACGCCGCCTGCCTCGAATCAACTGTAGCTACAACCGGCTCGTGTGGTGGTGCATCACAACCACTTTTCCAAAGAAACTATTTTGTAGTCCAACAGCAAATAATGCTCCCCTGTGACACAAACATCCTTCAATGTCATCTGTAACTTCCCCTCTCACAGAATGGCATTCATTGTGCCTAATTTAAAACTCACTGGGATCTCTGAAATCCCTCCAGCTTGATTTTTACCCCTCAAGCATTTCTGGCGTGTGGTTGCCTATAGCAATTCAGTTGAAAAAAAATGCATAATCAGAACAAAGTCAACCAGACAATGACCTTTAATCACTACCACTCTTGCTTCCCTTTCAGCCTGCATTCTTCCTACATTAAAGTATTAAAGGAAAAAAAAAGTACACCCACATACGGAAATAACATTACAGGAGAACTTTGCAGAACCACAAACTAAGTAAATAGGCAACCTCTCTTTATCAAATATTTTGCTTTTGCATGCAGATGTTGCAACCGCAGAGGCTTTATCTCCCTGCTATAACACACTTGATGCTACCATTTACACTCGTGACCTGTTACTCCCTTGTTTATTCCTAACCTTGCCCAACCTGAGCAAAGTACCACCTTGCTGCGGTATTTAACAGCATGCTCTCAAACACACGTAGAGCTCCAAGTACACCAGGAAGCACCCCTTCGGTGGTTCACTACAAGCTCAGGGAAGAAACCCTTGCTGTAATTTTGGAGCACACAAGCCTGCCCCAAAACACAAGGGCATGTGCCCTGCACAAAGCAACCTACAGACACGACAGCACATTGCCCTAGAATCTAACACCCAAATCCTGAAGCGCAAATAGGGTAGTGTGCTCCAGCCAGCCCTACCTCCTGGGACAGCTCACCCAAGCTGCTCCCCTTGCTCATTCCCTGCAAGTCAGAAAGTAAAAACCCCACTTACACTCTGGACTCCTGACAGGTTTGGTACCCTTGGGATCTAGCTTACCACTTCTGCATGATAAAAAGTACTGAAAGAGTCAGGAGAGCACCTGCTTTTTGTGGCAAATGAGCTTCCTCTGCTCTCGCTGGAAACTGAGACCTGTATCATATTCCTCGCAGCCTTTACTACGGCAGTGTTATTCACATAGCCAACAGATTAGCCAGCCAGCCTTAATACTTGCTTCCAAATCAAGAACGTACATGCCAATTTTAAAGTCCAGATCAAATTTATACAGCTGAGGTGTAAGAGCTGTAATACAAGGTTTGCAGTGGAAACCGCTGACACAACCGGCTACAAAATGGGTTATGAGGCAATCCTGTAAATATGCTGAAGGTTTCCCCCAAACCAATCGGGTATCAGAATTAGCTTAGGTCAAAAAAAAAAAAAAAAATTTTTTTGATTACTAGAGTATTTTGCTATGTCCCACTGCCAGGAAGCCCTGCCCTTGCCTCTCCACAGAAGACTGCCCCATGCTCCCCACCTGCCTTCATCCACCTGCCTTCTTCTCCCTCTAACTCTGAAGGTGCTCCCAGACTGATGGATAAACCTGCAGTCCAGGGTGAACAGAGCACACCAGCCATCACTGAGGACAACATGCAACATAAAGCAAAGCATCAATCATGCTTCTCAGCCTGGTTCTGTACCCCGCCATCAGCTACCATCCCTGGGAAAGGACTAGCTATGCCTCCAGCCTGCCCTTCCAGGTCCTCCTGATTTGCTTCATCCTTTTTTTTTTTTTTCCCCCACTCACAGCAGCTCCCTCACTGCAGCACAGCAGCATATGGCTTGACTGAAGTTTCCCCAAGACAGCTCTTCAACTTATTGTAGCCCACAGAGAAAGGCTGGAGGGAGCCCACAGGCATTCAAGCCTTTCGCTAGTGAGGAACCCACAAAACCACATCTCGCTTTTCATTTTCAGTTCTGCCATTTATCCTCGGCAGTAACCCCAACAACGACATATATTTTAATGTGATTGTGCCACGTATCCCTATCATCCCACATTCAGGAGCTGTGTCAAACAAAAGCTAACACAAAGCTGGAGTTTTCTTTCTAAACAAACATGGCCAAGAATGCCTGTGGGTTCATGTGTTCTGGACATATGGTTTATAGACATAAGATATATGGTTTCAACCCTCTCTTTTCTTCTCAAACTTTTTCTCTCACTGTATTTCAACCTTTGATATTTATCAAGTCCTCCACAAAAAAAAAAAAAAATAAACTGTCACATACATGCACACATCAATCACTTCATCCATCCCTGCACACATCAAACACTGAGCTACACACCTACAGAGAAGCACAAAGACAACAGTTGCTGCAAGAAGAGGCACCAAGCAGCATCACTTACGCTCGCACACAATTAGGTTGATGCCAAATAAAATCTAAAACCATTGATTGAGTTTACGGAATATGATAACTGCACGATGCATAGGTCTTTTGAATACGCTGTCTTCTGTTTTTCATCAGCTGATGCTAAACAGATCCACTTGAATGCCAGGGGGATGAAACAGAAGAACAAGCCTTCAGCTTCCCATGCCTGCCCCACAACAGGTTGCTAATAAGCAAGAACGGTTTCCACGTGCTGATGCCAAAGGGTTATTAGCTAGTGCCATCCCTCACTTGTCACAGCTTGACTGATCATGGGTGCTTTGCAGTTCTGCCCTGCTGCGAGCAGGTTTCATCTGTGCCCCCCCAGCTGCTGCAGATGTCAGGAAGTGGAGGCAGATGGCTTCACAAAAGGTGTCTTCTTCATCTCTAAGTTCTCTATGAAAGGGAAGCAATTAACTAAACAAGCAGCAATAAATTCTGATAAAGTTTATGCATTTTATATGTAGCCTAAACATGTTATTCAGGTACTGAGGTATAAGCTAGAATCGTATATACCCGCTGGAATTCAAAGGATTATTAAAATGAGTCAAAACTCTCATCCACTTCACGTAAAGAATAAAGCAACTATTCTATGCAAGCGTATCTCTACTGGCACCTAACAAAGCTAAACATCTGGTCTTGCTTTTCTGACCCACCTGAAGCTCTGAAGAAAATAAAAATTATCACTGAGATGGGCAATACCTGTGTATCCTGATATTCAGGGGACCCAAGTAATATTCTGATTTGGGGAAGAAATAAAGTTGTGATGTCAAAAATAAAGCTGTTGAAAGGATGATGGCAAAACAATTTGGACATCATGGCTACAGTCAGATTTAAAAGAAGAAGGTGGTGGGCAATTCCAAAAAAACATACATTTTCTAAATACTGCAGTGACGGAAAGTGATTTACGGTTACGTGCCAGAATGTCTGCAGATATTTCGGAGCATAAATTAGGAGCTTTCAGTAAGCCTTCTCTCAAGGAGCTCGGTTGTGTTCCCATACTGCCGGCATGCCCCAGAGCCCTATTTATTTTAACTGGCTGGCTTCTCTCTGAAGATTATTCTTCTGTTCAGAGAGTTTACAGAACTAATCCAGGTTTCTCCCTGGGAGACTATATGCCAGTGGGTAAAAATTATTGCCTAGTTAATTTCTCAGAGAGACAGAAAGAGGAAATGGAATGAAAACGTAGCTAGAAATGTAATGTAAACTTTGTACGGCTGCTTTAGCTCTTGTGAGCTGTGAGTCTGTAGAGTCTCTCTTCCAGGGTTGTTTTTTTTTGGATGCCCAACACATTAATTCCACAACCAAAGCGCACAACTACTTGGGACTGCTGAAGAGACATCACTTTAGGAGCCACCTGGCTTGCATCAAAACAGAAGTTTCAAGTACCTGACATTTTTACAGCAAACAATGAGAAGTGCTGCTGACACTGGCACGTCCCTGGCAGGCAGCAGCCAGGGTCTTGGCCATCAAGAGCACACAGCATTACATCCAGAAGACTGCTAATGCCTCTCTCTTGGAATGAGCAGCTTAGAAAGTTACAAAATTAGGTGTTTGTTTGTTGTTTATTTGTTTTTTCCCTGGAGTTTCCTGAACTAACCCAAACCAAAGCTTTTCTCTAATTGTGTTTAAGTTGTGTATCGAGTGATACTGATATCAGCTTCTTCTAGAAGAACAAAAAAAAAATAATAGTAATAAAAAAAATCCATGGCATGAAGGCCATACACATGAAGATCCCTGCAATGCATATAGTTGTGTGCTTTGTCTGTTCCCAAACAGGATTATTTTTATTCATTTACAGATGATAAAATTAATTCAACTAACTGAACATCCATCTCCCTAATAATCTTATTAGCCCATTGTGTTTCCATACAGGTTTCAGGGTCCCTCTCAATAGGATATGCCTTTCTTGCATCAAATATAATGTAATTGCCCCATGTTTTCCAGAATACACACTTACATAGGAATACAAATAGAATATTTTATTCTGTGTAATTTCAATTAAAGAGTTCCCTATTTTTATTGCCTTGGAGTCCCCCTTATGGGAAGAGGGGCTGAAGGATGCAAAGAGGAGTCTCACACATGGCAGTGGTGAGAAGGAAATACAACTCATGAAGCAATCCCACACATGAAAGCAAAGCGAACAGATGAAGTACATGGGGAACTGTGAACTGAAACCTCACCTGACAGAAACTAATACAGCTTCACCAGTGGCAGGAAAATGCTACTACAAATTGAATGCCTCATGATAGTGAACTGCTGTTTCACTTTCTCTTATCCACAAAGAGAACAGACGTGAACAAACATGTAAGAAACAACCTACATGCTTCAAAGACTGTATAATTTAGATAATGATAAGCTGCACCACATAAGTAAAGAGAAAAACAGGGGCAAGTTCAGGCACCAAGAGCATTCCTTATGGGCAAAAAATCTGTGTAGGGAGTACAGCTCACTTAACCGTTATCCCAAACCAGAAGTCTGCTAAACGTCTAGCAGAAGTCCACTTTCAAGTTTAAACCCACAGGCAGCAATGGGTGCCACCGCATCAGCTCCATAGAAAGTTAGGACATATTTAGAAGTCATTTATAGGGAGAAAAAATAGATAGATAAATAAATTCTGAGTTAGTGACATAAATCCTGGCCAGGAGTGACACAATAGATGTGAGAAATACAAATGTGACTGAAAGACCAACAATTTTTTACTAAATGATGGAGAGAAGAGATCACTTTAGAGACTGCAGGAGGATGGTGATGTAATTCAAGCAACAATGAAGGAAGATGTCTTGGCAACCACATGGAAGGAACTTTGGGGCAGCCAGGACGAAAGAGGAAAAAGTTGTATTAGCTGAGAAAAAAACAAGAAAGGGAGCAGCTGGCAGGTTTTGCAACCTGGTCAGAGAATCAAAGTGCAGTCTTGCAAACCTGATTAATGAGAAAGCATCAACTTCTGAAGACAGCTTGAAAGAAAGAGATGATGTACTGCCTCAACATCACAGAGTTGATTTTCTTTTTATACAACCTTCTCCAGATCAACAGCCGTACATGTTTGTGCCTTCATTTAAAGCAGTGGACAGAGAACTCCTCAGGATTAGTCAAGTACAAACTTCTAGCACAAAGAAATAAAACAGAAATAGGAGTCATTAGTAAATCCTAGTGGATATCTTGCCTTTTATATGTCAAGGGAATATTAGAGCAGACATTTACTTTAAGCCAGACACTTACTGGCTAAACACCCAACATATAAAATACTGAAGGAAAAAATCCAATAAAAAACCCTCAGAAAATAAGAAACACATTTTAAAGGAGTTGCACATTGTTTAATAAATTCATTCCAGCTGTTTATAGCTAAGACAAAAATCTTTATCACAAGCTAATAAAGCTCATGAGAACATATAACAACTTCAGATTTAATTTTGCATTTCTAGCTTACATGTTTATACAGAACATATATAATGTTCTAAGTTCTGTTCTATAACAGTTTTAGTTTGATTGACCTCAAACATGACAATTACATGACTTCAGATTACACAGCTGCAGTGTTTTTTTTTGTTGTTGTTGATGTTACTTTGTTTTTTTAATACACATTTATATATATAGACACTCAAAACAATGAGTGATTGACAATTGATCAGAGGCCGGTGAGGCACTGGCACAGGTTGCCCAGAGAAGCTGTGGATGCCCCGTCCCTGGAGGTGCTCAAGGCCAGGCTGGATAGGGCCTTGGGCAACTTGGTCTGGTGGGAGGTGTCCCTGCCCATGGCAGGGGGGTTGGAACTGTTTGGTCTTTAAGGTCCCTTCCAACCCAAACCATTCTGTGATTCTATGATATATATACAAACGTAAATAAAAATTGTGTATGTATTTTTAACACAGAGATGTACACCTAGAAATGAAAAGGCATTCTTCCCCCTCTATCAACGACCTGTATGAGAAGGCCATATGAAGTTTATCAGCATTTTCTTCAGGCAGGATGTGACAAAAATACATTTGTCCAGACAAATTAGGACAAATACTCTGACTGCAAAAACAAAGAACCTTATTTTAGGTGAATTCTCCTGAGCATCTGATTGCCAAACACATTGAAAATTAAGACTGAATATAAACCACTGCAAAATTTCCTTACTGAAGTTCCAGAAAGGAAAACACTGGTGTATTTGCTGCCACTATGAACCTTGCCTACATCTTTTGCAGCCTTCTGAGTTTCACTGCTGTGAGTTGCACTGAGTTATGCCACAACATGTGTTTTGTTAGTTGGACATCTGGAGATCCAGAAAGTTACCCACACAGCTAAACAATGAATAAAGTTGGAAGCTAGTTATCAAATAACTCTGAGAGAAAAAACAAAACAAAACAAAACAGCACCACAAACAATAAAGAAAACGTAGTCCTTCAAATCTACTCCCCGCAATGGTCTATCACTTGCTGTCAGCATATCACCATGCAGTGCAAAGTGCCTGGCCACTCAAAACCTAAACTTCCAGGGGAATCCTGTAAAATAGAGCCCCACAGTCATGTCAGCTCTCTGGCAAATTTGTATTTATTTATTTTGATTATATGTCATTTTCTCTGGACCCTATATACAAAAACTCAAGTCAAGACATTTTGAAATTCCATTATGAAAAAAAAATATATTATATATATATAATATATAATATATATATTTATATATATATATATAAATATATATATTATATATATATAAACCACAAATATATATATATATTTACCACAAAAATTCACTGTAAAGTTTACATCACAATCACATCTAAGGAGAATAAAAAATTAAATAATTTCCAGTCTTGAATTTTGGTGCTGAAAGACTATTTTATCATTTTGAAAAATATCTTCTTATAGAGGCTGATTATAGACAAAGCAGGGCAAAAGCTTTATCAGGTTAAAGAATGCACCACCAGACCCCAATATCTGCTCATTTCTCCAAAGTGATCAAGACAAGTGGTATAGAAGGTCTGCAGGTTTGTACTTTTTTTTTTCCTTTTGTTAAATGCTGATAACAGTACTTAATATTGATCATTTGCAGAACAGCCACTGGGCTCCATACGATGGCTTCCCAAGGAAGACCACTGCAGAAGCCATCAGTCCCCAAACAGCAACAGCATGCTGACTCCTACTTCTGTGGGCAGAAGGCAAGAATAAGCACATGTATGGCAGCAGAAAGGGAGATATAACATGCAGCCGGTGACCTTTGGCAAGCTGTGCCCACCTGTCATATGAGCTGGTGACACTAAGGGTCACGCCACTTCAATCCTAAAACGCACCGTTTGCATATTTGCTGCCTGGTTAACAAACCAATTTTAGGAGCAGGCTTTTTCCTCATTTATATACCTATGTTATTTTTTTTTTAGCCAAATGGGTTCAGCAGGACAATGAAAAAAAAAAGATACAGAGAGACTTGAGCTCTTCACACAGCCATTCATCATGCCTTCCTTGAAATTAGCAGCTTCATACATTCCTCTCCGGCCACCTATTAGAAGGCATCACATATCTTAAAATTACGCAAGCCACCAAAGGGAGGTCCTAGATTTACAGCACACGGTCCTGCCTGGCCATTGCGGAGTCTGAACGATCTGGAAGCATTTAATACCTCTCACCCGTGTTCAGTTACAGCCCCACACCTCCAACCCACTCAAAAGTTGGCTTTCCCAGGCAGCCCAAGGATGGTTGCTCTGTCTTCTGAGCTGCCAGATTTAAATGGCAACATAGCACAGTTACAGCATACCTAAACATACTTTTGATGATGGCAACATGGGATTTTCATGCATTAATAACAACATGTTGTGATAAGACGTTTGAATAAATACATAAACACCTAAGTAGCTACAAAAATATTAAGATATACCCTCACTTGAATTTGTTACCAGAATTATTTTAATATGTACGAACTTCCACTTCAGAGTTTTGTTTTACTAACAAAATAATTCAAGCTAACCTGGAACAATCACATCCGAGCTCAGCTCCTGTTACTAGCAGCGGGAGTCTTGCAATTGGTAATAACAAGCAGTGAATCCTGAACAAGAACGGCTGCAGTGTTGGTGGAGGCGTTTTTTCTTTGTCCTCCAGTTTTCCAGTAAGATTACCCTTAAACCTCTTCAGGCAGTAATTGTAGAAGAATGAAATACACTTTCACGAACCATACTGTTCTCATCTCTGGACATTATGATACAAGCCACTAATGTACAGCCAAGTGGTCACAAGAAGCAAAGGAGATAAACATCTTCTGCAATCTCTTGACCAAAAAATCAAAGAATGCTCTAACAAAATGTTCAGCAGGGCTGAGATTTCACAGTAGATACAATGCAGCTTATGTCTCAGAAGAGCGTCATCCAAGTCAGCTTTCAGGCTACAGAGATAACTTTGGCACTGCCTTTTGAGTAGAGATAAGGAACAGAAGTAATCCATACAGGTGAGAGCCACACACAAAATTTAAACAGACCAAAGCAGGAAAATGAATAAAACTGGAATCCTTGCAAATAAAACTATTTCTCAGAAGCATCCCTTCATTCCCACTCTCAGATGAGGTGAGGGGATACTAGACTAGTGCGGCTTTAGAGTTTTTCTCTTTTCCCATTCACATAAAAATACCCTGTGGCCTGGCAGAGCAATCAGATTGAACTAAAACACTGATCTTCCTTCTTGCAACACAGATTACTCGGAGCATGAACTGAAACGGCATTCACAGTTTTCACCTGGAGTCCAGTCCCTTACCACAAGAGAACTCCTGTAACTGGCAGTCTCTGTTGCAAGGGAAGGCTCTGAAAGTCTAAGCCACTACAGAAACACGGAATAAACAGGTCTGAGCACACTCCCTGAAACCACGACACCAAACTGCATGTTTCTGCATGGAACCTGAGCTGATGTTACACAAAGCTTGGGCATTTAGGTGACAACTCATCCTTGCAGATCTGATACCAGCTGATTAGCTTTACACTTAATCTCCCCAACCCAGGTCTGCCCAGAGCCCTTCTACCCCACAACACAGTCCAGAGACCACAATGGCATTAATGATTGTGCTGTCGAAGAGTTCAATACAGAAGGCTGAGTGATAAAACTAGTGAAGCAAAAAGCAACACAGCTTTTTTTTTTTTTTTTTTTTTTTTACTTCTTCTAGGCCCACTCACCGACTGTAGCACGTTGCAGCACCTATTCCTAAAATCTAAATGATGGCAGCAACCAAGTTAGGGATAACTTCCACAACATGTGGGGAAGGTAAGTCTTGCAAATGCTTCCAAATGAACGCATGAACACTGCAAGCAGACACAGAGGACGATGGATACAGGCACTGCAGCACTGTTACCAGGATGATGTTCCTCAACAAGAGCAGCAGCACCAAGGACATTACACTCCATTGCACACATGTGAGCGTCCACTCTTACTAATAGCACAGCAACAACTGGCTATTTGCTGCCCTGACTAAGAGTTATTGGTCAAATGAGGCATACAAATAATTCCCATCTAACATTGGTGCTGGGTTGCCTGGTGGATTTGAAGCCTCCATCCTAGTTTTGGCTGTGCTGGCTGCCAGATGCTGATTGTGTGCTCAGAAGAGACCTTCCTATGGCACAGGCCCTTGTTCATCCGGAAGAACAAACAGCTGAGCAGCTCTTGTTGCCTTCAGATGTTTTGCTGCCCCCGAGCACTCAGAGGACCTCAGTCTCCCATTTATAGGAAGCTCTCACTACCATGAAGTTCACTAAGCATTTAATTACCTCTGAAGTGCTTCTCTCATTAACTAAACAAACTAAACATGCCAAGGGAAAGAACAGTACTGGCAGCACAGTATTTTGTAGCAATGACTCACACTGAAGAGCATGATACCCCCATGCTAACTGCTGAGGCAGTTACATTTCAAGCCCTTCAGATGCATAAGCAAACCAAGTGCACCTCTTTAATCTGCAGTGCTTAATTGCAGTGTGGAGGCTCAAGCCTTTGTGAATTGAAAGCGTATAAAATGCAGATATAATGACAGCAGCACAGGATGTGTACCAAGGGCGAAAGTTCCTTCCACATTCCGATTAAATTGAGGGGGAAAAAAAAACGTCTTTTCTGAGTAAACAAAGCTTACAGCAGAACATGATCTTTCCTTTTTTTTTTTTTTTCTTTATTCAAGATGAGACAAAGCTACCAATATAAACAAAATTAAATACCAAGCAGACACATGAAAACCCTGGTGCAGCTGAAAGTTTGCGTTCAAGCATCAACAAGTGCAGAGGTGAACCTCCCTGCTGTTAGGCCAGACCTCCCTGCATCTTGGTCAGTGTCACGAGCACTTCCTAAACACAAAGTGCAGCATCCCCAGAACACGAAGTTGCTGTCACTCCTCCTGCTGCTGCGGAAGAGATGCAGGCAGGCTGGTGTTCATCAGCCTGAAGACAAGACTGACACAGCAACTCAAC
Organism: Aythya ferina; assembly: GCF_964211825.1. Classification (NCBI taxonomy): domain Eukaryota; kingdom Metazoa; phylum Chordata; class Aves; order Anseriformes; family Anatidae; genus Aythya; species Aythya ferina. The sequence continues at coordinate 67,827,109 of NC_140300.1, read as the reverse complement.
AGCCTAAGGGGCAGGCTGCAGCAGCAGCGATAAGTACAATCTGCCGGAAAACAAAACAGCCCGTCACATCCATCACAACCTGCTAATTATAGCTCGGAGGAGAGAGGGACCTGCGTACAACAGTGGGTGGGCAACCCGGCCCACTGCATTCAGAAAGGTGTGCAGGAGGATGAAGAAAGGCCAAGTTCTACAGGAAATAAATATTTGTAATGAAGCGTCACTGCTCAGATGTGCTGCAGAGCATCTCCCTTCAAACCACTGAAGCTAACTCAGGCCAGGAACAATGGAAAGTTGCTTTCCCAGCACAGGAGGGGAAACTCGTGTCCTTGGGGTAGGATTAGACAAACATCACCAAAACAAAAGAGCGTGCTAACCTCTAGTTTATGCTATTAAAGTGTCAACAGTAATTATAAAAAGCCTTGCAGTTACAAGTAATTCTCCCGGAAACATAATTTTTAGGGTGCTAATTGAAAAGCTGACAGCTAAAACGAAGTATAGTGTCAGCTGAGCATACGAACAGATGAGCAGTAGCATATGGGCCGGGGGGAACATGGGGTCAGGGCCACGGTAGGGCTGCAGCCATACAGACTGCCTTCAAACCATGCCCTCCTGCTTAGGGTTATTATTAGTGAAGGGGCTTAGGAACTCTCTGAACTATAAAGGCCAACTAATGACACCTGCAGCTGCAGAGGAAGCCACCCCAGACTGGAAGAGAGTTTTGGGTAACATCATGAACCACATGAACGCAAATCATTCAAAAGCAATCCTAGGCAAACCCTTCATTTCTTAGAATTCTGCCTGAAGAAATTAGTGCTAGTCTCAGAGCCAGATAACAGTGTTCCCTGAAGGAAAAAAAAAAGTATATATATATATATATATATATTTATCTACTTTATCTCTTTTTTGATTGATGAAATGAAAAATTTACTGGCATAGAAGTCCTCTCCTCTGATTTGGTTCTGTGTAACTATGTATTTTTAAATACTGTTTTCAGATTTTAAGCATCATCCACTGGAAACATTTTAGCACAGCAGCCTAAAAACCTGATGTCAGACAAATGCTGTTTTACTCCTATTAAGCATCTACAAATAAAAATAAACTCACTCTAGCCTAGTCTAGTGATACCAGGGGTGGAAAGCAACAAGGATGAGTAGCCATTTATCTGGGGGAAGATACAGAATAGGAAATGAGCTTGCTTCCATAGTTGTCACTGTACTTCAGTTTTGAAGAGGAAACAGCAGCAGCAAGCTAGAGCTAGGGGCAGGGAGAGCCTCCAGGAGGGACACACGTGCCCCCAGGAGCTACGTGTTGAACGACAAGCTCCAACTTTGGTATGGGCTGCTCAGCAAGGGTCTAAACTTTCCTCTAGTACTCTGGGGAGATGAATGCAAGCTATTTAAAACCCCGGCACATCGAGCTGGTACGTCACGTTAATACATCGCCAGTGTATTATGTTACAAGGCTGCTTGATAGCCAACCTTTAGGTTCGTCTCCAGCACTCTGGTGAAGCAACGCAGGCAGAGGGCCACAGTGCTCAGTTTTTGAGAATGACAGGTTTTAGTTAATGCTTCTGCCAAACCTGAATGTGCAGAGGTATCCCAAGGAAGGGGAAAACAGCAGATGCTTGGAAGGGGTCTCAGATTGAATGCAGATAAATTGTAGAGCAGACAAATGAAATTCAGTTGCAAACTGTTTATTTATGGTGCTCTACATTCCCTCATACCTCAGATTTTCTTATAAATGTTTTAACATTTAGTAAAACATGTTAGCTCTCTCCCAATTTACACAGTCTTGGGTCTTCACAGCTTCCCAGCAGAAGCCCCATTTTAAAGCAGAAATGCATAAGGCACACAGGTATCTAGCACAAAATGAAGGGCTCCCTTACTCCAGGGGCACAGGGAAACACAGGAGGGCAGCAGGCAGAGGGCAGGGAGTGCCAGCACAGCTTTCAGCAGTGTGCCCATCACATGCAGTGCACTAAGCCAGGCCGTGCAGGGCAGCAGGACATGACCGGGGCAAGGGACAGGCTGACCCACAGCAGCGGCACTGCCAAGAGCACTACCTGAGTGAGCCGTGACATGAAAAAGTGAAACACCAAGGCATTTCAAACCACTGCTGCTTCATGTGGTAAATAAATTATGTGGTTTCATATTAAAAAACAAAAACAAAACAAAACAAAAAAAACACTAAGCAAAAATAAATTGTATGAAACAAAGCAGCATCCTGCACAATACTGCCAGTGAAGTGTGGTGTGCTAGTTCCCTTCAAGGGCTGGTATTTTATTCAGGTATTGCAATGATCTTGACAGCAGGAGGAAAAAAGTCTATTTTTTTTTTAAAAAACAATAGAGTAGAACAATCAAAACGAGAAAAAGGGGGACCTTTGCCACTTATTCTTCTCACTTAGTGGCATTTAATTTGGCAATGAAACTCATCGCTCCTCCTTTGAGACCCCAGCGAGAGACGGTGAGGAGGGGGCTTAAAAAACACGAAGAAAGTTTAACAACTGTCAAATACGCTGGTTTTCAGAATATATTCAAGTACAATTCAATCACCATTTATGACATTGTTGCCAGGTAGGAGAAGGAATAGGAAAGCCATAGGAAACCACTGCATGAATTAAGCTGTCCTGCAGGACCTGGCAGCCACACTCCCCCCATTCCCAGGGGGTTGCCAGTGCATGTATTTTGTGTTTTATTTCCATAAGCAAGCTTCTGGTCTTGGACCAAGGGCTGCAGTTGGTGCTTTCCTAGACAGAATGTGTCCCAGACAGAGCTGCTCACCTCAAAAAAAAAAAAAAAGTCTATATTTTGGTAACAGTAGTTTGCTGAAAAATTCTTTAAGAGAAACCCTATTGATATTTGTTACCATCTTTGTTAGAGAACTGGTAGATGTCAATAGAACGTTGTGCTAAGGAAACCACCGCTGATTTCTCCTTTAGCAGATCCTTACATGACAGCTTTCCAGCCTCTGCTGGCGGCAGGTCAGCTTGTGCTTTGGACAAAAAAGCTAGTGTTGCAACATCTCTCCTCATCCTTCTGCAGCACTGAAATAAAACATGCAGAGGCACGCGCAATACATATTTTTTCATGTCTGTATTAAAACCTAGTAAACAAAAACCTACCTATGTCAACATGGGTCTCTTTAATCCTTGCAATAACTTACATATTGACTTCTGATGAATTTCAACAAGATATTTTTGACAAAAAGAAAATAGTGTCCTAAATGAAGTTTCAAAATCGATTTCAAAATCCATCTTAGAAAATACTTTAAGTTAATTTTTCAGTGTACTGCCTGTTGGTGGTATCCTTGTCCTCCCTCAAGGGTGTGGCTGTTAACATTTTGGTCCTTAGATTTTCTCTGTAGCCTGGATCAGGTAATCAAAGATTTTTTTCACCACCCAATTGAAATATTTGAGGTCTGAGGAGACCTCCAAGCCTAAAAAAATAAAAAAAAAAATGGAGGAGAAGAGATGAGAAGAAGAATGAATTACGGTTTCAGTAGTAAAATGGAAGGGCAAGGCATGTTTACAAGGCTAAAAACACTTTTCAGCTTTGTTTTAAAGAAAAAAGATAACCTTTTCTTGCTTGGAAAGCTAGAGTTTAGCAAAAAAGGCATCTTTAGTAGAGAAACAGTTACTGACTGAAATCTCAAAAATTTGGAGCTCTGGGCTTAACATTGCATGTTTTTAATAAATAAACTGTTAAAGTGGGTTAGCCAAGGAAAACTTTTAGAGAGGACTCTCCATCCGCTGTCAGAAAACAAGGTTTGCATGCTTTTCCTCCAGGCACCTTCATCACCACAGCATCCATCTCTGTGCCAAAGGTGAGACCTTGGAGCTACTTTCAATGCTTCTCACTGCTCCATCCCCCCAAAAAGCCCTCTGCTCTATAGCAAGGCTATACCAGCACTGGGAATGCTCTAACTGCTGAAGAATTTGTGTGCACAGTTAGTATTTAAGTGCCCAAGTGGAAAAGAAAAAGAGAAGGTAAAGCTTACCATCCTAAAACCATTGTAAAGTGATTACTTACTGGAGGAGAGCTTGCCAGATCACATATGATCCCAATACGTGGGCTTCTGAGGACTCAAAAATTCAGCATCTGCTTAGACTCTAAAGCACTATGGCAGAGTTGGCTAAAATCAGGTATTTGCCCACAAACAACACAAAATCCTTCACGTAGCCTGAAGAAACCTAAAATATTCACTCAACTGCCAAATCAACTCTATGCCATATTCTTCATTCGTCTGCAGGTTTCTGAAGCCAAAACACATTAATAGAAGTGAATAAAGTTCTCTTGAAAACAAGAGTTATATTCACCTCTTTTAAAAATATTCGTTTGCTATCACCAAAATACATTTTAACACGTGGAAAATTTGGGATAGTCTAAACATTTATTTATTTTTTTTCCAAGGCAGTCATCGATGAAATCACAGAAGGGTGCCAGTTTTAAAAGGAGAGAAAAACCTTTTGTAGGCTGGCTGCATCTTGACTAGGAAATCTCCAAAAGTTCTAACGAATTTGCTTGCAAAGACATACAGGAAACAGCAGCAGCATTGCAACAAATGCAGAAAGTAAAGTTTCACTTTAGATTTTGTTTCGGATGATGGATAAGTTCCATTGAACAAGTTTTCTAGAGTACCACCCCACGTAGCTGCTTGGTGCTGTCCTGCAAAAACACCCCAAGTAGCCTGGGGACAATGCAGCACCTTGGTGAGGCTCTGCAAGGCAGCAGGGATGGAAAGCGTGAGCTCCACACACAGAGACAATGTACAGGAAATGCTATAGTAAATTACTGTCTGGGTGAGCCAAAGGAGGAAAGTTCAGTGGGTATTAACATTTTTCCATCTGATGAAAAACAGACTACAAAAGGTATGAGAAACAGATTTGTCACTTTACAGCTTTCCACACATATCCAGCTGCCAGAAATGTTAAACTGCACAACTCAAAAAGGAGGCATCATGCCAGCTGTCATATTCCTATATACAGAAAGTGAACCACATGAAGAAAGGAAAAGATATTAAGGTTAGAGCTGCACTCGAGGGGAATGTATTAATTCCAATTTTCCACAATGAGTTAGTTAAAAAAAAAAAAGTCAAAGACAGTTTAAACTGTACAATATTAAACCTGTTCTTACACTGAAATTCAGTATTCAGAATAAACGTGTTGGATGAGCCAGTCAAAATTATGTCTGAGCAGTAACTGTGGTGTGCTACTTGTTACACTGCTGTTAGTTACCTCATTTTGAACAGTCACATATAGAGAAATGAAGTGCAGACTGTAGACATTATTCATTCCTCTCTGCAGAAAGTGAAATTGCTAGCTCACCTATTAGTCCCATACAGTTTACAATGTCTGGGCCCAGCCACCAAAGCTAAACTTAGATATTCATGCAATATCATGCAGACCTTTTCCATACTTTCTTCCAGCATCTTTGTTCTATTGCCTTTTAAAGAATTACAAGCTTATAGTCAAGCAAGGTATTTCTTAGACATCTTAAAAAGAAGTTCAGGTTGCTATTATCTGCATATCTACTTCTCCCCACATTTGCTCAGCATCTTGCCTGCCACACTACTACTCCTAATTTCAGGGATTTCCCACATATGACACATACTTGTGAAAACAGCAGCAAACAAAACAAACCAAAGCTTTCTGGAGCAACACCTTCTCTAGCTGAAGATTCATCCCTCCCAGTCTGGAAAATTAAAAAAAAAAAAAAAACACACAGGCATGCCCAGAAATTCCTCATGGACTGAGGGCTCTTCTACCTTTGCACCCGGGATTCATTCACACACCACCACACTCGTGATGAACAAATTATAGAAATAAGTACATATTCATTCTCTATTTTCCATCCCAGTATAGAACCCTGCTGAGTCCATACACTGCAGACAGGACAGAAGAGACCCACCACCCACTGCTTTCCACCTGCACTTCCATCTTGGCTGGTTTACACACATGTATCTGGTGATCAGAGAAGGCAAACGAGCAGCTCGAGTTCTCGTTTGAAAGCACAGAGGAACCTGGTTCAGGATTCCTGGCAAATGGCACTAGAGAATTTTATGAGGTTGCCCACTCCTCCCTGTGCTGCCAGAGGTGACCCCGCGGGTGACACAACAGCATCTCACCACCTCCAGCCTTCAATGCTCAGGGCTTACACCTCAGGACAGCTCACAGAAAACCACTTCCCCCAAAGGGCAATTCATTTACAACTTGGCTGAATGAGTTTCAGGACACCCAAGGCTCAGTGTTGGTGGACAAAAACAAATGTTCAGACCCCATGTGATTCCCCCTTCTCCCCCTTTTACTCGCTTTGCGTGTGCTTCTGCAGGCTGGAATTGCTGTTCCCGAGCAGACGCTTTGCCCTACTTCTTTTCCTAACAGGGTCAAATTCTACTACACATGCCACGGACTGTTTATTTCTGAATGTCTCTAGCAAGCCAGCTGCTGTGCAATTCACTTTAACATACACTGGACTGCATGTACCATGTCCCAGTAAAGCAGCTTTTAGACAGTCAGCAACACTTCATTCACTGTGTAATTGATTTAAATACTTAGATTTGATTCTCCATTTTCAGAAACAGAGATTTTACTTTCTGCCTGTTTAATTACATACAGTCCAAGTTATAAGAGAACTGCAGTAGTTTCAGGAGTTAGGAGGAGAAGAGAAAAAAAAAAAAAAAAAAAAAAAAAGAGAGAAAAATATTTGGCACAGCTCTGTGCCCTAAAGTCCTGAAATATTTATAATGCTACTTGACCATAGGAGCTAGCATTGCCACCCTCATGCATTCAGAAACCATGAGTCAGGCCCTAGAAATAAGGAGTGTTTTTTAATCTCATGATTTTGATGCCAAGATACACTCTGAGGTTTCCTTGGTTTTTTAAACTTACTTTTCTTGAACGCTCAATGCAACACTGGGGGACTATTCAGATGATTTAAATTGCATCCAGATTTTGATGCAAGCACATCAGTGCAAAGAACTTGGGGTTTAACAGCCTTTGCTCTCCTCCCTCAATGATGGTGAAAAATTCACCTTCATTGTGGCATCCAAGAAGGGCACCGCTAAGTGGAAGGACCTCTGGGTTTCTCTGCAATTTTGACCTGGAGCAATCTTGTCTCCCTTGAAAGGGCTGCATTTGGAGCATCAGGCATGAAGGGTGACAGCAAGAGACCTCAAAGACAGCTGGGGTGGTCCTCCTTGATGTCTATTTGGAGTTACTGCTGAGATGCTCAAAACCTTTCCTCCTCCTTACCATGTGGTTTGCATGCACAGCTCTCCTCGTTAGCAAAACAAACTTGGCTCTGCTGCATTGCAGCATGGAAAGTAATGGGGACAGCCCAAGTGGTATCTTCTGGGTGATTTCACCAAACACCTCACTTCTAGACTGCATTAATCGCTCTCTAAAAGAGCGGCTTGTTTCTGTTCTGAAGCGTTTCCTACAGCTGTACCAATAACACAAGCTTGCCTGCTTTCCTGGTTAACAGAAACCCAGAGATGGGCACAGTAAAGCCAGGGTAGGCCGGGACATATTATAGCCTATCAAGGACTGGTATGATGAGAGAAAAATTGGAAAAGGATGGATACAAACTTAAAATGTAGAACTTATAAAACTCAAACAGAGGCAAGAATTTTAAACAAGTAATCCCTAAAAATACCTATAGCATCTGGTATGCATGGTCTAAAGCTTTTATCGGTTGTCCTTGAAAGCTTTCTGACAAATATCCTGTGTACATATTCAGTTTTTAATGTTCTTTCTTTTTAATATATCTATATAAATGAACACCTAGCTCCTATTAATCCCATAGTTCCCACCTCATCTTATGATTTTATCATCCTTAAATGCTGCTAAATGCTGCAAATAATATGGGCTTGAGTGGAATTTCTCTTATAAAACAAACAGAGCAAAACCACCTGGTACACTTATTTCAGCAGTAAAACAGGTGCCCCCAGGCTAAGAAAGGCAAAGGGAAAAAAAATCTGAAGGCAATATAGATTAGGTTCTTGCACAACTTCCTTTCCCTTTACTCTATAAAAAAAAAAAAAAAAAAAAAAAAAAAAAAAAAAAAAGAGTGACAAATTGGAAGACCCAAACTTATTTGGCAGAAAATCAAAATAAAAAAATAAATCAAAAAAACAGGCCGCTAGAAAAGCATATTTCAAGGAGTTTGAGAAGTTAGCAGTTTTAAATGCCAAAGTAAAGTATTTCCTAACTCGTAACACCCATTGTTATGCACTGCATTTCCCAGAATTGATGCTAATATTACATAAATGTCAGCGCACTTAAATCTAGATTATTTGCATGCCACTCTTCTCAAGTCTCCAGTTCCCTGAAATGCAGCAATTACACATTGCACAAAGCTCGTCTTCATCCCCTTTTTCCAGATACTTTGCTCCATGGAAGATCACCTCTTGGAAGGGCTCAGCTCTCCCCTTTATTTAGTCCCCCAAATTATCCAGGAGCTTCTAGCAAGGGAACAGGTCCCTGCTGTGAGATAAAGGTGTGTTTGTAACAGGTAGTCTGAAGGACAGGAGAACTCCTAATCCTCAACTGGCATTCTGAGGACTGCAACAGTCCCTTTGGGGGAACATGGCCCTTACCGCAGAACTTGACAAAAGCCAGAGAGCAGAAGTGAGGTAATTACTGAGCTATCTGAACAGGTGTAAATTAGGGTATGCAATAAAAAGTGAGGTGCAGAATTCAGCACACAGCAAGAGAGTGACAGAGGCGGTGTTGGGAGTTACCAGAAGTGCTCACAGCACTCCGTCCTGCCCATGAGGTCAGCAACCAGTTGACATCAATGAGCACAGCATCCCAAATCATTTGTGTACACCCTTCTGTCTCCATCACCCTGCCAAGAGCGTGCCTTACATTTGCAAGCAGAGAAAAACAGCACATTAGCCTTCCCTGATGGCAAGTGATTGAAAAGCAAATTGCCAGTACAGACTGGTTTGCCCCAAATCCTTACTTTGCTGTGATCAGTTTCATGTGAGCAGTTTCCAGTTATTTATTCCCACGCCATCCAGGACAGAGTTATAAACTGAGCTGGGCTGTCAACTGCAGCAGCAGCAGTTTTCATCAGGTTGCATGTATCAAAACAAATCAATGTCATTTGAAGTTTCAATAATCAGCAGTTTCCACATTCTGCAGTGTAGATGTGTCGATAGAAGAAATACCCTCACAGGGAAGCTACTCGACTGACCAGAGAGTATCATATTCCCTCCAACATGAGAAGGTCAGTGATACTTGCGTCTGCAACGATACAGCAAGTCTCCAAGATTTAAGTGCACATCCCAAGGAAAACATCACTAGGTTTTCACATTGCAAGTGGATAGCATTTCCAGACATATATACAAAATTTATTCTTTTAGCCAAAAAAGCCATTCATCTATATTTTGTTCATAAACTCTGTTATTTCAGTAAATAATTCAGAAGAGGCAGCTTTACGAAATTACCCAAAAAGGACCAGCTCCGAGGTACTGATATGTCAATCAAAAAGAGCAATAATTGCATACTGGGAAGATAGAGGTGCTAGAGCATCTCTACTAGGCTTCCAGAGCAAAAGGTAATACACCATGTATGTGAAAACTCCTCCACCCCTTGCTTTAGCACTATAGTTTCAGTGATGGGGATTGACTGGATTGTTAAAGGTCTGTTTGTAATTAGCTCTCAGGATATCATACAAACATCTCGGCTAGCCAGTTCTTTCACGGCTTACACACGTCAGCTAATGTAGATTTGAAATAAAGCAGAAAGTTGGCTGGGAAAGGTCCATTCTCTCCTCCAAGCAACTCAATGTTTCCTCCTGGTGAGAGCAGCCTGAAGGGCCAGCACAGCAGGGCACTGAGCAGCAATGCACACCAGCATCAGCTGAGCCTTCAGCAAAAGTCACCTTGCAGACACAGCCTGCATGCCTAAAATTACACTGGTACTCAAGGACCCAAGCCTTGGTGCTGCAAAAACACTCTGCATTAACAAAATTACACACAATCTGCACAACAGCAAAATAATTTCATTTACAAATTGAATATGCTCTCAAAGTAGATTCATATAAATCCCTACTACAATGACTTTTGCTTACAGCCAGCTGCCAAAATGAGACAGCTGGAAAGGAGAAAGAATAGACTGCATCCATAGCTGACAAAAGTTGTAATTTAATAAGCATTCGGTGGCAGTTTTCACAGCTTAGTACACCGACAGACATGTCCTAGCAAGCCTGGCTTCTGCGCTTCCAGACAGTATTGTCCCAGACACCTGCCTCGGGCCTGCTAGGCTAACCAAGCTTCCACTGCACCAGTCCCACCTACTGTTCCTGTTTAGGGCACTGATGGAGTTGAGCTTGGTCCACGGAGTTGGCTTTGAACCTTCGCATGGAGATACAGGCACAGATTTTCCCTGACAACCCTCTACACAGCCAGCGAATACCACCAGCAGAAGGGTGGGGGCCAGTTCTCATGTAGGGAGTGTGTTAAGTATTACATGAGCTCATAAATGAGCTGCCAACGTTTTTTTCCACTTTTGTTATGTTCCTCCTCCCTCTTCATATCTGTGTGCAAAGGTAGTTTATGCAGCATCTGAAAAAAAAAAATGAAAAGGATAGGAACTCAGGTTGCCAGATAGGATGCAATGTTGACTGCTCCCCAACCACTACTGCTTCCTTTGCAAAGTTGATTGTGTCCCCTGATCACTATCTACATTATGAGCCATTAATCCAGACAAGTCCCTCAGAAAGAACTTGTATGCTATCCCTTGAGGGTTGAATGTCCTCTGCTTGCCAAAATATGTATTTCTGGAGAGGCCTTTTCATTCTGGAAAAATTGGTAGCAAGCCACCTTAAGCACTATGTAGAGAGCACTCTTCTGCAGCATGGAGGGAGAACACTGAGATTTGATGAGAGCTGCAGATAGCCAAAAGGAAGCAATATTATCTACTCTACCAAGATGCCTTTGATGTTTAAAGGTTTACAAGCTTTCAGTTCCTCCTCTCCTCTAATAAATGTAAGCTGAACCCAACTGCCACAATCTCTCTGGTTTACAGAGCTTCTCCACTGGTCTTCAAAAAAAAAAAAAAAAAAAATGCAATAAGTAAAAATACAGAGCACTGCAGAAGGAATTGTTTAGATACATCAACAAATTGGTAGAAACAAACCTTCCCAGCAATTACAGTAGCCTACCTCTTCATGTCTTTTACAGTGTCAAGCTAAGCCTAGGACTGCAAAGAGATGCCTCCCCTCTTTCCCCTCAAAAAATAAACAAACCACAAAACATTTTGGCCTTCATGTGAAACGAAAGCTAGCTACATTGGACTCTGAACTACACCTGACTTGTCATGCATAAGATGTACGTTAGAAAGGAAAAGCATTTGCAGGCATACTACAGATTTCACTTGTAGATTAAGCCATTATGCCATGCTGTCTGGAAGAGGGATCACCCACACAGCAAAGGTAGTTTTTCTTCGTAAAGGTTCAGAACAAAGGTGTTTCACAAATGGAACTTCCAGTGAGGCAAGATAATAATTTTTAATCACCAAAGATATCTGTATTTATGTCTGCATTCTTCATGCTAAGTTAGTTTTGTTTTTGTTCATGGAATTTTTTTTAAATCCCAAATGCTATTGCTACCAATACAACACCACACTTAACATAAGCATTTTTATCATTTGCTCTGCGAATTCAATAAGTTTTAGGTGTAAGGGTATCTGCAGCTGATCCCATTAGTTCATAAACACAGAAGCTTGACAGGGAATTTTACCCTCCTGAAACTGATACACTCACCATTAACCTAGGTTTTGCACCTCAGTCAACATTCATAAGCCTTCAAGAGAACCATGAAACAATTAACACAAAATAAATTTCTGATGTCTTCCTATTATAAGTACTTGACATCACTCAACCACTTGCTAGAGAAAGAATCAGATGCCATGCTTAATACAGACCAGGGTAAGCCAAACTTCTTTCACATCCAGTTAACAGGCAAATCGTTTGACCTTTCCAACAGGACTACTAAGAACCTGGCAATATCAGCTTTTTAGCCTATGGAACTTCACACAAGGTATTACATTTTACTTTAGAACTCCGTCACACGCAGAGCTGGCAGCAACTGCTAGAGCTCCATTCTAATACATTCAACTATGAGATACTATTTTAGTCTTGCTTTTACTTGTGCTGAACTGTCTAAGCAGGAGTTTCTTGGGCAATAATCTAACTCTGAATAAGTTATAATAATATTCTATATTTTTATAAAACAATATGGTTTATTCAACTGAGAAATTTCTTGCCTGCTTTAAAACAAAAACCAATCTCTTTAGGACTGGATAGCACCTTTTTATTTTCAGTGGAAGCTCAACACTTGATGCATCATGAAGTTTGGCAGGGAATAAAAGTATGCAGAACAGTCATCCAGGTGTCACAGAATCATTAATTTCACTCTATCTTTTCTTGATTATAAAACACTGAAGATTGTCATTTTCCCTATGAAGTAAAAATAATGGATCAACAGCAGAAATCTACATACTTCACGCCTACTGGCCATACTTTATACCGAAACTACTGAATGTATTCCACTGGTGCAGCACTTATACAACTGCTTTGAGGGTATACATTATGGTCTTCAGTTTACAACATGCTGTTCTCTGTACATGAGAGACTATACGGTGGAACTGCACTGGTGCCTGTAAGTGACAGAAGACAAAATGCCACTGCAGGGTGGACCCAATCCCATTAACTGACAACACCGAAAGGTGAGTGACTGATGGAGCACAGAAACGGAAAAAGAAGGTGGGAATATCCCTTGTGCAGGAATGGTTTCTTTATCCCAGTACCTCTGTGTTTTTAACAGAGGCCTTCCTTTCCTCATATTAATTCAAACAAATTTCAGCCCCATTTTTCCCCTCCCTTCTGGACCACTGGCAGGAGGAATATTGACCTCCCTGTATTTCCACTGCTTCAGGCACAGGAGAGACAGTTTTCTCTCGCACTTTCCCTTACGTTGATAACATATAAAATCTATTCTTAAAAAGTCAAAACAAACGCAAAAAGCCAACAATGTTATCTCCTGGCTCCATACCAAAAACCAAACAAACAAATCTTTCACCACCATGTCTCTTCTCACAATGCCTTCTGATAGCCATCGGCCAATGAATAATGAGAAAAACAGTTACACTAAAAATAGCAGCTCCAAGTGGTGGGGAAGTAGAAATTGTCAGGCCTCCAGGGTCAGATACTCACAAGAAAACAAGCCTAATTTATTTTTTTTATTTTCAGTTACTATTCAATAAGTGGTCCTACCTTTTGGGGCTCTGGAAAGCCTGCCTATTTTGCATCTGCTCTTACTTTCTAATCAGAGTTAAATTTTTTCTGCATCTGTCTTTGAGAAGCAGACACTGCAAACAAAACCTATAGTTTTACCATCTAAAATATTTAGTTACAGTATGAGGAATACAAGCTAAACTGTCACTTACAAGGGAAAAACGTTACCAGCAGCCTTTAATGTAAAAAGAAAATGTTGACATATCAGATATCCCTTAGCCACAAACATGTATTGGAGTGTATGTGAAGAACCAACAACAGCCAGCTTCAATTTTCAGGCAAATGACATCAGCAAAGGAACTATTTTGAATAAATTTACTTCCTATTAGGTCTGAGGAGGTTTTCTGGCAAATAAGACTATGAACAGATGAGATGCAGACACTTTCCTTCTGCCTCCCACGGCCTCCCTTCTGCTTTGACCTCCCTTTCAGGGGTGCTCTGTCTTGTTTTGAACTGCATAGCAAGAGAAGGAAAACAAATGGTCTGGGAAAAAACAGCCCTTTTTCCAATTTTCAAAACAAGGAGGTTGAATAGCAGTGGAAAAGGAGACAACTGGTAAATTACGGCCGTAGAAAATGATCTCTCTTCCCACCTTCAAGTTAAACTGAGGAGCTCTCTGAAGGAAGATGCTGCTTGCAGGCAGTTCTGCAAACCCTGAAACACTACTCTGTGCACCTAGGACCTTCAGAAAACTCACTCATTTTAAACCATTTGTGTAGCAGGGAGCTTTATTATTGTCCATATTCCACTTCTTTCTCAAAGGAAAACAATACAAAACCACACAACTCTATTCCTTTGGGACTCAGTGCAGAGAGGATGAAAACTGGCCCTGGTAGCTCATTTGTCATTCTCAGTATTTTTTCAGTAAACCACATCTCGTGAACAGAATTAAACAGAAAAGAATAACACTTCTTGCCTTATTGGTCGGCTAATCCCATCCATTTTATAATTTCCTGTAAAACACAGATTTTTTTGCCCTAGGAGCAGGACCAGCTGTTCCTGTTGTGTAGAGGTAACTGCTGTGACCTCTGCAGGTCCCCCCCAGCTGGTGCCAGGAAGCACTCCTGCTGAGAAACACAGCCCACACATAGGTAAATCCAAAGCTCATTTCTAAGGACAGAAGAAACTGAACAGGATAATTCTCTGGGACTTCACTTAAAAAAAAAAAAAAAAAAAAAAAAAAAAGTCAACTGAAGACTAAATACAACTTTTACACAGAGCATAAAAAGAAGAAAAAGCCCTGAAGTTAACCTTCATCTTTCTGGCAGCTCAAAGGGTGCCTGTATAAGTAGATATTTTCAGTTCTTACAACGTTCTGGTTTTAGCAGTTCCTACTCTGGTATAATACTTAAAAATTTTGCTAAATACTTCGGAATATTGACACTTTTCTTTAAAGTCCCAGTTCTTGGAATCACATTATTTCCATTTTCAAAAGGATTGTTATAATGCAGCTTTCATTGTTGCTAAGAAAAAACTTTAAACCATAAGAGAAAAAAAGAGAGACAAGACAGAGACCTAAAACAAGATAATTTTTTTAACATTAATCTTCTTAATCTCATTTGGGATATATCGAACTCAATTTCTGAAACACTTCTAATCTGTCATATGGCAGTATTTTCTTTTGAAATGTTTCCTAAGCTGCAATAAAATTACCCCAAAAAGAAATTATATAAAAAAAAAAAAAGTCTTACTATCCATTGCTTTATGCCCACTAATAAAAATGCCCTAGCAAAGTCCAAAAGCTTCAGATGAACGCATTGTCTGCCTGGGTATTTACCTTCTAGATAGCTGTGATGGCTTCTTACATTTAAAAAGAAGCCCTTTGTACTCCACTCCTACTCCATGAGCCTCTCTACAATTCACGTAAAGTATCTTTCATGACCTAATACCCTTTGTGAATTTTAGGAGAAGCCAACTGACCATTTTTTACCCGCATCTCTTACCCTACCTCCCAGCTTGACATGCTTTCCAGGGTGGGCACAACACTCTTACTCTGCCGCTCTCATTTCACTGGTCGTACATAAGAAAATGTGTATTTTAAAAGGCGTATTGTGTAAAATAAGTCTACCAGAAAACCAGAGCAATGCAAGTTACGGTAATGGAAAACATCTGAAGTTGTATTTTGTGGAAACCATCACCACTCAGTAGCGTCTCACACCAGTGCAGCAATGCCAGCAGCTGCCAGTTAGGGCTTAGTTAGTAGCTTGCTGTAGTTTCCAGGATGGAGCATAAAGTTACCGACACAATCATCACTGGCCAGGCCAGCAGTTGTTCTAATGTTTCTCTCCTATTTCACATGCTTGCTTGAAAGACCGTTTCCCAAGTCCCCCACTGTAATAATTTACTTTATACAGACACAAAACTTGATTTTACTAGGAATGACACATGGCTTAATAAAAAAATCATGCAAACCAAAGGGAAGGAGGCCCAGCCAAACTCTAATCAGTCAAAGCTCACATACCATGGGTCCATTCAAAACATCATTTTACTTGATTCTCATTAATGTTATTATCAAAGATGTAAATATCTTTGAACAGCTGCTTCCAAACATTAGAAAGACCAAATTTCTGCATAAACAAAAAGCGTGCAAGTGTCATATATACGCTTGATCCACACGGACAACTTGCTGGGACCTGGGAGGGAAGGATGGAAAAGTGGGAGTGAAAAGAAGACATCAGCAATGATCACCCTCATGAAGAGTTACACCATGCTCACGTGGGACGTACACTGAGCAGCTGATGTGCTGCATGTTCATTCCCTACTTTATCCCAAGGTGGGCTGCTTTTCTACCCACTCCCTGGCTGGGCTGCATGCTGACAAATTCTTTATCATGAGTCTCTCATCAGCCATGACCTTGCAACAATGCACAGAAAAATACACTTGGAACACAAAAAAAAAAAAAAAAAAAAGAAAAAGAAAGAAAGAAAGAACGAAAGAACGCAGAATCAAGAAGCTATTTCTATGAGGGTTTCAGGAGCAGTAAAATGACTGACAAAGAAGGAAGAAAATGAAGGGCGGGGAAGGTGACGAAAGTACAATGAAGAAAGTTGCAGGTAGAAAAACAGAGCTGTCAGGTAAAACATTTCAAGACCACCATATTTCACCAAATTCTTACAAAGTGGGAGAGGCAAATCAAGAAACATCTGAAGGAAGGTGGCTAAAGCTACCACCAAGACTGAACAAAAAAAGTAACTAAAGTACACATAATTGTCAAATACATTTGCTTTAGTTAGGAGGGTGTATACCACACAGACTATGTTACTATAATTTCGCTTCAGTATTTCCTTGTTTCTTGGTAGTAAATGCTGCCATAAAACTGAGATAAGCAACGTTTACAGACTTCACCACAAGACTTGAAATGTTTGTAGCATATCAAAATAGGGTCTCAAGCATACATTTAGAACAAATACCTAAATACCTCTCAGGTCATCTCAACATAATGAATAAACAACCAATACCAAGCACAATTCAATTAATTGTGCAGAAGACAGAAGTTTTGGCAATTGCAATCCTACATTCATGCTTACTGAGTTTATTCTGGTTATGTTAATTCACCGTTTAGAACTAACCAACTGTCCCCAGAGTAAAAGTAACATTAATGCAAAGTCTAAAGAAATGAATATGTCCAACTGGACATATCACAAACATCACTAAGATTTATCGAAGACCACAGATATCAGCAACAGCAGATCCCTCATTACTGGTAATAATGACTAAAAATAAAATAATCCCATTTCAATTATTTTGGTCTGGATCAACTTTTTTGGTCCAGCTGGTATTTAGCAGAACATCCTCCAACTTGGGAATAAACAAATTTTGCATGGAAAAAGTTGAGAAATAAGGAGGGTCTATGATGTAATTCTCATGGTGGAGCTAACACCCAAGTGTTGGGACATTTCCTCCAGTCCCAGAAACCTACCAGAGACTGGTAACTGAAGCTTGAGATGGAGGTGTTAAATAATTAACTGCCTTTTTAGCATTCTGTGTTGATTCAGAAGTGATCAATTAATTCATACAAAGGTAAGTTGCATGATAGTATGTGTCATTTCATGACTGCATATATTACACATTGATGGACAGACGTTAAGCTTTTTCTACCATAGAACTAATTATTTCCTACAATAACTACTTTACAACCACCAGAACACTGTTAACTTCAGAGTAATTTTTAACAATAATTTGTTCTTATTTACTCTAGGCTTCCATCTTTCAGTTTTGCATTACAACATGGGTCTTAAAGAAACAACTGTTCTCCTTGTTCCCTCAATTAATATAAAATGCCACAGGAACGTGTGAAGATAGCAACTCAATAACGTAAGCTTGCATATGTCAGCTGCAGTAACTTCTACTTCCTGCACTAGGGGTTAACTAGCCACAGTTTGCAATCTCTCATTACGTGAGTACCACTGCAGAACCTGGAAGCCCCACAGTACAGCTGCATGTGGTGACTTGAGCCACTTCAACAGTTTGCTGATAATAAAAAGATGGAGATCTACCACCTCAGCCTACTTTTTGTTCCTGGTTGAACGGTAAAGAACAAATTGTTTTACTCTCAGAGCAGCTTCCTCCCCACTGAGGACTCTTTTGCGAGAGCCATACCCCTGCTCCACACCCTGACCACAACCCCACCCCAAACCTCTCCCAACACACCTTCATGCCTTTGGATTTCTGACCCATGTAATGGCACTCAGTAGGGCTCAACAAGTCCCTTCCCAAGGAGCCACCCAGCTGAAGTCCAGCCTTATAAGAGTATATGTAACCACAGATATTGCATGCATTGATTTCTTCCATTACCTATAAGGATATTCCCAACATTGCATACATTATATACCATGAGATGTGTGCAGCTGTATTTGTAGCAATTCTGAGGCACTAAACCCATGCTATTGCTTATGACGTTGCAATGAGTATATAACATGCAAGTGTTAAAGTGTTATTGCTACCCCTGCAGTAACATTAGCCTATTATACTGTAACACTAACTGACACTAAAAATTTCAACTGGAGAACACAAAACAGACTGACTTTACCACACAGAGGCAACAACAAATACTCCCATTGAAATGACATTCCATGCACTGCCTAATGGCTTACTGAAAACTTTCTCCAGGAAACATATGAGATCTTAATTTGTTCAAATTATTAGTAATAAAAGACGAGCTTTTCAGATAAACAGCATTGGAAAACAGTGCATTTTCTGTGCTTTGTAAACTGTACTTTATTTGAACTTAATTTCAAGGAGCTGAAACTAAACTAAAGCAGGAAATTAGCCCTCAGCAAAGCAGCCAGAATCGTCCTCAGCATCCAGAGCACAAACTGAAGGGGAGGGGGAAGAGGTCCTCCTTGCCAAAGAACATAATTCTGCTGTCTCATTACTGTTTTGCTAAAATAATTTAATTAGCAGTCTTCAGATGCAGGAAGGCATTTATGCTTCATCAGGAAAAGAAAGGGTGTGGGGGGGGTGAATGGTACAGGCTGTTCCAGCATACCAGGAACACAGCACTGAATTCTTCCAGCTATCGAGCCAAAGCCGGATTGGCTTACTAGAACTAAGTACTTTTTTGATCCAAAGGTTTAAAACATAAAAAAAGCACCAGGCAGTCCAATATCTGCACAATATTAACTTCAAATAAAAAGAGATGGCTCAGCCGTGGAGCAGAGCCGAGCTACACCATGTGAATGGGATATTGTGCTTCCCCTCCGCATGTACTGTCAGAGCCTTCTAGCCACCCTGGTCCCCACCTTTCCTTATGCTCCGCTCGTGTGGGCACGGACACTTATCAGTAGGGAGTTCCATAACTCAGGCTTTTATACATAACTATTTAAGCTGCTTCCTTCAATCAGCACACAGCACATTCAATTAATGTGATAAAATACTCATCTAGGCTAATTAATAAATATTTCTTCAGAATCAAACCGTATTTTAATTTCACCAGCATAATCCACAGGTAACTAAGATTAGCCATGCCTAAATGAACTGGCAGGCTCTGAATCACTAGTTGAGATTAGCTAAAAATATTGCCATGATGCATAAACCCAAATAGAAACCTGCTCCCTCTCCCAGTGCAGTATCAATTCTGCAGTCCCAACAGGTGTAAAAAATAATTCATCTTTGTCACTAAACTGCAAGAATATGCAGGAGGGGGAGGCAAGCTCCTGACAGAGAAGTTGTCATTTATACATAAACACTTCCACAGCACAAATCACAGTTTAAAGGTGCTAGGGTCAAGAACCATGAGGAGCCAGTTTTGTTCACCCACAAATTTCCAATTGCATCAATTTTATTTGCATCAATTTTATGATGCAAATTCTGTTCCTATATGATACACATAAAGTGTTTCAGTTGTCTGAGGAAGATTTTGAAACTCAGCCCACATGTAAAGAAAATTCTTCACTGAGAACAGTTTTAAAAGTAGGAAACCAGTTAGACAGCACCTGGGTACAAAGATCACAATTGTTTTGACTTAGTTCCTTAAATCCTTTGAATATCAGTTAAGAGCACGTACTCCATAAACGTTCCTGTGAATATCAGTTAAGAGCACATACTCCATTAAAAAAAAAGTCATGAGAAAGTTGGATGTTCACCCATGCACATGCTGATGAGTCGCTATTTGTAAATTCTGTCATTTAAGTGCCTTTTTATTGCAAATAGTGGGATTTGCTAGAACAGACACCAGAAGATTCTCTAACTGTTAAGGGCTGAATAAACAATGGGAGCATAAGCGTTTTTTCTCTGCTGCCTCCCATGTGAACTGCACAGGCTCAGCCCCACGCAGAAAACAGCCCGTTTCCTGCCAGCCTCCCATTGCTGTTCTCTGAGGGTGCGCAGGGAGGGGAAATCAAGGGTGCTTTCTGTTTGCTTCATTGCACAAATAAGAATGTGGATAAAACAGCCATCTCTGATGAAAACGTACAGTTTCCTTGGAGCCTTCAAACTACGCAGAAGTCGTATTTTACCAGCTTTGTCCCCACCGGCAAACAGCCCCTCTGTGCCATGGGGCAAGTTGAGCCCAGCACCCGTAATTCATGGCTCTGCAGTCTGAAGGCTGCAGGCAGACCACAGCATAACAGACAACTGCACACAAGCAGAGAGGTAAATGCACTCACCCGAGAGATGGACAGGGGCATGTTGAAATCCTTGCCACCTTGGAGCCTGAAGCCCCAAGGAGCCGGGCCGACAAGAGACACGGTATAGTTGCTCATGGTGTTCAGTGTTCAAGGATCCAAGCCAAAGAATCGATGCCTGTGGAAGAGGATTATGCTTTTAATTTAAAGAAAATAAATATAAAAGTCACCATCTACCATTTTAACATCTTTATTTCCATACAATAAGAACAGCCAAAAATTCATTCCAGGTCTGTCATTACTTATACTTTTATTCCTCATACACTGTTGTCCTTAATAGCTTAGGAAGAAGCATAAGGAGCTGTTCACACGGGCTTAAGACTTAAGATCTCTGGTGCTAAAGAACTTGGATCTCAAGAGAGGCACATAAACATTTGACAAGTACTTCTTACTAACAGAATATTGAGGGGAGGGGGGGCAAACCTCAATGTTGGGACAAGCATGAATTGATAATATCCATTAAATCCAAGTACAGAAGAAACTCCCAGCACCGACACATTCATTTCTAACAAAATAAGTACCACATGCTGAAATGTCATCAGCTCAGAACTTGTTTCTAAACACATTATGGTCTGACAGCTTTAAAACGATGTCAAAATGTCACAACTTTGAGGTTAATCAGAAGAAAATAAAAACCCTGACTTTGTTTTTACAGCGTAACTTTATATTGGTATAACAATGCTACAGATGAAACACATGTTAACAACAAGACTCACATTTAGCAAAGTTAAAATACTCACAGCTGCATCTTAATGCCGGGGAAGAAAAAAAAAAAAAAACACAAAGCAAAGCCCAAGTATCTCCCTCCCCTCCGCACAAATGCGGGCAACAAATTACCTTTAAAAGGCAACCTCTGCACTTAATTGCCACTCAGAGTCAGAGATAAGGGCTTCAGTTTCACCTCAGATAAGTAACATTACAATGACATCTTAGGTAGTGGATCCCATCTATTTTTGTATGGTTGAAGCGAGGCAAAGTACACACCAGCGTGCGCGGGTGTAAGCCTACACCGTAGCACAGCCGGATTCCAGGCTTGTGCATTGACATTTAAGGTGGCACCCCAGTCAAACTGAAGAAAGCAGGCTGCAGACCCACCAAGCTGAGTGTGACCTCTTCACACACAGGTGAAAGATTTTATTTTATTTTTTTCTTTTTGAGGCAGTAGATTTTGAAAATGCAGCCCAGCCTCGTCGGCTGCCCGAGGTGCCACCGCAGCCATGTAGATGCACAGAAGGACATTTAAAGTCACTCCCCAAGAGGTGTCGGTAGCACATGTTTCTGGGTTCACCCCACAGAACCACAGAGACCTGCTGCTCTAAATCATAATTTCTAAGTCTGACAGCAGAGCTTGCAGCCACGCTCACGCTGACAGCCATTCAAATAAGCCAAGCACAGCTGCTGGCCTGAGATGGGACAAGGAGATAGCTCTGAGGAAGCAGAAGCTGAGCTACCTGGGCAGCTCTGGCCCCATGAGCTGTCTCAGCACACCCCGAAATGCCTCAGCAGGCACCGGTGTATATAGAGGGGAGCGCACACCCTGACCCTTCCTGCAGCTGGAGAGGAGAAAGGAAAGAGAAAGCCTCCACTGAGTGCGAGCTGGGTCTCTCCCTCAGCACTGAAGCAAGAGCTACAACTCTAACTCCTCCTGAAAAGAGGATTTCAATTAGTCACAGGCTTCTTTCTGTAGGAAAGTAGCAACGCCTTTCGTTCCCTCTGAATGAGGTCCACCCTGGTGACAGGTCACCACAAACCACAGCCACATCTAGCAAGCGGCACATGTGCCAGAAGCAGAAGGCTTTACCTAGCAGCCCAAACTGGGGGGAAAAAAAGCTGCACAAGCCTTCAAAGTGTAACAGCTAGTTACAGTAACACCATTAGGAAAAGGTTAAGTCACATTAGGAAAGGACACAGGGTTTTTTCCTCCCCGTTCAAAGCAAACAGAGTTGGGAAGAGACTGCTGGCTGAAACGCTGAGCACGGCTCTCAGCATCCCTCACCTTTCCTTTCTCACCCCTCGATTCTGCCGTGCCCGCACCTCCAGCCTTACAAACTGAGCAGGAAGGAGCGGCAGACCCCGAAGGACCCCCCCCAAATTTAATGCCACGCACTTCTTACACCACGCCAAGGCAGCGCCTACGAGAAAGCGCTACAACCCACCAACCCCGCCTTGCACAACCGAGCAGCCAAGGGCGAAATTGTGCAACTTGCGCCTATTTTATCAAACTCTCGCTAACTCGGGCCACGGCGGGGGGGGGGGGGGGGGGGGGGGGGGGGAACTTCAAAACGCAGAGCCGGCACGGACCCCAATTCCCGGCTATCTCTCTGAGACTGCCTCCAGCAGCTCCTGAGCCCCGTGCCGAGCCGTGCCAAGCCGAGCCGAGCCAGGCGGCCCGTCCCCGGGGCAAGCGACCCAGCGGCACCCCGTATCCGCATAGACACGGGACGCCCCTCCAACCCCACTCGGGACCACGGTAACATTACAGCCCACGGTGAAATTAAGCTACGAGAAGCCCCGCAGAGTTTCAAACCCACCGCCCAACCTGCCGGCTCTACCGCTCCTCCTCCTCTTCTTCCTCCTCGCCCCTTCGCCTCTCGCTCACCACCCGGTGCCTGCAGGGCGCGGAGCGGAGAGGACACCCGCGGCGTCTGCCAGGCGGCGGCTCCGTCCCCCCGCTCTTGTTTGCACTTCCGTCTGCTGCTGCTCCTCCCCCGGCACGGCTCGGCTCGGTTTGGCTCAGCACGGCTTGGCTCGGCTGGGCTCAGCACGGCAGGGACGGGAGCAGGGGCGGGGCGCGCCCGGAGCCGGGCGCGGAGCTGGAAATCCTCAAATGCACCGCTGCCGGGCGGCCCTGGAGTTCATTATTATTATTAATTATAAATAATAACCATTTTTGAATAGGGAAATGCGCTTTTTATGTTTGTTTTCTTTATTTTTTTTTCTTATTTTACCTTGCGCACATCTACAGGCACACCTGTGAAATGCAAGGGCTAACGAAAGGGTGTTGGGTCTCTGCACATTGCCATCCCCAAAAGTGTCCCCCCCAGCACACAACAGGCACCGTATGTGTAGACTGCCACAGCTGTCTTACAGGGAAATTTCTCCAAAAAGGGCAAAACTTTGCTTTATTTTCAACGGAGTAATATAACAGGGATATAAGCGCCTCCCAAAGTACATCAAAGCTGAGAACAGCAGTGAGGCAGGAGAAGTGCTTAACCAAAAGACAATGCTGGCACGAGAACACTTGGGTATAAAGTGACCACGAATAAATTCACTTAGGAATCAATAAGGAGGAAAGGGAGGTTTCTGTAGGAGTGGGTGCAAGGAATCAAACTGGTTTTAAGATGAAGCTTGATCAGATTATGAAAAGAGTTATGCCATGGGCTTGCCTGCCAGCAGAATAGTTATTTATCACAAAGACTTTCAGACTGACAACCCACAGCCTCGTTTGGTCAGAGGCAGGCCAAGCAGCATGCTGCAGTGCTTTACTGACCTGCTGGCTGATGTTTTGCAGTGGGAAGAAGCAGGGCGAAGATGCATCAGCGATAACACTGCAGGTTCAGCTGTGTCTCACAGCTGAGGGAGGCTTGAGGTTCCCTCCCTTCTCTGTTTCCCATTCATTAAAAGTGATTACAAATGAAAGTGGTTGGGAAAGAGACAGGCATCTCGTTAGCAGCAGCACCATAACTGCAATAATTTCAATCTGCTCTTCAAGCATAGATTTGCTGTGGAGAAAGAGTGCAGAAGAAAGGTTTAAATCTGAGTTTATCACAGCCAATGCAACACAATTCTTTACCATGATCCCGCCCAGCCTATCTGTCCTTGTTTAAGAATAGGGTGGCACTGTCCCTCATCCTCCTAGTCTTAGTTTTGTGAGCTTTAATAGAGAGGTTTTAATGTTGTCGCGGGGAGCCGCGCACCCCCTTAGCTGTCCTGACTGAGCCAAGTGCCTGCCCCTCACACCACATCTCAACAATAAAAGCATCCAAGACCCAGACTAATATACCAGAACAACTCTTCTGGCAATCTGTCCTCCTTACCCTGCTTTGTTCACATTAAAAATGTCTTTAATCAGGCAAAACTGAAAATCCCCATTACACACACACACAGACTCTCTCACATGACTTTAATTCACAGAGGTAAAAATTCCCCATCCCAGGGATTTTTCATTGTGTCACAAGGACCTTAGGTCACCGTCATGCTGTTTCACTTATTAGAGGAGAAAAAGCTCCAGGACCCTGCTCCCCAGTGTGACCCACGTGGTGCCTCCAAGGTCAGCATGTCCCTGTGCCAGCCGGCTGGGCAGCAAGCTGCTCACAGCTCACCGGAGCACATAGCACAAAGTTTTGCACTTATCCTGGGCTACCAGCTAGCCACATCAACAAAAACTATCCTTTTCCACTTCATTTCTCCAAAAGCCTGTGGCTTTTATTTGTAGATGAATCACTTGCCCGAGCTAGGTGGGGACAGGCCATCTCAGGACTAACTCAGCAGGACTGAAGAGGAACTCACAGGGAGGCTTTGGCTGGTGGGCATCCTTAGTGCCACCTTGCCCATCTTGTGTTGTGCCCATCCACCACATCCTGGCCACCATCACATCCTGGCCAGCATTGCTCCCAGCTGATGGTCTTTGGGGCTATCACCACTTCTACATAGCCTGATCCACTTGTGACAAATGAGCCTATTTTCCCTCGCACCCTCCAGAGGCTGTTTGAGACCCCATCATTCTTGGTCTGCTTTCAAATGTTCTCCTCTTTGAGAAAGCTTTTCATTAGGGATGAATGGTGAAAGGAGAGATAGCGAGTGGAGGACAAACCTCAGCAGCAGCCAGAACCATGGCCTGCCTGTTCTTCCTACTGCTGCCGTGTTTCAGACAGAGCTTGCATTTTTCCCCCCTGAATGAGGAAGGAAGAAGTCTGGAAATTAATTAAATGCAGTAGTCATCTAGCCACGCAGATGCAGCCTATCTCAAAATTACTCAGGCACTTAAGTCTTGTTTAAATGCTAATGAAATGCCTTAGGTGCTGGGTAATGGGTACTGCAGAACCTGCTGGAGAACATCACCTGCGGTCCTGAAGTACACAAAGGAACTCATAAATGCAAAAAGAGACCATAAATTATGAACAGATTAACAATGCACTGTGAAATAATTCTCAATTAAACGGCAGTTAATCTAACACTTGCTTTCTGTGTGCTGAGACAGAGAACTGCAGGCTGTGCTTGTGCTGCACTACTACTTTCACTTTTGCTTTTCTTCCAGAGGTAACGTTATTGCAAGTTGTAGTCAGTGTCCGGCTGGATCCAGCGTGAAGTAACCCTCTCTTTAGGGTTAATTCACTCTAAATGTGAATTAAGAATGTGAATATCATCCCTGGCCTAAGATCTTATTCCAAGATAACTCTCTGCCCAGCAATGAAATGCATTAGGCATGTTCTAAGTATTTCTGAGAAGCTGAGGCTGCAGTCAGCTTTTTGACAGGGTGAGCGTTTATGCTACAGTCGTGGTGAATCCTAAACCACCTCAAACTGGTATCACAGAAACATTTTAATTTTCTTGTCTTATTTTTTATTTTCTTTTTCCTGTCCCTGGTTTGCAGAGATACCCAGCACTGAATTACTCTCCCATGCATCCTGTCAATCACCCTAACTCCCTAAAGACTTGTTTCCTTGTGCAGGAGCAGACACTGAGCAGCTGAGCCCACACAATTCACTTTGTGTCAGCTTTGTTAGTCAAAAATAAAACAAAACAAAAACCAAACACAGTCAAGTTTACCTTATCTCTCCTCTCACTTCTCACCTTTTTTTTTTTTTATTTGTTCCTCCCCTGTTTTTCCTCTGGGTGTGCCATCCACCCTGACTTGTCCTCAGCTCATTTTTCCACCAGCTGCATATTCTGACCTTACTGCTTCAATTTCTATAACAGTTTCACTCATAATGCTGCCGCTCAGTCCAATTTTAAGCCTGTGGCTTTCTTTAGATTGAAATATCAACAACATTAGTCTTCCCACTTCAGACAGACAGCCATTCAAGCTCTTACTGCTATAAGCAGATTTATGGTCTTTTTCTTTTGCATCCTGATTTCTTTTTTATTTTAGCTTATCAATCCTTTTTGTTTGTTTTTAATAGCACTTCTCTTTTTAAAGAAAAAGTAATAGCTACTAATAAAATAGCCCTTATTCACTGCGTCCCCCTGAAATGCAATAAATCATGCAAACAAAGGAAATAAGTATGTCATTACCTGGCTCCTTTGCAGTGACTGAGCAGGCACATTCAAAGCTTGGTCATCCACCCCAAAACTGGAATCTACTCCAACCTATTTTATTTCTCCATCCCAGGGATAGGAAGGGCCACCTATATGCAGGCCACAGTCTGTGCTACAAGTTAAATATTTCTCCCCTGCTAGCCTGGATGAATGCAACTCCAACCCAATCTCTTTGTTTTGGGTAACATGAAGGGCCCTTTGAGGAAGTCCAGGTTACTCCCTTGTCATGTTAAACCTGGGCTGTTTTAGGGGCTAAAATCTGCTTCATCCTCAGCCCTGTGTGGTGGTTTTACTCAGGTGGGCAGCCCAGTTCCACCACAACTGCTCTCTCACTCCCCCTCCTCAAAGGAAAAATACAATTAAAGGAGAAATATACGATGCAAAGTGCTCAAGAGTTGAGATAAAGACAGAGATCTCTCAACAATTATTGTGATGGGCAAAACAGACTCAGAGTAGGAAGACAGTAAGATTTATTGCCTTTTACTAACAAACTAGAGAAGTGAGAAACAAAGGAGAAAAACCAAAAACACCTTCCTCCCACCCACCCTCTTGCACCTCCTCCCCCTGAGTGGCCCAGGGGACCAGGGAATAGGGGCTGTGGTCAGTTCATGATGCTTCATCTCCACTGCTCCTTCACACTCACGCTTTGCCTCTGCTGCACGTGGGGTCCCTCCCATGGGATGCCATCCTTCCTGAACTGGTCCTGCATGACTTCTCACAGGCAGCAGCTCTTCAAGAAATGCTCCAGACATGGATCCGTACCATGGGGTCCATCCATCCATCCCCCAGGAGCAAACTGCTCCAGCACAGGTCTCCCACAGGTGGCAGCTCCCCCCAGACCCCTGCTCCTGTGTGGGCTCCTCTCCACGGGCTGCAGCTCCGGCCCGGGGCCTGCTCCTGCGGGGGCTCTCCATGGGCCTCAGCCTCCATCAGTGCAGGTCTACCTGCTCCACCGTGGTCTCCTCCATGGGCTGCAGCATGGAGATCTGATCTGCCATGGTACTCCATGGGCTACAGGGGGACAGCCTGCTTCACCATGGTCCTCATCACAGGCTGCAGGGGAACTTCTGCTCCGGTGCCTGCAGCACCTCTCCCCCTCCTTCTTCACTGACTGTGGTGCCTGCAAGGCTGTTTCTCACTTCTCTCTCTTTCTCCCAGCTGCTGTGTAGCAGCCTTCCCCCCCCTTCTTAAATCTGCTCTCACAGAGGTGCAAACATCATCACTTACTGGCTCGGCTCCGGTCAGCTGCAGGACCCTTATCTAACACAGGGCAGCTTCTAGATTCTTCTCACAGAAGCCACCCCTATGGTCCCCTGCTGCCAAAACCTTGCCACATAAACCAACTACATTCCACCCCTCACCTCTGTGAAAAGCATATTTAAGAATAATCACAATATTCTCTTACTTTACAATCATCACACTCTTCGCAAACTTCTCTTACATCAAAAAGAAAAAGAATTCCCCACACCAAAATAAGCATAACATCATCACAACACCAGTGAGGTGGACACACACCACCCCTGGGCCCTGTGAAGCATTTGCCACCAGCTACAGCTGGTGTCCATGGGCAGTAAACATTTATATGTGCAAGGAATCAACTCTCAGAGGAAGAAATGAAACCAGTTCTTCCAAATTCCTGTGCAGCTCTCGACTACCGGATTACCCTACCCCAGACTGTCATACCCCTTGCTGTTCCTTAAGCCACACAAATGCATGGAAAAACCCTCAGACTTCATGTTTCCCATTTTTGAGACAGCCTAGCATGATACAGGAGCAGCTACTTCAATCATCTACCCGCTAAGGAAAATTTCCTTTTCCTTAATGGCAGGGAAGGGTTTCTGCAGGAATCCGTGGCTTGGTGTGGTTTAATTGCCGTCCATCAGCTGTGCGGGAAGGGCTTGCTGAGTGATGTCTCAAAGCAAGGCTTGACATCCGCCACGATCACCAATTATGTAGGGCTTGGCAGGTAAACATCCAACCCTTCAGAGTGATCCGTGCAGTTATTTATATTAATTAATGCCATGGGAGAAGAGGTGCAGCTCAGCCTCTAATCTTTTATGTAAGGTATTGCAAGGGAGGGGATAGGTGCAAGCTGGAGCATGATGAGTGCTTTGCCTGGCAGCTGGGGAGCAGCCTGGCACAGCTCAACCCTGACACCATTTCTCCTTTCTTCCCACCAGCACCACTAATTCAGTCATCAACAGCCACAGGCAGCCTTTTCCCAAGATCCATTTGCAGTTTGGCCAGAGGTGGTCTGAAAATGCCCTTTGGGGCTGTCATTGTAAGTCAGTCAAAGCACTGCAGCTGATTCTATGTGGTCTTTTTTTGTCGTTTGTTTGTTTTTTATACTGTTACAAATATCAAGGTAGTCCAAACTGGTGAAATTTGAATGTATCAACGGGTCCAACAACGCATTTACAAAGGTACAGAAAATAACTAAATAAACAAACATAGCTTGCCTATTGCACTGACTGATCTAACCATTATAACCATTTAGGTAAACCCATTTAAAAAAACAAAACAAAACAAACAAACAAAACAAAACAAAACAAAAAAAAACAACAGCATTTAGAGAAACCTCTCTAGGCCTTTGCTACCACCTCTAAACTTATATTTCTCTGGGGAAAAATAAATAAATAAAGTAAAATAAACTATCCATGAGAGCAGTGAGACCTGAAAACATGTCAAAGAACTCTTATTTTAGCCACTGGCAACAAGAAATATTAAAGCAAGTAATAGCTATTCCCACGGTAAATAAAAGACATCTAATCTTTACTGACAAAGGGAAACGGAGAGAAAAAGAAACAGAGACATTCATATTTATACATTTGAAGAATTTGTACCAAATTTACACTCACCAGCACCATATTTATGTGTGAATTATGTTAAAGAGATTTATATCCCTCTTGCTGCTTGTGAAAACTCCTGTTCCTTGTCAATTATGCAAGGTTAGCTGCTGCATAGATCTGGGTGTCACAGGCAGAAAAATGAAGCCTGGACTGTGCCAATATTTTGGGCTGAAACACTGGGCATAAGTGAAGAATAACAGAAGGTACCAAAGGGACAACCGAAGGGACATCCTGCATCTGTAGCAACATTGAGACTGTCACCTCCTTACACGTTCCTCGTGTAGATGCAGGAATCAGATGAACACAAAACATCACTGAGCCCCTGCCTCTCCCTCCTAAGGTGCTATAGCATTTTCTTCACTACCAAAATTACACCTTTAAAGTGGTGCTTTTTTTTTTTTTTTTGTCCCAGCTGTTCCTATCGGAAGGCTGTCCTTGCCTCTGTTTTAATGATCAGGAAACTGCATCTGATTTCCAGCCTAAGTTTAGTCACAGACAAATTTAAATAGTTCTTCTCCCTCTCAATAGTTCCACTCCTGCGTATTTTTAGATGGAAATCATATCCCCTGTCAACCTTAATTTTCTTAGGCTAAGCGAGTTGAGCTTGCCTTGCCTCTGTTTGTAAGGAAAGATCGTGGCTCTCCCGATGATCTCAGTAGCCTTTCTTTACACCTGTTCAGATTTGTATTTTCCCTGAACGTGATACATCAGAATCATATATAGCATCCTGGGAACACCTTCCCAACGTCGTCTTCTGTAACAGAATTAGTATCTCCACTGGAAACATTTTGTTCAACGTATTCCAGGATATTTCCTTGTCTGAGAAAAATTATACCAGTGCTTCAGAGGTACCATGCAGTTGCCTGTTTCATTTTATTCCCACTTCTATCTTCAGCTTCTGCTTTTTCAGACTAACAGCAATTATTGATGGCAACCTCCATATGCATTCTTTAGCCATCTATGCTTCTAAAATTAATTTGGTTTATTTCCTTCCCATAACATTTTTCAGGTTTTCCATCCTCCTGATAGTGTCTTCCAACTTTTCACCATCCACAAGTTTCACCAGCAAACTTGTAGTCTTTATGCTTAGCTCACTAATGAAAACATTAAGAATGATTTCCAGACCTTTTAGTTTATCCATACATACATCTGTATAAGTTTACATGTATGAGTGCATATAAACTCCAACAACTGCTTTCTGCCTGGTCCTTTATTTTGCAGCATTGCCTGCTGTTGTCTTCCTGCATATCTTATGTAAAAATGATGGTCTTCAGCAGTGTTAGAACTGGGGGAAGACATCAGATGCCGCACTAGAGCTGGGAGAGGACACGTTTCTTTTGTTTATGCCAGCAGTTGGCAAGAAAGCTATGAGGCTGGTCTGATGAGAGCTGCCTTTGCAAAGCCCAATAAGCTATGCTTCAGAAAAATAAATAAATAAATAAATAAAGCAGAGGTGCTGTGAGCATGATCTGTAGTGAAGTTCAGAGCAGAGCCACCAGGAGTCAAAACCCACCCAGAGGTCTGCATGAAGAAGGAAACAGTGCTAGTACTAAAAAAAAATGAAGATATTTCACAATGTCTTCCTGGATACCAAATGTGATGCTGCCAATGTTGGCAAAGCAGCAGAAGTAAAGAACAGTGTCAACAGTGGCTTGTCATAAAACAGGATAGGAAACCAAAAAAAAGATGGGAAAAAAACAGTGTGGTAGACTTTTTTTTTTTTTTTTTTTTTTTTTAGCTTTGTTAGAAGAAGGCTTACATAGATTAAGGAGCAAGGAAAAGTAATAAAGCTATTCAAAGGCAAATCTCTCTCTGTGCTTCCTATCAGTGAGGTGATGGCACAATTAAGGATAACTCCAAATTGTGGAGACCTAGGTGACTCTTGAAGAGCACATTTACTATGTTTTACCCCAGCTATGGAAAAACGTTTTCTGTAGAGGAAGGGCAATTCAAACACCTACAAGTGAAGCAGGACCTACTGCAGCTGCCTTGTGCAGCCCACAGCATCTGTGCGGCTACAGGTGGGACTTGCAGCCTGCACCATCAATCCAGGGATAACCAGGAGCTGACAGCACTTTGGAGGAGCACGAGGTGTCTGCGGTGCATTAGCCTGTGCTTGCCTTCTCTTCCTATGAGAACAACTCTCTGAAGCACAGGGATACAACCCCCTCACCCTCTAAGCTCGTGTTTTAGAGGAAACATGACAGTGACAGAAGGGTGGCATCAATCATCTGTGGCATGGCATACATGTCAAATGCATGACCCCGCTTGCACGAGGGTAGCCGCAGTGTCTCTGAGACGTGATATCAACATATATTAGGGACAAGATATCAACGTATATTAGGGACTAATTAAAGCAACAGAAAGGAGAAGGAAGGAAAAAATAAAGTGAAAGCGGGAAGGGGATAAGTGAAAGGTTTTAGCCACCACCCATTGCCTCTAAGCTCTTATCATGCCTAAGAAGATGAAAGCAGGCAGGAAATTTTGATGCTGACAGTAAGGTTTCACCAAATCATGGTGTCAGATGTAAATGCCAGCCTCCCAAGCACCAGAACTGGGACAACAGCCCTGTCCTCCCCCAGGTGCCCAGGGCCACCATTGGTCAGTGACCCAGACCTTTCACCATCCAGTGGAAACCTTCCCCAGCTCCAGCGTTTAAAATTGGCACCAGGCTTTGTCTCGCATTTCGCATCTTCCCCAGCACTGTAGCTCGATACCCCTTGTTAGCCCGCCTGGGATGGTTGCTCTGCATCACTCTGGAGAACATTTGTCAGCCAGGACTGCTCAAGCACTGGTTTATTTTGTGAAGGAGGAATGTTGGCAGCGCGTTTCTCTTTGCTCGACCTCTGGAAGTAGGTGGCCAATTCAAGGACAATGGCCATGGCCGCCTTACCTGTTTCCAGCATGAAATCAGTCGGCAGAGAGCGGGAGTGAAGTCAGTCTTTCTGTTTTGATAAGAGGGTGGCCAAAGATCTCTGGAATGAGAGGCACTCCAGCAGCCACCCAGGCAGCTATTTATATACCCGGGGGCAGGGCTGGGGAACAAAGTGGTTCTTCTGCTCCCCTCCGATTTACATGCTTGAAACTGGAAGGGGACAGCTTTTATCATTCAGAGGCATTCATGGGTGACAGTTTTGGTTTTTTCTTTTCCTTTTTAGCCAGTATATTTTTGTTTCTTATATAAAAGTATTATATATTGCATACATAAATTTATCATATGTATATTGTGCATTTCATATATCTGATGTTATATACATTTCATATGTTCAAATGTTTTGTCTTTCAGAAACCAGAATCACCTGGACATCTCTTTTTTTTTTTTTCCTTCCCCCAAACCCGTCTGTGCCCTGCACAGCCAGCTGAACAGCAGGCTGCTTCAGTCAGGAGTCGGTTGGCTGAACGACACAGAGTAGACATGGCTAGCAAAGCAGGACAGTAGAGAGACATCCACTGGTTCTGATTTTACACAATAAAATTCAAATTAACAGTGTTTTGTAGAGTTTAATTCACATGCAGGACTACGTTCGAAGCTGGATTGTGCACATATTTAACCGGACCTCATTGGAAGCAGATCCCAATCAGCCCAAAGCTGCCGATTTGTCAGACTGACCCAACACATAACCTCTGCTCAGCCGTCGCAGTCTTCTCTGCCCCTGAGGAAGGGAGCAGTAGCACTTAACTTCATTCTGAAGTGACCTCTTCCTGTTGACAGAGATAAGCCCTAAGAGTCCCATCCCATTCTCCTGTGCTAAACACGACATAAAAGGGACTTTGGGAGAAGAAGAAGGGCACAAAACTCTAGGGAACACTAAATAAAAACTTATTTTAGCCATTCTGCATCCTTGAAATAGTCTGTAAGGCTGTTTCAGTTTCTGAGAAGTAAGAAGTCTTGGTAATAAAGACCCTTGGGAAACTGATCCATCAGTTTTACAAGTTTACAGAGCTGCTGGAAAAGGGCCAAGGAGCCGGTCCGTGGAAATGAATGGAATATTTCTGTATTACCTCATATAGCTTGCAACACCGCAGTAGCCGAGGAGCTCCCAAACATGACCGCATTCATTGTTGCAGTATCTGAAAAATCCAAGGAAGCGCAAGCGTAAGAGGCTATAAAAATAGTTTTGCTTCTCTTTTGTGGGCAGCGTTTCCACCTCTCCTAGCAGAGCAGGGAAAAACCTTCTTGGAAAGCTTCCCCCTGTGAGGCACAACACAGACCCCAAAGTGGAGCCTGGCCTTCTCCAAGGCAGGCTGCTCCCCTGGTCCTCCCACCCACAGCCCAGCTCTGGCAGGGCACCGGTGATACCCTCACCTCAGTTCCTGGTTTTCATTAGGCTGACAGGTGAATTAATAGTGGTTTGCTGGGGAAACAGAGGCACAGGCAAGAATCAGCAAGTTGGCCTCTATGGGCTGGTTTTCCTCATCCCACAGGCTGTGGGCACAGGACCAAACATGCTGCAAAGGATGCTCTAGGAGTTTCTCATCATTCCAAAATTTCATATTTTCATCATGACTTATAATGCAGGCTCTCTCATAGATTATTACCATGATGTTATATTCAACATTAGCAGTCACTGGGTATGTATCTACATTTTCAAACAAAAGCATGGCTTCAGCCCAGAGACCTTTCGCAAAACAATTTGCTGCTCCTTCCCCCTCCACCTCTCCTCTCTTCCTTCCCTCTCCACCCATGAAATTTAAATTGAGATTCAGTTCTCTCTGTTTAGCTGACAGGAAGGGCAGAGAAAGAAAACTGATGATAGATTTAAGAAAATAGTATATCGTGCATACAGTACATTACATACCATGAAGTACTTTAAAATGTCATAAGCAAAGTACGTACTAGGAGAAGTATAATCAAATTTATTTCAAGATAGCTTATTCAAGGGGAAAAAAACATATTTATATATATATATTTAAAAAAAAAAAAAAAAAAAGACAGAATCTGATTGCAAGGAGTGAAAACAGAGCACATCTTCCACACCTCACCAAAACTTTTGCAAAATGCCTCTAAGCAGCTCTATTTCTAAGAGGGCAGCCAGCACGAGGAATGACTTTTTCCTTCTTGCACAAATCAGGACCTGATGGCAGAGAACAATGCGCCCTGTCCTGCAGCCCTAACCAACCCTAGTGCCTCA
This sequence comes from Aythya ferina, assembly GCF_964211825.1. NCBI lineage: Eukaryota > Metazoa > Chordata > Aves > Anseriformes > Anatidae > Aythya > Aythya ferina. The sequence goes on along the minus strand of NC_140300.1, from coordinate 67,792,443 downwards.
GGATCTGGACTTGAAAGGGCTCGCAAAGCAAACAAACCAATCTCCAGCCAGCCACGTCCTTATCTGTTTAGTAAGAGAGGAAGAGGTAAAGGATGAGCGATGGCAGGAAATTCGCATTTCATTCCAGTGACGAGTTCAGACTGCCCTCTCATTCCTGTCATGGCAGATGCAAGCACCCAGAAGGACCACAAAGACCAAGGAGAGCTCGCAGCTCCTTGTATGGAGGAGAGACGCTCTTTTTTGGCAAATAAAGATGTTTCCACTGCCATTCAGTCATCAGGATCACCAGACAGAGGGTGTGGGGCTTTGTTTTTTGCGTCTGTCTGGCCAGGCTTTTGCATAACTTCCCCCACCCTGCCTCGTTGATCTCCTCCTGACTGTGTGGATAAAGCGTCTGCATGACTTGCATGTTCTAGCTAACGTGATGAGCTATTTTAATGGAAAAAGGCTCTTTCAGGCATGTTTCAGTCTTGTGTAGGTTCACTGTGGATCCAGGGGCTGAGGGATGTCCTTAGTCCACTAGGGACAGCTCTTGTCACCGGAGCTACTTCCTGGGGCTGAAGCAGCCTTGGGCAAGGTGAGCATGCCAAACGGTGGCTACCAGAATTGTGGGCACCTCTAGTAATCTAGGTATTCAAGTTAGTCGTTGGAGATGATGTTGATAAGGGCTGATTGATAAAAGAGCATATGCAGGAAAAAAAAATGCATAATAAAAAAGAGCATATGTGGAAAAAAAAACAGGGCTTTAAAGCCAAACATATAGTTATTGAGAGCCCAGATATAGAGAGGACTGTAAAGAAGCTTTTGATACAAAGGAGGTATATACAGATGTGAATGAAGGAGAGAACAAAATGGAGCATATTTTCTAAAAACAGGTGCTGTAGGACTCAGTCCATAGCCCTTCTAGGTAGGAGAGTATATTTGCTGGACTACAGAAATTAAGTAGATTTTATCTTCCTGCACTTCAGGAAAGTATCAGATTTACCACTGTTTGGGAAGCTATTAAACAAACTGCAGGAAATGAGGATGGCTACAAAAAAAAAAAAAAAAAAAAAAAAAAAGACTAGAAAGCATGTTAGTAAGAAACTCCCAAATGGTAAATTTCAAAGAAACACTTGAGTCTGTAACAGCACTGAGAAGAGAGGTATGGGGCTGCAGAAAGTCTTGGTACGGCATTCCTTGGGGGAAGTTGTGAAACTGAAAGCATTACACGTTCCATTGGCTGTGTTAACACAGAAAATCTGTTTTCTTCTTTTTGATGAAAAATAGCTAGGGGGGATAGTCTCAGCCGGGAGAGAGAGTGGAATAAATTAAGGCTAGGCTTTGGAAGCATTGCAGGGATCAGAGGACTGAAATCCTGGAGCAGACCTCAGAGCAGTTGGGAAAGGGGAACCTCACCGAGTTTTTTGGATGGTGTTTGATCTGTTTATTAAAGATACGTGTTATGTGCAGAATAGGAAAGTGGTGAATGAGACTTTGTTATGCCTCTTAGCTTACTGGAGGAGAAATCAGGTTTTTTTTAAGCTCTCTACCTGCTTATCATTAAATCCTCCTCCCACCCCAGACAAATGTTTCTACTTAAGCATGAATTCTGAAACAACTTGAGTTTTCTCCAAATAAAAGGAACATGGCCAATCAAACTTACTAATATCTCTCTATTCTCAATCTGAAAAAAACTTGAACCTGGAAAAAAGTTTGTGCTGTCTGTTTCAGCCCACACCCTTGGTGATCACTGGCCAGACTCTGCACGGATGGATGTGGCTTGAGAACCACAGCATAGTCCCTTTAGCTTTAGGGAGAGTTTTTCCTCTTATAAACATCTTCATTTTTGTTCGTCTCATCTCAACACAAAAAGCTGGTGTGTACTGCCAGCTGTGATGCTGATTTGCTCTTTGTGAGCAGAACCAGGACTGCCTCTTTTCACATCACCTTGCAGCTCCCCAGTGGAAAACTGCAATTAGTCCTCAGTGAAGAGGGATTACAAAGCCCAAGACAGAGTCTGACAAATACATTGTAAGGTGCTTTGATATCTTTCAAACTTCAGGCATCAGTAGAACTACAATCTATTTCAGCCATTATCAGGAACACATACTTTATAAGCATTAATCAGTGTTGGAGAACAGCTGTTTCCAGATGGCAATGTTTTGGAATAATTTTACATTTCCACTCTGTCTTAAAATTGTCACATTGAACATAGACTTATCTCTGAAACATTTTAAATATCAGCAATAAATTGTTAGCTTATGGCTTTTCTGTCTTCCCCATATCTTTGTGAAGTATTGATTTCTCCAGCTAAGGAGCAGACAGGCAGTGTATCATTCCAGTAGTGATATTTCTTCACATTAAGCTTTATTCCAACAGCTAGAAACCTAGTTTGACCCTAGCTAAATTAGACAAAGGGACTAAAACAAGCAGGAGTTTTAATAAAGAAACATTGCATCAGGTGCATAAACTTTCTGGAAGAGCTAAAGTTTGCAAACAGAGTCATGGATTTTGGCAAAGCACTGGCATGCTTTGATGGGGTCACCAAAGGTGTAAAGTGACCACAAGACATTGTATTTGATTATCTCTTAGATTTACGGTGGATTTGCTCGCTTGGAAAAAATTTTTAGAATGATTGGCATACACAATTTGTGTAAGCTAACGGTGTTGGGATTTTACATACAGTTCTATTTATATACAGACCAAGAGGAGTTTGCTTCTGGATCTAAGCTCCTGCGTAGGCAGGGGGTGTGAGTCTCCATTTGCTGCTTGCACGTTCATTTGGACACATTCACACAGTAAATGCAAACTGATCCCACAGCAGAAGGGCAGCATTTTACTCCTGCTTTAGACTGCCAGAGATGCAGTCAACAACCACGTTTCAAAAATGAAATCTCTCTATGGAGAAATGGAACAGAATACGATTTATTAGCAGCCTGTCTGTAATGGACACAAGACTGAGTACCTTAATTCTAATAATAGCCTATCCAAGTGACAAAAAGGCTATAGTGGAAAGTTAGCTGAAGGCCCTTGGTGCTTCAAGCAAAACGTCCTAGGGTCTGAGTATTTGCTCTTCATTGCTTTGCTTACCCTCATCTTTCAGTTCTGCTATGTCACATTTAGGCCACGTATGTGTATGCCCATAAATTCCCTGAGGCTTGCAGCAAAAGCAAGGAGAAAAAAAAAATTATACACGTAAAGGTTTGGAAGGGACTAGCCCCAGGGTCTCCTAGGATATATAAAATGAAAAAAGAATTGAACTAAAAGCTGCACCTAAAGGAGCAGACAGAGCATAGCTCAGCAGAAACTGAGGAACAATGACAAATGGCTGAACAAGAACACCTCCTGCTTTAAAGGTAGGGGTTACTTAATAAAAAAATGGCAGGAAAAGAGGAGGACCCTGCCTCATTATTTTTTTTTTGTTTGTTCATTTTTAAAATTAGTTATTTTTTTAATGTTAAAGGAAGTGATCTAACAAGGATGGAAAAAAACGTAGGAGGGAAAAGGAAGACAGGCTGATAATGCGGAAGCAGAAGAGAATCAAAAAACAAAGCCTCTTGCCAGTATACTGGGCATGGTGTTGGAAGGAAAGACATCATGGGATTTGTAAGCAAATTTGTTGGGTTTCCCTTCACTGCCTGTTGCTCTCCAGCTGGGGCACCTAGGTGCTGGTTAACTGTCATCCCTGTAGATAGAGAGCTATGTAAATTTAAAAACATATGTATAAAATTTAAATATATTCCATCTAAATTTGAAGGAGGTGAAGAAAAAGCATAGCTAGCATGTACCATAGGTTCAAAATATTCTGGGGGCATCTTTTGCTTTAAGAGTGGTTTGCAAGGTGTGTTTTTAGTTAATGACTATCTCAAGAGCTGAAACAGAGATAGAAACATGGGAAAAGAAATGAAAAAACAGCCAGCTCTACAACAAAGAACAAGATAGAAACTCCTAAAAATGACTGTTTCCAATGCCTCCTTCTCCAGACGTGTTGACCTTCTCCCAAAATTAACCCAGTGATTTGTTGCAGTCATCTTACGAACAACATCGCCCACCTTTCCTTTTGATTTTTGGTGGTCCTTTTCCTTACGAGGTCAACCCAAAACTGCTTCTACACTTAACCATGATAGAAACCTATCCTAGAAAGCTATTTTATTATTTCCAACTCTCTAAGCTTTATTTTGACAATTTCTATTTGTGGCATTTCAGCGCTCTCTCCCACGGATGCTGCCATCTCCTTTATTTACAGCTAATTCCTTATGTAGTGCAATTTCCTGAATGACTTCTTGCTTTTTCCTGGTTTAAGCATATTCTTAATGTCTAATCCAGGATTTGTGCCAGTCAGCTAAAAGGAACTGGACTGGGCTGCACATTTACTTTTCAGACACAAAACTAAAGTTTGCTTTAGTTTTATAAATGCTACCACTTAAGCCCCACTGCTTATGTAGATACGGTCTGAGATGTTGCCGAAATCAGTAGTGGAGGCAAAAGGGTTTTCTTCTAGCCCACAGTGCACACTTTCTTGAGCAATGCAATGTTATAAAGGCTTTTGAACCTAAGCTATGGCTAGACTGTGTGGGTGCCAAGATTAGGAAGTCTCCAGTACCACTACAGCTGACACCTGCAAGAACTTAATGAAGGATTAGGAGTGTCTGTGGTGAGTTTAATTCCTAAACACAAACAGATCAAACTCCCTCATCCATAGCAGCTCAGACTCAAAGGGTGGCTCCCCAAAAAGCAGACAAAAGAATCAAAACTACCTAGAGTGTACTGAAAATTACTATCATTAACACTAAAATGAAAGGAATATACATACATGTTTTGGAAAAGAAGTGGAAAACAGATAACATGACTTTTTTCCCCCCCTGAATTTCTCTCTGGCTGCCACCTCCATCCTTGTAATCTTAGCAGAAAAAATGACCAGAGGGGAGAGAAAAAAAGAAAGGATCATTATCCAGAATGAAACAAACAAACAAACACAACCTCCTCCTTTCTGGTCAAAAGCAGACCTTTTTCTTCTCAGGGATTTGGAGGACTCAGCAGGAGAGTGCACTGGCAAAAGGAGATTTTTTCCTGACTGAGGAGTTTTAACCTCTTTGAAATTTATTGGTGCAGTTTCAAATCCTTGCATTTGTCTCTCTCTTTTAATTATTATTATTTTTTAAGTGACTTCTCTGCCCCCTTTTGGGGGGGAATCCTTTTTTGGGTTCCTCTGGGACCAGGAGGCTGAACTGTGCAGGGTCATCACTGTTGACATCTCAGTGACAGAAAATGTTTCTGAACAACAAGATAATTCCCATTTTCTTCTAGGGACACAGTACTGCAAGAGAGAGATTCCTGCAGAGATGAGAGAGATCAGGGAGGGAAGAAGAAACAAATCCCCAACAAGATCTGACTGATAACTAAAAACCAAATAAAGGAAAAATTGTTTTTCACTTGGTATTTTAATAATGTTTTCATTCTTGATAAAAATAGTTTTTTTTTTTTTTTTTTAAATAGCCTTATATGCACTTAAAAGACAGACTTAATCCTGACATGGTTTTTACTGGACAACCTCAATTCTTGGCTAGACTTGTCTGGGATGGGGATTTCAGAAACTCTCGGCTTTGCTATAAAAACGCACCAAGACCTCGGTCAACGTTTCTATCAGCAGCATTGCTGTGGGTTCTCACACACAGATGTTACTGCTGGAAGAATCAAAACCTCACTGATGACACCTAGTGTTTTTCCAAATCACAGCGAAGATGTCTCAATAACGTATTACTTAGCTGCCTGCATCAGGATCAATGCTGTGCTGGGAAATCAAAGGGAGAGGAGACTGAAATACAATTTGTTTGCTGACCAAGTACAGGACCCACCAGTTATAGGCTTTGCTGACTGCCCAGCAAACACAAGCTTGTGAAAACATCAAGCCCCAAGGAGAACGGCTGGCGCAGCATTACCACCTACACAGAAATGCTCATGGGAATCACAGGTGGCACAAACTGTGCTAATGGAAACTGCATGCTGTAGGGCGACCTGTGAAGTGAGAGACCTGGTTTTGCACGTTTATTTTGCACACAGTGAAGGCAATGTTGCCCCAATACCCAGAGAGGCAAGAAAGTCAGCCCAGGCCCTTGAATTACACTTCATCATGGAGGTCAAAAAAACCTTTTCTAGCACAGCTGGTGAGTGCTAATAACCAATAACCAATTCTTCTAGAGGATATTTGTGCGAGAAGGTTTGCTTGCATAAAGAGCAAGTCACAGCCTTAGATACAGTATTTCATGCAACTTTCAAGTTGGCTACTTTTGCTAAAACCCAAACAACATTTCACAGTGATAATCACCAGAGGAGAAAAACAGGTTGTACTAAAGATCACTAGAAGAAATGGATTTCTGACTGTGGATATATAATGAGCAAGAAAAAAGGCAGATCAGATGCAAGCCCGCTGTACAGGAGTCCCACTGGTTCCTGTCAAGGGACCAGCAGAAGGTTTTGCAATTTGTGAGGAGTGTGGTCTAAGAGTCATGAGTTTGTGTCCATCTCCCCACTTCAGGCAGGTGAAAATCCAGCCAAAGCAACTGAGAAGAGCAAGAGAGAATGACAGAGTGAATGAGTTTTCCCAAGTCTCTTAATCCTCAGACATCAGCCCAAACAAACAGGACCAGCCACATGCATCACAGAAGGCCAGTCAGTGCAGACATATCCATAGAGGTACAAGTCTGGCAGAGCACCACATTGGCACAGCCTCTGCTTAACAAACGAATCTTCAGGGCAGCGTATTTCTGGGAAAGCTTTTGGTCATTTCTCAGCACTCCTCTGTACCCTGAGCAAAGCGATGACTGAGTGCTTGCAGCCTGGCCGTGTCATGGGCTTGACAGTCCTGCTGATTTCAAGCAGAGCTCTACCAACCGTGATGCTGTGAATGATAACCTCATGGATTTCTATTTATTGTGTCTCACTGATTTCCAAATCAAGTGAACTGAAAAAATAAATAAATTAGTATGAATACAGCTGCCCCCAATGACCTAGCCAGGCTGAGTTTTTTCTTGTTTACCCATCAGTGCCAATTAACAGCCGATGAGTGAAGCTCTGTCTTTATTTGTACACGTGAAAATGAAAAGAACTCCTGTGTAGCTGTTGTACTTTAGATGTTTAAATGAAATAAATCTCTTTTCAGAGCTACCTTACCTACAGCCAGGTGTCCTGGAGCCCTTCTAAGAGGAGCAGCTCCAGGATCTCCCTCTCAGATTGCAGAGGAGGGAAAAGGGGATACTGTGTCCCCTCATTTCTTCCTTACAGTGAGGGGGAAGAACTTTTAGTTCAGTTTTAGCTCTCTTTTCCCCCACAAACAGTCCTGTGGGCTTGAAATGCCCACTGTTCCTTTACCTAAGTCCTATGCTACTAGCTCTATACATCGCATGGCAACATAATTCATGAACAACTCCATCAAAGTACATGGAACCAAGCCAGTACAAGAAAGAGGGAAGAAGCAGCCTAATTTTTTCCCTCTTAATTTGGTCCATGTGTTCTCCATTTTCTTTTCCATTAGGCAAATAGCCATTTTGCAGCTATTTTTTTCACTCAATTTTGCAGTATTGAGTGCTCAATGCTGTATATAATATAACTCAAAAAGGTTACCAGGCAACATAGTTCAGCTGTTCGAATCACACAAGGCCATCGCTAATTTAAATCTGACTTTCCATTTGCTCTTGGACAAACATGAGGACTGAGATTTCATGGACTAGGACTAAATCTGGCCAGAGATTTTTTTTTTCTGCTTTTACTTTTATTCCATTTTTGCACAAAAGTATAATATAGAAAACTATTCTGAGAAGATTTTCCAGCTTTATTTTCCATCAAAGCACAAAAGTCTGGATTTTCTGTTGTATCCTTTCCCCCTTTTTCACTTTGCTACATGGCCCAAGGATTCTCTTCCATCAGTTTGCTTTGTTATACTGCAGCTTTTCAAAATTTGGCTATGCTTTTGAAAGTGTTGGAAAACAGCAAGAGGAAAAATGAAAAAAGAAGAAGTGCCAAGTTATAGATTTAATTTACTCTGATACCTTCAGTGAGGAAGCATGGAAACCAAGGAAGAATGCTTTTAAGATGTAAATACTTCTGAAAGAAGTATTTCACGAGAGCTGGGAGACAAACAATCCATACAAAGCATAACTTTAACATGTTTAAGGAAACTCTGCTTTATTTTCTCACAGGAAGCTGAACTCAAACTTTGACCTCCAGTTCCTCCATCTCTCAGCTTTGGGTAACAGATGGGATCCTGAGACCCTCTTGGAGCAATGTTTCCATTTTTACCAGTTAAATATGGAAAAGAAGGGGGCTCTGCTAATTCCCCAAGGCAACATCACTTCTCTTTGGGCAATGCACTTGAATAATAGCTTATGTAAAAAAAAAAAAAAAAAAAAAAAAAAAAAAAAAGATCCTGAAGGAGCACAGTACAAAACCATCAATGAGCAATATAGTTTCAACTTTTGCTTACTTTACATTTAGCGTACACACCCACTGTTGGCCCTCCTGCAGGTCAGAGCACATGTAACTATGAACATAGTGACAAGCACCACTCTAAAAACATCTATTTTTAAAGACTGACTGCTCTTCAGCTAGCATATGGCTCTTCTCTTAAGGAACTCCCTTGTATCACTAAACAAAACTCATGACGAGCTGAAGTTGCTCCAAGAAAAGACCCCAAAAGTGATTAATGGAAAAAGGAGCAACTATTACTAACAGTAACATTTTCTGCACCCATGGCTTCAACAGCAACTTCTGCTGCTATCTCATCCATTAGCATCTAGCAGCATAACGGGTGACCACAAATCCTGGTTGGACTGGGATTTTGTTACTGCACTATAGAATTGGCTCTGGATAGAAGACAGACAAAATTCATAAAGAGACAGAAAGGACACTCTCCCATCTGCTCTCTGTCTCTTCCTCATTACTGCCAGCATGCTTCTCATTGGCAAGGTTGCAGCCACGTGTTAATGGCAGCAGTAATACGGTAACAGCACTGGAAGTGACAAAACAGCATTAGCAAAGCATGTTAATTACTTTAACATGACAACCAAGGAGTGTGTTAATTAACAGCTTAACCTGCTTGTACAGCTCACAGATATTGACTTTATTTGGCTTCCCAGATTGCTTTTGTGCGGTCTACAATGAGGCTTTCAAAGCCAGAGCAGTAAAAATAAAAAGGCATTTTCCTTTCATTTGAGGGATTTAGTTAATTTCATGATAGTTTTCTCCCAAGCTGCTTCATAGCAACAAGGCTGCTAGAAGCCAGTTCTATATTTTCTGCTGCTTTCAGCAAAAGTTATCACTGTAAGAGAGTTTTCAGAGATATTCTATACGAACACCAGACATTTTTGGTATTTGGATGCAGACAAAGGTCTGGGTGCAGTGAAGAATGAAGAGTTGTAGAAAGGACTAGAAAGCAGCGCTAAAGTTTTGTCCAGATCGTGCAGCTGTGACTTGCGAGCATCTGTGGTGGAAAAGCACTACATCTCTTCAGTATGTTCAGTACTAATAAAAGCAGCTAAAATGCTTCTTGGATACTCTAGGCCTCAGGGAAACAAAATTATGCTCAGAGAAAAAAAGCAGAAAGCACAGCACAAAGCAGAGCCTGCATAAGCAAGGGAATGGATCCTGTACCCCCAATATTCCCTTACTGCCAGCCCCAGGCCACTGAGGGATATGACAACTACCAGCCCATTCCTCTAATTTACTCCTTGCTAGGTTATTTCTTATAAGAAATAAAATACAATGATACCTTATCAAAAACTGTGTCTTTTAACCACTCCTTCACAGAAACACCAGTTGCAGTTGGTAAGGGGGAATGAAATCACTCTTTTATTGCTTGCCTGATGCTAACTGGGGACACCTGCCATAGTGTTGTGGTGGTAGCAGAAGGCAGAAGTGTTCTCAAGAGCTGAAAACAGCTGTGAGAAATTTCACCTGTTGTACCAGTATTAGGCAAGCAACTTTCTATCCTTTATGGTGGCATTTTCATTCAGTTTGCTCTTGTTCTGAATTTGCTCCCTCCCTGTTGCATTGCCACTTGTCAGTCTGGCCTGTGCTGCTCTGCCAAGTTTCAGCTTACACCATTAACATTTTCTCTCTCACTTCATGGTCTATACACTTCATGCTTTAAAACACCAACAGCTCTGTTTTCCCTCCAAAGCCTCTGTGCTTCCAGATCCAAAGCTATACTGTAGCTTTTAGTTCTACTGCATATTCATCTTAAAAATTAAGTTTTTGAGATGCTGCTTTTCCTCTGGACCAGGCTCTGCCAGACGCTTTCTCGTTATGTCAGGCAGATTCAATTTCACTTTCCGTTGGACTAAATATTGCTGCAGATACCCAACACTTTCAAACTGCTACATAAAAATAGAGAGACCTTTCATCCACTTCTTCTTTTTTTGTTGTTTCCAATTTCTTGCGGTTCGTGTACAAAACAATAAAAACCTTTGCAGTGAGCGTTTCTGGATTCTTACCAAACTACCAGCCAGTCTGGATGCAGGAGCTCAGCCCTTTGCTATTAATGAGCTGAGACGTATCTTCATGTACCTGGGTGCCCAGAAGCTGGATATAGCCCCTGCGTCACCTGAAATCCAAGAGCACCCATCCGGCACGTGGCACAGGACGTTCCCAGGAGCTGCAGACTGGTGTCTTGTTTTTAATGGGCATGTTTCCTTTGAGTGCTTTGGAGCCGTGAAAGGATAAAAGCTTATGGTTTTAAAAGGTATCACTGCTTCAAATGGCAGTAGCATACGTGGCCTTTCCCTGAATAATGCCAGTGAAGGACTTCACAACTTCGTTTGCCCTTTATCCATAAAACAGCTGCTTTGTTTCCACTGCTCCCCTCTTTTGCTGCTGGTGGAACTGGGAAAAAGCATTTTTACCCGTGAGAAAGACATGTCATAGATGTGGAGACAGCCACAAAGAGCTGTGCGTGGAGAGAGGTTCAGTGGGATGCAGTAATGACTTAAATCCCAATAGCCTGCTCAAAAGCAACCCCCTTTCCCAGCACCTAGTGGCAGTCTTTTAGTCACCCCACCCTTTTGTTCTTCAAGATACAAATAACTTGGAACTACCAATATCCCCACCACAGCAGCACCTAGCTGCACATACTACCCAGGGAGGAACAGTGCATGAAGAGATGCTGGTTAAATAGGCTATTACTTCATGCAGCAAATTCCAGGAAAATGCGTTATTTTGATTACAAGCACTCAGAGTGGGAACTGCGAGTACAGCACTTGAGATAAGGAGGAGACCAGATAGATTTAAATAGCACATCCTGGTATGACTTATTATGTAATTATCTGCTCCCCATCACCCTGAGGTCTGCGTGTCTCAGGCAGCTAAAAATAGAGCTGCCTCCCTCTGCTCTGCCGTCCTCTCCTTGCAGCCCCTGGGGGAAAAGACTCGACTCAGCCCCTTGTGTTTGGGTGGGTCCTGTGAGCAGCAGCAGCCAGGGGAAGCAGCAATCACCCACCTGGAAGGAATGTTACTCTCTCCCAAAGCTGCAGCAGTTGCTAAGGTGAAGATATACTCACCTGAGTTGCACCTTGGTCCAGAGGCTGCCCTCAGAAAGCATCGCTTCTCTGTGCTCCAGGGAGGCAAATATCTCCTGCCAAGGTACCCTGTGACTCCAGTCACTCCCAGGCTACAGAAAAAAAAAAAAAAAAAAGTACCTGGAAATGCTTACCTTTCATACACTTTATTTTTTTTAATTTAACTTTCTGTTTGCTGCACCAAAAATAGACCAAAGCTTTTCCTTTGACACCTGTCTGTGAGCAGCAGTGATGGATGGGCACTGGGAACATTAGTGTTTCTCATATTTCACCAGGTCAGTACGAGGACATTTATGCAGGCATGCTGCACGTCCTTATGCCACCCTCAGCCATTTCCTTTATGGGACAAAATAACAATAATATTGATTTTTAACAGAACATCCCACACAGCACAGTCACAAGGTTCTGGGACTCTTTCTGTCATTGCCAATGCTTTATAAAACTGGGCCTATATATTTCAGTTACTATGCAAAAATTAAACTACCTGTAGGCTAGAATAGAAGTGTGGGCAACAATTTTTCCAAACTGATTATTAAAAAAGGTTACATTTTGGGGAAGAGAAGGCTTGGAAACCCTGCCCTTACAAATACCATTTTTTCTTTAATTTCAGTTTACATCCATGAAGCGTACCTGAATAAAGAGTCAATATAATTGATCCAGTGCCTGCTTTTCAGTTGTGTGTCCTAGAGTGGGTCCCAGCCATATATTTCAGTGGCAATCCTGACTGTTTATTTGAGTCTATAACTTAAATTCACTGTGCTATGCAGGTAGAAATACTAAGTTGCAAAATTTGGGTCCCAGATGAGATTCAGCATCACTGCTGTTACATTATTCAGATCTAGGAGTTTGCTCTGTATTTTTGATGTAATACCTACTGTTGAAATCCAAGTATTTTGATTATTTTGTCCACGTGCTGCAATGAGGGGGAGTGAAGGGTCTGCTGTTTGCGCTTGGACTGGAGAGAGTAGGAGACTGCCACAATGCTGCTACCACCTGGGCATGTGCTTATGCTACGTCCTAGCCTCTCCTGATGTTAAATGAGGACAATTACATTTTCCTCCTTCCCAGAAGAGCTGGGAGACAGCCTGTTGATAAGTTAGTCCTCGAAGGGCTTGCCAACTCCTTAAACAGCCTGTAAATATTTTGCAGATACCCTTTAACTACAAGCATGGCCTGTTTCCGCTCCAGGTGTCTCAGGCCCTTTCCCACACCTCCCTGATGCCATCAGAAGAGCAGGCAGAGGGTGAGGGCCTGCCCACGGGGGCCGTGAGGGGGTAAGGATGAGGACAACAGACCCCAGAGCTCCTTGTGGGGAGGACCAACCAAAGCAGCATTGCGTTTTGCCCACAGTATCCAGTGGCCTTACTGCACTGCTGGTTCCTGCTGTTATCTATGGGGTGGAAGTCCTGGGTGTAGGGGGGGACACCAGAGGAGACCGTCGGTGAAGATATGGATATATTCGCTTGCTCATATCCTACAAGAACTGGAGGACACCAAATGCAATTACAAGGCATTATCTCCAAACAAGCCAAGGGAGGCCGTGCTTCATGGAAATCCTAATTAAACTGCAGAGCCCCGGGGAGGTGTTGTGGTTGTTAGGCTTTCACATGAGTCCCAGAAGCAATTCCATAAATCCATGGAAGGAAAAAGTCTGTGAAGGCTTATTAAATACAATTTCTGCCATGAAATGCTGAAGGCTGGGAGAGTAAAGAAGGAAATTATTAGTATATGCTACAGTTCTCTTCCTAGACACTTGTTGCTGGCCAGGACATTAACTTAAATATACCCTTGGTCTGTATGATTTTTTTTTTCATTATTTTTTTAATGCAAAAAATCACATTCCTGTCTATTCTGGCTGTAAAGCAAAGCTTGAAAAGGTCAAGACTCAAAAATTATCCAAACAGAATTCATCGTAAACAGAATTCATTTTTACCCAGTATCATGATTATTTCAATCTGTCATTCCTGAGTGTTTGGGATCATCCATCTTGAGCTTGGCTGTGGCTGCTGGAGGCCAGGACTCGAGGAGCAAGATGGAGACTTCTTCACTATCTGCTCTTTGTCTTGAGAGGCCCATTGTTTCCCACCCACAAACTGATTTTCTCCCTCTCTTCTTTTTTTTTTTTTTTCCCTAGGCTTATTAAGCCCGCTGATATCCCTGCAGCCTGTGCTATCAGAGTTTTCAGTATTTTAGAAACAGCAGCGTGCCAGCAGTACACAACAGTCTTGTCTAAACTGGTGGCATGTGAAGAGGCACGATTCTAGCAGGCAGGCTCTGTGGGATGCTTGAAATCCCCCTCCCAGTTTTCCAGTTTCTACCCTTCTCTCATAAGCTTTTGGAAACCACACTGTGGTCAAAATGGAAACACGGCTGTGGAACCTTCTTGTCTGGAAATCTTAGTTGTTAATTCTTGCTGGACAGGGAGAATTTCACCCCAAAGCATGTGCCTTGGTGCGTTAACAGCACCAAGTGCAGCATGAAGACCCAACTGTGAAAGCCCGTCTACCAGACACCTTCAGCAGGGCTCAGAAGCTGTTCCAGGAAAAATCATCACGCTGGGAAAAATAAATTCAGAGCAGCACAGAAACAAAGGCTTTCTGAGGAAACATCCTATGCCAGAAGGGATGTATGCCAAGGCATCCACAAAGAAAAAAAAAATAGAAAAGGGGGTGAAGGGAGGGAAGAAAAGAAGAAAGAAAAAAAAAATAAAAAAAAATAAAAAAAGAAAACACACATTAATGCCCAAAGTAGGCAAGACGGTGAAACCACGGAAAACCACTTTTCACTTGCCCATTTCCTGTGTCCTAGCAGACCAGTACATCTGGTACACCAAGGGGTGGGGGGATAAGGCATGCAGCAGCGAGCCACAGGGGCTGTACAGGTTTCGGCACTTGCTGCTGGATTCCCCAATACTGCAAAATGAAGTCTTCAGCTGTCCTGCGATTGTAAACAGCCTCTGGGGCCAGGAGGAGAAGGCCAAAGCAGCTCAGCTCACAGAAGCTGGAGTGTGTGGCTTTCAAGCAGTGGTGGTGAAGAGGGAATAAGAACAAAATGCAGGCTTGGCCCTTCCAGGCAGCTGAAGCTGAATTTATTTCCACATTGCAAAATGCCTTAGGGGACAGGCAATTTTTCCACTAAAGCTGGCAAAAAAAAACAGATGACAGAGCCTGCTGGTCATTCAGCAGTGTCTCCCCTTGGCAAATCAGAAGCAGCTACATACTCGATGGCTGGATTTTGTCAGGACATTTGCTGCATCTCCCCAGTGGGGCTCCTGCCAGTCACTGATGTACTGACATCCAAACCACTCTGTCCCTTTTAAAACTGGCAGCAAATCAGTCTTCTCAAGACTTTCTTAATACCTGATTTTGTTTCTGCAGCTATTTGGACTTTTAAAAGTTTATTACTCTTCTGCTGAAGCAATGAATATGAGGCTGTAGTGTGGTATTAGAGTCATTTCTTTTATAACCCCAAAACACACAGGTCCTGGGCACAAAAAATAACCAACACTTAAAACCCCATCAGAATCCATTACTTCACTATTAACTAATTCTAACTTATTCCTGTTAACTAATGCTAACTTATTCCTGTGCTGAAACTGACATTTCACTTGAAACCATTGTCTTCCCCAGACATGTTTAAAGGCAGCCATATCCCCCCAGTTTTCTTCTGTTAGGTTTAACACGACAAATGAAGTGTACAGCTATAGGAGAAACTTCTCATCCCCCTTTCCTCCACATACTCCACATATCAATTTTTTCTGTTTTCACTACGAATGGTGAGAAATGTGTGTAGTACTCCAGATGAGACATCCTTGTTGTATCATCTACAATGGATGACAATGCTCCTTTCCACCGTCGGATGGGAAATTCTCCTCTGCTGCAGGACTTTTTCTGTCTGCATCCAACAGATGAATACAGCCAGGTCTTTTTCTGTTCCCATCTTTGGATAACCCAACAGAAACGGACTCAGGATGGACCCACCAGCCACTTCATCTCACTTGGATTGCTTTCACCAGATGGGACCATCTGGGCTCCAGCTCCCTTCCTACAAAGATGGAGTTGGCCGTTTTGCTACAGCCCTCGTGGCTCAATTTCCATTATAAGCTCTTGTTTTCATTTGGTTTACATTGACCAAATTCAAATGTGTTCAGTCTCAAATTTTCCACACTTGTAGGCTGCTCTAGGCTGGATTTTTTTTTCCCCTCCAACTCAGGAAATGGGGATCATTTGTTTCCAAGAGCACGCCCATGGAAAATTAGTTGTTAACATTAAATACATCCATCTGCTTCTTTGAAGAGCTTTACCACCTGCTTACAGTGGAAAGGAACCTAAAAATTGGCAAAGAGAAACTCCCGGGAGACATCTTCTGCTGTCCTCATGAAAATCTACCTATATTTAACACATATCATATAAATTTCTGAAAATTCCTGTTTTTGCATGCATCCACTATCACATGTCTCACACTGTTCCATGGGGACCAGGCTTGCCCCTTGAGGTGGAAAGACAAGTCTGGGAGGTGTCACCCTGAGAAAGTTGTGCTGCTGGCAATGGCAGCTGTGACAAACCTTCTCTCATGTTATTGCCTATGTCTTTGCTCATTCAGTCCAGCACAGGGTCCTGAGGATGACAAGGGCCTTCTGAAACTGCTTTAAGAAGGTAAATGAATCTGGCTTTTAAACTAAAAATATTTACATGATACACGTTACATGTGACAAGCACAGCTTAAGCATCCCACAGCCAAACTCTCCACTGAACTATTTGTCCATTCAAAGCATGCAGCCAGAACGTTAAGATATAGACTGAAGCTATGGATGATTTGCAAACCAAGAAATAATCACCAGCTTGCATTGAGACTACCCAGGAGTGGCAGCTGTATCTCAGCTGCTTCCACCTTATCTGACCTTACCTTGCAGTTGCATGGCGCTTCTGAACGGAAGCACAGTCAATTTTTATCTGTTCCCAGCTGAGAAAGGAGCCCGTGCTTAAAATGCTGCATGATACACACCTAAGCTTCTACCTCTCCACTAGCTTACGTGGCTTTCAAGTAGTTGTGACAGAAAAAGATTTAAAAAAATAGCAAAAGCCTACAGACCAGGTGTAAAAAAGACAAAAAATGAGTAAAGAAATTTAAAAAGAGGGTATTTCCCTCCATCCAGTGTTTTTCAATTTTGTGCATCACATGTCTCTTTGGAACACAAACATTTATCAGACAGTAGAGTGGAAGTGTTTCCTTACTCCTTGATTTCTCCTGGAAAGAGGGAAGTAAATGGGTGTTTGCAAACTGGATGAGCTTTCTAGAATAAAGTAGTATAAATCTTGCTTCATGCCAACTCAACCCAGCAAGATTTATTAAGATTCTAACAATTAATCTTTTTTTCTTATTTGAAGCCTTTATTTAACTATCAAAATTAATTAATTGTTCACTGATTTATGGTAAAAGACAACATTTACACTTGTGGTCTGAACTTGCTTTTATTCCTGAAAATTGGAACATAACCTATAGTTGTGCTATACAAGGACTTAGCACAAACAATCAATGTTTGGCTTATCATCATTCAGATGTAGTGCAAAGATCAGAGTCTGCTGCCACAGTTCTAACATACTGCCTTGGGCTAATTCTTTCAAATGTGTGTAATTTCTAACATCCCAGTTAAAACAATCTTATTTTGAAAGTTGCTGAGCAACTTCAGATTTTCCCAAGTCAGTGAACTCTAGTTTCAGATGCCAACCTGTCAGGCTATGGTCTCAATTAGGCAAGTGCTTGGTTGCAGGTGAGTAGCCTATGTGACCTGAATAGAGCTGCTCTTGTAAATGAAGCTATACATACACCTTCTTATTCACTGGATCAGAGCCACAGGCTTCAAAAGCTGTGACTCAACTTCCATATTTCTCTGGCTGGTTCCTGAAATTAATCATTAAGTAAGAAAAACAAAGGATGCATAGTTTGATGTAATTCCTAAGAATTTTTTTATTCTGTTTGAGTGAACCAATACATGCCTTTGTGAAGTGGGAATCAGCAGTTAATATTGTACATTTGTATGTGCCATCTAGTCTAATGTGGCAACAGAGAAGTACTTAAAATTCTTCTGTATAGTAGCAGCCAATTTAAGACTGATTTATTCCGTGACTGATGTTTCTGCAAAATCACACACTGATGGTAATAAATGTATCTGATATTGCATACAACCTTGTTTTATCACTCTATTGCTATTTCATTTGGCATTCTAGCCTAAATCAGTTGAAGAACACAGTAATTTTGACATTAGCTGCAGAAGCAATAGCACAAATAGTGAATAACATCAGCAGTATAAAAGTGGAACACTTCTTTGCACATACCTCAAAAGCCCATTACTTTTCTGAGACACATTATTAGTACTAGCACATATGCAAGAGATCACTGGAAAGTCAATCTTGCAGGCTAAAAAGTAGAACGCAAAACTTTGTCTGGATACAGGGGAATTTGTTCACTGTTGCTTTAGGTCTTATTTTCTTCATCCCATTGTAAAATATGGCAATATCCTGTCTACAGTCTTACCGGTACAAGTCTGTGAACACCAAAATGCAAGATCTTCTCAAGGGTATGTTTTTGTATCTTGGAACACTGAAATTCTTTGTTATTGTTATTTAGAGTTAATTACAGCAGTAAAAGTCAAGTACAAGACTTGGAAGGCTTTTAAGAACATTTGCTTCCAACATCTGGATCAAGAAGAAAGGAGATACTGCAGCTGAGGATATTAAATGCAAGAAGTAAGGTCACTGGCTGCACAGTCGGCATAGGAAAAAAAATATTAAAAACAAAACAAAACAAAACAAAAAACAACAAACCACAGAAGAAGAATCAAAGGTGGTAAAGGAGTATGTTAAGCCTCATCCATTTTGCATGAATGGGGTATTTAATTAGGATTTGCTTACTCGCTGTGGCCCAGACCACATGCTGGATGGCAGCCTGGCACCAAGGAGCTGCAGGTGAGAAGGTCCCCATTCCAGTCCCTGGCAACTGTGCCATACCACCCACTGACTGGCACTGGTCCTCCAGCAGAGGAACTGCCTCTGGAAGCACTGAGCTGACTTCAGGAGAGCCTGGCATGATGTCTGCACCCAGCAGAAAACCTGCTGCCCGTTGGGCACAGCCTTTGGCAGCGTGGCTGGGGTTATGTACAACTATACATATGCAGACACACCTATGCTCCACCACTCCTTCCCCCCACACCCTCTCCAAAAAATAAGGAGGTCTGTGGGCCTCATTTCTGGTGAGGGTCTCCAGACACCTCAAGTAGCTCAAGTAATAATAGAATTGATGGCTTTAGCATTGCAATAAGCAGCCTGACAGGAATACCGCTTGGCAGCCTGTATCAGTAATCACCACTGTAACTTAGCAGAGGCTTATGTCCCCAAAAGAGCAAAACCTATCCCAAAGTCAAGTGTCTCAGTCATCTTGAAGGTCTGCTATGCTGACACCCTGCAGGGCACGGGTCTGTGAGGTTGGAGGTATTCCTCTCTCTTCTGAGATGCTTTGGCCTTCAGTTTGTACTGCAGTCATGTTTCAACCCTGATACTCTCTTCTAGTTGCAAACAAGATGTGCGTTATCCTCTTAATTGAAACAAACAAACAAACACAGCAAGTGACCACACCCAAGCTTTCTATCTTTTTGGCTGTTCTTTACATCAGGAGAACAAGGAGATGACTTCTCAAGACCAGTCAGTGTGTCCACACTACTTGTAAGTGCTCTCAGTTCTCTGCACTGAGATGGAGTCACAGGAACAAACAGAAAGCAGGAACAGAAATTCCCATGTCCAGACACTTGTTGGATGTTGGAGTGCTACTAGACTCATTGGAGCAAAAGTTTGCACTGTTATATCCAGAGAAACTCTACCAAGAGAAACTTTCTACCAAGATATACTGATGTTATGTGAAGAATAATGTGGTTCAACTTGTCTGCATTTGAAGGTCAGAGACTGAAAGGGAAGATGTGGAGAACATGTTTTAAGAAGGAAAAATGATTTACAAAAGAAAGAATGCATTTAGGAATAAAATGCTGGGAGCGTCTTGCAAGCCTGAGCTATATATATGTAAAGCACAGACCAAATAAACACTAACGACCAGTAAAATGTGACTGCAGGTCTTGTACCAAAGACCACAGTGCTGTGGAGCTTTCTCCCCAAGGTGACATCTTACCCACTCTGAAGGCCTCTGGTAAGGGACCTGTAGGAGAAGACATCCTTCTGGGACATTTTAGAAGAATAGAGAAGAATCTCCACTGAAGAAACAAGTGATATATAGCAACCAAGGCTTTATTTCTTCTCAACAATGAATTGTCAAGCCAGTTGTGAAAGTTCACCCTTTTAATCACATTAGGATTCATCCAGATTTAATCAACATTTTAAGTGAAGGTGCCCTAAATGCTTCTATAGGTGGAATTATAAGTTTTAGCACATTGCATTTAGCACATTCACCTTGCATTGCGACATTCAGGTGATTGCACTAATGCTGAGGTAAAATCCAAACTTCTATCACTAAACTTTATAAGCAAGCAGTTACTTCCCAGTTACACAGTAAGTCCATCTTTTTACATTTAGAAAGCTGCATATTACAAAAAAAAAATAAAGTAAAATAAATAAAATAAAAATGCTGAAAGTAATTTGATTAAAAGACAGTTCAGGTCATCTAGCAGTATTACTGGTGGAAGCTGTGGCCTCATGGTGCTTCCCTTCGCCATCCAGAGGAGAGCTGCCAAAACATGAATGCTGTTTCACATGCAGGTAGCAGAAGCATGCAGCAGCTCCCCCAGCTCTTGGTTCAATTATTTTTCCTTCTGCTGGCATCTGTGGTTACAAATCAAGGTTCAGGGCCCCACGAAGCAGGAGAGCGACTCAACTGATGGTACTTGATCATGCTGCCAGATCTTCCACTGCTCATTTCCTGCAGTGCAGTCTGAAAGAAAGCTTGTTTCCATGCCTGAACTGGTCTGGACAAAGATAAAACTGAAGGCTGCCTAGTGACTACTGTATAAACATACAAAAAGCCTGATGATCTAACCTACAAGGCTTCAGTTATTTGGTATAATTAAGCAGAGAAGATGCCAAGAAAATAATTGCCGGAAAGTTTTCTTTTGACACACTTATGATAGAAATTTCTCAACAGCTTCGAGGAACTCTGTTGATGAGCTAAGCCCTTCCAAATCCAACAGATTACTCTTTTTGTCATGGAAGTGGAATATTTCAGTCTCTTCCTCATCAAGTTCCTCTTGAAATAGGTTTGTCTCTGAGGTAGGAATGATAATGATGCGAGGGACTGTATTGCTAATGATAGAGTCCAAGCCTCTATTATTTAGACTTTCTTGAGCTTCCATCCATGGAGTATCTGAGCCTCCTCCTCTGCTGACATTGCTGCTATTCAAACCGACGGGCAGAGAAGCTGCTCTTAGGGAGCTGGCCACGAGTGCTTCAGGGGGACTGTGGAGGACTGACTGCCCAAGCACCTTCTCCAGACAGCTGGAGGACAGTGACACCTGGAGCGGAGACATAAGCTTTAGTGTCATCGTACAGCACAGGTCTATCAAAACCAATATTTGAAATATTCAGTATCACTGTTTGCTACTCGAGTCACCGGTCATATTTTCTAAACATTTGAATCACTAACTAGAAAGAAGGAAAATCATTATGTGTTAACATCTGCAGCTTGGAAAGCGGAATGTTAAAAGAAACAAAAGACAATGTGCTTTAATACCATCAGAGATCAAAAAGAAAGAAGAAAAGTTCATTCCTTTATCTGACAAAAAAATAAAAATAAAAAAAATGCCATTTTTGACATGTCTCAAGGTACTGGATAACTGTACTTCTCTCTCTCATTGAAAAGATTTCAGGCAAGACTCTAGGACATTATACTCATGGTGTCTTGAAGTGGCTCCTTCTACTGCCTCATGCAAACTTGGTAGCTTTGTACACTGGACAGTACTTCCACCAACAAAGAAAGGAAGAACAGCAACTGAGATTCTGCTTTGCTAACCATTTCACATCTGTTTGTTTTCAAAGAACTCAAATTTCTAACTTGGCCCTGATGGCAACTCCTCTGTGACCTTTACATAACTCTTCCTGCACAGTATAAAAAACTAGAGTAAAGTAAGTGAGCTTTGAAAGTGTTAGTTAATATTTAAATGCACTGGCAATGAAAGGCATGAGTGCTTAATTTTTGCTTGCTGTAGAAAATGATAGTTAAAGTCATAAAATCACTGTGCCAGATAGAGAAAGAAGTTATAGATTCTTCCTGGGAAGAATCAACATTTAACGTGCAATGCAGAGCTTACTTCATTATATGTGTATTCCCAAGAAGTCTGACAGAATTCAGAGTAAGAGCAATCTTTACTGAGATTGCTATAGAGCATCTTTCTGAGTTCCAGTTCTACTTACTACTCTTAATATGGTTTTAAAGTACATTAATTATCACATTAATTATCTACACTTTGTGTGGGCCTCTTTTAACAGTTCTGTAAAATATTCCCTCTGTTGTAGATATACCTATGGCACCCACAAACATCATGAATTCAACTTTAGCATTCTTGAAGCATTCTGGTATGTAATTCCCATTGATTTATAGGGCCTTAATGCTGAAACAGCTTTTAAAATTGTTAGGCCAGATTGTAGCATGATTACAGCCCAGCAGGGTGACTCTTAGGCCACCGTCTCCCTGTAGTCAGTGGGCTGCAATTATTGCCTTTATGCTTACAAAATAAACAGTTCCTTAACTCAAATAAGGAAGGCTTTATTAATATTATTATTTACATTTTGGGACTGTCATCTTATAAAGTAATTTGGTAAAAATACATAATTTTATAGCATCTAGTTTGATTTTACAGACAAAAAGCAAATGCATTTGTTTTCAAACAAATGTCACGTTTTTGCAAACTAAAAACCAGACTTTTTGCTGTGGATGTCTCTCTCTGTCAGTCTAGGTTTAAAATTAGATACAGGCATAAATTGCTGCATTATGAAGTTCTATTCCACAGGCACAAATTGTTTACAAATACCTATTGATAATGATTTCTCTAGCCACTGTATCTATCCACTGGAGGGAAGCATAATATGCTAAAAAGTGGTTTAAATAAACCTGACAGAGAAGTAAAATCTGTTCTTCCAAATCAAGACTTCAAAAGAACGAGAAAAACAAAACAAAACAAAAAAAAAAAAAAAAAAAAAAAAAAAAACACATCCCTGTCTGCTGTTTTAACTGTACCAGAAGGTTGCGTTTGCTCTGCATATGGCTTAGTGGGCATGACACCACTTCCAGGTTTTCCCATAGGGAGAGCCTTGCTAGTTAAAGCACTGGGACTGCTAATCTGGGGATGGTTTCAGCCCCTGCTGACTCAGTGCAAGGAGTGAAGAGAGAAGAAAAGAGCTTGGCACTGGTTCATCTGAGTGACAGCCAATCCCCACACTGCCCTGCTGAGGGAAGTCATCCTGGTCCCAGAGGACACAGAGCTTTCCCAACAACTGAAGCACTTGTTCATGACAGTGTTTAAAGCAGCACTAAACAACAGGTGCCCACTCCCTTTAGCGTTCCTGCTGGACAACTTCTCTGAGCAAGTGTGAGCCATCTTTCCCCTGTCATAGGCATCTCTACAGGGCACATCGACACAAGGCCAGAGCTAACATCCGCCATTTCATGTTGGGTAATTCCCTTGATATGAAACCTGGATGCACAGAGCACACCTGGCAACTCTCCTTTGAAATCAAGCATTCAAACCTACATTATCCATATAGTAAACACCTGCATTTTAGTGCTTCCAAAAGGGCCTTCTCACTACCACGCCATGTTTCCTAGTGTCACTTTACACCAAGCCTATTCCCACCCTCATTGCAATAAGCCATAAGGCTGGATCACATCTTTGTGATAGAAGAAAGTCCTATGTGTTTCTGTACTTTAAAAAGGACCAAATCTGAGACAGTTAATAGCTTTTTTACTTTCATTTGAGAGACGTCTTTTTTTTTTTTTTTTTTGGCAACACAACTGCAAACACACATTATCATAGAATCACATAATATCCAAGTTGGAAAGAACTAACATGGATCATCAAGTCCAACTCCTGGGTCCCCAAAGGACCACCCAAAAAATCAGACCATGTGTCTGAGAGTGTTGTCCAAATGCTTCTTGAACTATGGGATTAAGAAATCTTTAGCTCAGTCAGTGAAGAATTTAGAGTTGCATTAATTTTTTTTAGACGGTAGTAAGGTAGTTTTGTTAAAGAAAGCCTAAGATGCTTTTCCTAAAAAATAAATATATATGTATATATATATATATCTGTTTTGTTAAATCAAAGACTTAGGTGACCCTTCAGTAAGTTCACACTTGCATTTCTATAAGCGATGACTTTTGGAAGTGCCATAACTAGAATTCAGTCAAAGATAGACCAGCAATGCTATTAAAACACTAAAATAAACACCTAAAAATCATTTTTAAAGCTGCTATTTAGTTACTAGCTAACTGCTCAGCAGTTACTAAAATATTTAATTATCGAACACTTATGCAGACTGCTTCAGGTCTCGTTTCCTTCTACTTTCTTGTGACACCAAAAGCCAGTACCTGGAGATAATCTCTTGTCTTTGCCACTTGCCTACAACCTTGGACACACTGGGCTGATGGTGGGCAGTGGAAGCATGCAGAACTTTTGAGCCTGCGTTGCTTGCCACCACAACTGAAGCCAAGGCCCAGCTACAATCCTTTCATAACAAGAAGCTTTCTTGAGGCCAGGATAAAAAGGTGTACACTCGTCCACATCAGTTTAAGTCAATATTTAAGTCAATATTAAGTCAATATTATCAATTAAAGTCAGTTTACATCAATATTGTCCAATTCAAGCAACCAACTGCTATGACACTTGGGTTTAGTTCTTCAGTTTTTTCCATCTCCTAAGAAGATAAACCACATGTGCCACAAGGAGGCTGTGGTAACTCATCACCACCTCCCCTTGGCTTTCAAGGTATGAGACCTGAAAGCTTCACCTCTTTGTGACCACAGCAGTCATTTTACCAGATCAGAGAGACAGAGGAGGGAAGAGGGATGAAGAGCAAGGTGACTCTTGCAGTCTGCACAGCATGAGTTTTCATAAAGCTGCACTGCTTCTTTGCAATTCTAGTAAAGCCTTTCATGCTATCAGACCTTCACTTAAAGTTACAGCTTTGCTGATCCTCACTGGCAGGGAAAAACTAGCCTTTGGGCAGAAACAAGTCGTTTATAGTCATTTCAAGAGCTTTTAAATTTCTTTGGAACTGAAGAGTGGCCACCAAAAGCCTCTTTAAGCCCATACCCTATCTTCAGCAAGAGCTGAGCCTGTGAGTGCCATAGAAAGGACATTCAGTAAGCATAAACCTGGGCCACACACATAGCACCAACATCATAGAAACAAGGCTTATGGGAAAGAGGGTGGATGGCTGCCCCAGAAAACTGACATCCAGACAACCTTGAAAAGTGATAGAAGATGATACAGGAAGCCTGTCTCTACAGTCTTATCATCATTGCTGCACTTCCTGCACTGCTGTTGTTAATCAATACTATTCACAACAGTTAGAGGAAAAAAAACAGACTTGTCAGGACTTGACCTTAAAAAGACATGACTGAAGACAGGGCAGATGCATGCAGGAACCATGTAACCGGATGGCTGGAAACTTCTAGAACAAGTTCAGCTTTAAGCTACGCTATCTCTACCACACCAGAGACTCTACATGCCAGAATAGCTCCACGAAGAAGTAGGGGCTGTTCATCCCAGCCAATCCTTGTCTGTTGCAAATCCTAAGTCTTTTTGTTCTTGAAAACATAGCACTGACATGTGCTTGACATTGTGCCATCACACAAATACTCATTTTGAAACTGGTTATACTGTAGTGGCTGAAGCTGACTTGTGGGTGACCTACTGCTCCCATCCTTAGCAGTTCCTCAGAGAATGGGGAATTCCTCACAGCAGGACACCAAACCTCCATGGTTTGGGCAAGGAGTGTGATGCATCCACAGAAGATGCTCTGAGTACTCACCATCTCCTCTTTCAGTGAGGGAAGGGTGGCAGCTGCCAGACTCTCCCACCCTTAGGGAGAAATGGGAGTTTCTTTCTCGTCTTCCCCCTCAACAAAAATAAAACATTTTAATGTACACTGAAAAGAGTAAAAAGGGTGGCTTCTATCATGTCAAATTCTGTTTTGCAGCCCTGACTTTGTGATGAAAGGAGGCTGCCACAATGTCAACATAAGGGTCGGGAAGGGAGGAACCAGACCTGGGGTAAATGAACATGCAAAGAGACAAAGTCAACTTCTTACATTTGACCCTGTTGAATCCTCTTTAATTCAGCTTTAGAGCTGTGAGCTGATCTTGGCTTTCCAAAACCAGGCAACGTGTCAGTGAAAAAATTTAATAAGATATTATTGGCATTCTCATTACTTAAAAAAAAAAAAAAAAAAAAGAAAAGAAAAGAAAAGAAAAGAAAAGAAAAAGAAGTGACAGTAAAGAGGACATTAATATCAATATAAATAAAACCTGCAGATGAAACAAATGGACATAAAGACTGAATGATTATTCCAGAGATAACATGCTATATAGCAAGATCAGACACTACAATGGAGATTCCCCAGCAAAGACAGTTTTTTTCCTTACCTTTTCTACAGATGCTGTGTTGTAGCTACAGGTCTCTGGGAGCAGATCTCTCTTCTCTGGACTCAGACTTGTTGAGAAAGAATGACTTCGTTGAGGCTGCAGTTTCTCATGAGCTGGCTCTACAGGGTCAAGCTCTACGTCGCTCCAGGTCTAATTACAGATGGTGAAGGATTTCAGACATTACATCCTTTTTCAAATTCTAAAAGTTCTCAAACTTGAGCAGAAATCTTGCACACTTACAGGAAACTAAAACTGTTCTAACATAGATCTCACATTCAAAGCTCCCCCAGGCAGAGACTTGATTTTTGATCTTGTCATTTATCCTTATTTTTGTATTTTTATTTTTTATTTATATATATATATATATATATATTTTTTTTAACCACAAAGTTATTCACTCTTTTTTATCTGGTTGCTTGTGTTATGCTTACAGTTGCTTAGTACCTGGTGTCTAAAGATGCGATCCCATTATCTAAGCAAGTGCAACCAAAAGCTATGCTTAACATGCACCGTGGCATTCTGCATGACCATAATTGGTCCAAAACCACGGACAGGCACAGGTTCAAAACCACATTTGTATATGTCTCAGCTAGATGTGCAGACCACCCAGGACTTCACAAGCCCCACAGGCTCAGATCTGCTCTGAATCACCATCACTGGACGAGAGGCAATGGGTGGGGTCTGCATCAATCTTCCAAGAACGTGCCAGCAAGGAGCACAACCATGACACTGCAGCCATGCCATTCCATTTACAGGCTTGGCAGAGGCCATCAATCATGCCTAACTGTGTGGAGATTTTTTGATTGAGTTTCTGTGGTATCATTCCACTACCTTACACAACAGCTTTTAGATAGGGATAGACAGATGGGGCTCCACACAAGTGGGAAGCTAATGCACAATTTCACTGCATCACCTTGCTTGTGCATTTAAGTATTGCTAGCTGTTTATTTCTCCTCCTTCACTTAATCAAACTAAATATAACTTCATATGACTCAAATATGTTGGCTCTCTGTACTGACATGTACACAGCACACCGGAAAGTGTTGCTGGGAACAGCTGCTGCTTTTACAGTATTGCTAGTGTCATTCCTGCCCATCAATACATTATTGGAGCATTCCAAAATTTCACTCTGTGCTGCTGTCATGTGCAAGTCATTGAGCTGAGCTTTTATTTCAGCAGCTGTTCTTTCAGCTGAAAGCCATACAGCTGCACTGAGCTGTCAGTTGCCTTGAAAACAATTACTTTTGGCTGTGTCAGCTCGGCACAGCACGGCGCTGCGCATCGCTAACAGCAGTTGTTTCATTTGAGACCTGTAAGCAAAAGTTGTGCCGAGGGCTGAAGCCTCTTATCCACGCTATCCCACCTCTTTAAACACCAGCACCAGCCAAACTCACACAATAACCTGCTAACCCCAATGGACCAAAACCAAGTAGTGAACAACTGTAAAGGACAGATTGGGATGCATGATCCAGCAGATATTACTGCATTTGACATCAAATAAAGGATTAATGGGGAGAGAAGTTAGGAACAGACTTCAAGTCAAGGAAAATTAATAGGCAAAGGGTAGGGGGAAAAAAAAAAAAGTGAGGATCCTCCCTTTTTTAAACTATACTAGCACTTTTCCATGGTGCTACACATGCTATCTACAGTGCGCAAATCAAGCACAAGTCTAAGCAGACAAGTGGTCCCCATGACCTCAGGGTGGCTCACACGGGTGGACTGTTTGCTCAGGCTGTTAAACAATCCCATACCAAATACACTCTTTCTAGACTACTGGCACATTGATAAAGTAACCTGTCCTTTGTAATAGGGTGGATTCTTTTTATTAGGGCTCAGGCAGTAAGTCTTCCCCCTCAGGCGAATTAAAGTGTGTGGGGTTTTTTTTTGTTTGTTTTGCTTGTTTGTTTGGTTTTTAATTTTTATTCTTCTCTTTGATTTAATCACCATAAGGTCTGAATTTCTTCTCAGCACCCTGGGAATTCTGCTTACATTGCCTGGTACTGCTTGGTTTCTCAGTGAATGGTGTGCTTTTTGCTCAAGTGTGTTGGCTTTACTGTCTGTCCCATGAAAAAGTTCAAAAATCTCCTTGATGCTGTTATCTGAAAGGAGCAACTTTGAGTCTCAAGGAAAAATTCAGTGCTACATTTCCTTTTTTTTTTTTTTTTTTTAAAAAAAATCCATTAACATCTAAAAAAAAAAAAAAAAGTTGTATAGCTACTAATGAACCAGAGAGAATGTTGGATATGGATAATTGTCAAAGTCCAGTACTTATCTATCTCCCAAACAGTAAAACAGTAACAGTATTGAACTGCTCTGCACAGTATCTCATTCAAGATGGGTGCACCGTTCATGTTGTTTTCCCTTGTGGTCCTAGGTTCATTTCCAACTCAAGGACCCCTGTCTTCCCCAAGTCACTCGTGATTTCACTGAAGCATAGCTGCATGGTCTGACTCTCAGTGACAGCCCCCTGGAAGCAGCAGCTTGCAGGGTGCAGCACGCAAAGAATCACTTCCTCCTCACTCAGAGCACTGTCACCTGGCTGAAGAGGAGAGCCAAGAGCTCACTGCTCAACCTGTCACGGCAATTTATACCTCTGTGGAAGGTTACGGATTGCAGCCGCCACTCTGGGCGCTTTCTGTGCCAGGGCTGCCACCCAGCAGTGCAGGTC
Source organism: Aythya ferina (assembly GCF_964211825.1). Taxonomy (NCBI): domain Eukaryota; kingdom Metazoa; phylum Chordata; class Aves; order Anseriformes; family Anatidae; genus Aythya; species Aythya ferina. Next base: position 67,763,592 of record NC_140300.1, on the reverse strand, counting down.
CCTGTGTTCCCAGTGTCTTCGTGTGCAAGGCCAGCTGCTTGCGATGCAGAGGGGCAGGTGAGGTCATGCCAAGAAGGGCTGTGAGGAGCCCCAAGAGACTTTTTTGTTCTTAGCTCCTCCAACCCTCCTGCTATGAGACCTGCTTCCCATTTAATTCTGCTTGGTTGGAAAAGAGAGACAGGGCTCATGCTGCCATTTTTTTTTTCTCCCCAAAATGTAACCTAAATGACACGTTATACATGCTGAATTCCTAAGACATGAGTTTTTCCTTCAAAAAGACTCCACACCATTGGCAACTATACTCCAGCCCGACCACTGTCCTTACTGAGACTTAGGGTACAACGCTTACAGAACACCACACCTCACAGCAGGTGCAGGAGCCTTTCACTTCTCTGGGTTAAAAAACAGATAAATAAAGGAACAAGTTTTCTTGGACTTTCTTTAAAGTAGACAGGATAGGTTAGAATACTTTATATGGGAAATGGTCCTGTCCTCCATCTCACCTACTGAATGATGAGATAAATGGTTGGTGCTTGACATGGGGGGTGCCTGACAATGACACTTCAAATTCATATTAAAGACTTAACCAAAACACCCATGCTCCATGTAAGCATCTGAATCAACCAGATATGCTAGTCCCAATATTTTTTTCTGATCAAAAATCATCATGGTTGAATTCACACAAAGGCTTTGGAGAAATGACCTCACATGACCAAAAACCTTTAGCCGAGAACAAACTCTTTTCCATTCTCTTATTTTGCGTATGTATTTTTAGTAACTTATGCTTGGAGTTGGAGAAACATTATATGCACTTTCCTTAGTAGAAACAAGAAAAGACTTACAGCTTCTCCAGTGGAAACTGATGAAACACAAGTGCTCTTGGTCTTGCCAGCAAGAGACTGATGGCTGGAGAGAGAGGTTCTGAATGATGATTCAGTTATGGAGCCCCTCAGGAGGTCATTCTTCGATATTCGTATCAGGAACCGCAAGCATGGAACAGCATTGTGGATGGTTTTTCTGAAGGAAAATAGTAGAAGAAAAAGACAAACTACTTAATGACACACTGATGATGCAGCTTTGAAAATGGTGTGGTGACAGCACTGTCTCTTTCCATAATCTCAGCATAGTTTTTGTTTTTGATTGACTTAAAGACCACATGGAAACAGCATGGTATAGCTAGTGGAAAGTACTCAACTGAAAGGCCAAAAGGAAAATAACAGGTGGCTTCAGAGCCTTGGCTCAAAACACCCATGGAAGAGCTGCATGGATGAGTAGCAAGAACTGAAAATAGCTTGAAAAACATGATTGCTTCCAATTATAAGGTTAACCCAGAAGACTTTCAGGTTAGCTACTACGAAGGCCTCCTCTGTGCTAAGACACAGGAGGAGTGGGCCAGAAAACTCAAGATATTGCTATTTATTTGTATCATAGTAACTCCCACAACTTCTGTCAGGAATTAGCATCCTCTTCTGCTCTTCACTGGAAAAACAGAGAATGATCTAGGTCTGAAAGAACTTAAAACCTGCCTTAGTCATTAAAGTAAAACATCAGTAATGGTTAAACGGCTCTATTCCTCCCAGGCCTGCATGGAGCAGAGAGCCCAAGAGCCTTCCTTGGGCAGTGCCAGCTGGCCTTGCTCCGCACTGCTGCCAAGGACTGGCAGGGTGATGCTAACCAGAGCACTGCATTTCACAGAGTCATTACGGTTGGAGAAGATCGCTAAGATCATCTGGGCCAACCATCCCCCTACCACCAATATCACCCACTAACCCATGTCCCTAAGCACCATGTCCAGCCATTGCCTAAACACCTCCTGGGACGAGGACTCCAACATCTCCCTAGGCAACCCCTTCCAATAACTGACTGCTCTTTCTGAGAAGAAATGTCTCCTCATTTCCAACCTAAACCTCCCCTGGTGCAACTTGAGGATGTTTCCTCTAGTCCTATCAATAGTTACCTGTGAGAAGAGGCCCAAGCCCAGCTTCCCACACCTTCCTTTCAGGTAGTTGCAGAGAGCAATGAGGTCTCTCCCGAGCCTCCTCTTCTCCAGAACAAACCCCAGCTCCCTCAGCCACTCCTCATAGGACTTCTGTTCCAGGCCCTTCACCTGCTTCATAGCCCTTCTCTGGACATGCTCCAGGGCCTCGATGTCCTTTTTGTAGCGAGGGGCCCAAAGCTGAACACAGTGCTCCAGGTGCAGCCTCACCAGAGACAAGTACAGGGGGATGATCGCCTCCCTGGTCCTGCTGGCTGCATCATTCCTGATACAAGCAAGGATGCTGTTGGCCTTCTTGGCCACCTGGGCACACTGCTGGCTCCTGTTCAGGACAGCATCGACCAGCACCCCCAGATCCTGTTCCTCTGCACAGCTTTTCAGCCACTCTGCCCCAGGCCTGTAGCGCTGTATGGGGTTGTTGTGGCCAAAGTGCAGGATCCAGCACTTAGCCATGTTGAACCTCTGTCGGCCGTCATGCCATCGGCCTCTGCCCATGAAACTTTCTTCCCTCACAGAACAGCATTTCATGAAATTAAGGTTTACATGCTTTTACTTACTTTAACATATTTGTTAGTTCCAGTGATGTTCCAGATGTTTTTTGTTTGTTTTTACTGGTAGGAATTGGTGGGTGGAGGTTTATATAACAACCTCTAAGAACCTCTCATTTCTCAAAAGCCAAGTGCTAACACAGAGATCCACACTGCATTTTCAGTTACATTCATTGCAGCATACTTTTTTTGTTGTAGTTGTTGTAAAGAAATCCCACAAAAGGGTTCATTTGATTTCATTTGATTTGTCGAGATATTAAGATGCAGCAACAGCAGTTCTCTGTGTAAAATAGCAGCCTGCTTTGGTAGCATTACACTGTCATTTTTGTCAGTACCTGAATTCTTTAGATCCTGATATCTATGTGTTGTTTTCAAGTAAGATTTCAAAAGAAGTCAGATTTAACAAAGTTCAGTAGTTTCAATGCAAAACTGCAGTTTACTACTACCCCTGCCAAACCCCTGCCTCTTGGGCCTGAACAGACTAGTCCATTAAGGATATTATCGGATAAATTACTTTAAAGGCATAATGTGAAAGATTAGAAGATTCAGAAACTATCTAGAAATGTTGATCTTTACATACATGCTCATTACTCACTATTAAAGCAAAATTGCTCCTGCCAACATATTTTCACCAGCTGACTTGTTGGCAAACTGTAGCTGCTTTTTCAGTTTTAAAGCTGCATGCTTGTTTCACCACAAGGGACACAACATTACTCCTTTTCCTGACTGGATGAATCCCAAGTCTATAAAATATCTTCACAACAACTGCATAAACACTTCTGTTGTTGATATGTCTTGAAATACAAATTAAGAAGCAGGGAAAAAAAAAATTAAGAGAGTATCTGAAATCCTGTTCTGGCATGAGCCTTTTTTCTTAATACAGCCTTACATGTAAAGCCAATGCTGGTAGGAAAAGAGTAATTGAAGCAGTACGCTCTGTTGTATCTGCTTTGAAAATACACTTGTAAAAAACAATATAAGGAATTACTGAACACAACAGCTGTGGTTCAGAAAAATAATACCAGGTTCAAAATGTGTCAGACATCCACACACATCTTCTCATTAAACTCATGCAAGCCATGGGAGAGCAGTCATTCTCTATTCTAAACTGAAATACTCTTTAACCTTCAAAAACTAAAATGGACTCAGGTCTTCTGGAGGACGCAAAAGTCTTAGTTATGGTAGCAGATATTGTCATACAAGATATGTGTTGTCACCATTTCTGGGTATATTTCCTCTAGTCTTCTAAAAAGCTTTAAGGTTTGTTTGTTTGCCTTCAACCACTCTTTCGTTCATCAGATATTTAAAACAATTAGCTCTCTATGTTCCAGCTCCAAAATCACGGTTTCAGGCAATGTAACAGCAAATTTTCTGCTTCACGGGCTAGACACACTTTGTGCAGACGACCAACTCTGCCATCTAGTGGCAGTTCTACATTTATCTCCATGGCATCCCTGTCTTTCCTCCAAAAATTTACCACATCCCTAAACCTTTTGCTGGATTTTTAGAAAGCATTTTAGAAGCTTTAATAGGTGTGACTGACTGCCACTTCTTGAACGTGTTTCTCAGCTGAAGCTGGGAGAGCATTTCTAAATAAAAACGTTGCTTTCAGAAACGGTCAGTCTCTGGGATGCACTGAGTAAGTTTGTCCTTGTTTGAAACCATTCAGCAGAGCACTATGCTGTCTCATTCTCTTGCAAAAGAATTTTATAAATCCTTTTAGGACCACACAACTGAAGAGCCAATAATTTTGATGTGCCCATACTACACATCTCCAGGTCCTAGATAGGCCAAAGAGCAGTATTTCAGTCTTTTATACAGTGAGGACACAAATGGGTGACCTTTCTGCAATGCAAGGTGGTTACTTCTCACACTTTTCCTAAACACTGGAGAAGGCTGGTCTCTTAGACACCCACTGGGATGTTTGAGAGCTGTAAAGAAGTTATTAATGAAGATTATAATGAACCTTCTTCTGAGAAGGGAAAGGTGTCTGATTCATTGGAGGTGTCTTTTATGGGGTATTACCTTATCATTCTATTCACTTATTCTTATAGGTTTCTCATCAATTCGACAACACACAGATATTTTTTGTACAACTCACTGTTACCTCACCTCAGTGGAAACAAACTGCAGTCAAAAGACCGGGATGAAAAGCATAATTCATACCTTTAGGCTCAGAAACTGATTCACTGTCTGGGAGAGAGTTAAGAAAGAACTAGAAAGGAAAGAACAGTTAGCTAACCATGCAGCTGGTTGAGACTGAACAGTTTTTGGGTATTTGTAAGTGATGTTGTGCTGGGCTAGCACAGTTGTCTGTGTTAAAACATACAGTAATTGATATCTGTAAAAATATGTACATTTTGCCCACTCAACCATATTAGTATATTGTGAAACATTATATATATATATAAATAAAAGTCAATGCTAGTATTTTTGGTAAAGGCAAAAAATAGAAAGGCTCTCCAAAAGTTCATCTGACAAATATAAAACAAAAACAAAATAAATGTGAAAACTGAGCTTTTGGAATAGACTTCTTTCCACAAAGGAGGGTATTTCAGAAATGTTTGCTTTACTTTTTGAAGACAAATACTTACTGACCAAAGGTAGAAAGCCTGCTAACCAAAAGGCAGTATATTCAGGATATTTGAAAACCTTTCTCATTTCCAGGGATCTTCACCTGCATTATCAGCTTAGAGCACCCACTTGGCACAGAATATCTATAAAGATACTATTTGCTTCCTACAGAGTTTTTCCCAAAATCAACTAGTACTGAAGCTTCAGAGAATTAAGTTTTGAACATTTGCATCAACGTGATGATATGATTGATAAGCCACACTGGTTGTGACCCATTATCTGTGGAGTGCTCTTTAGCTGATATGGCAAGAGATGACCCTGAGCACCATCATGTCCTCCCATTAGCTGTGGTGACATGCAGCACCATCAGAGCAGAGATGTGAGGGGAAAGAAAAGTGAAGGGAGGAAGTGATACCCTCTGCAGGCCACTCTTGAGGCCACACCTAGAGCTCCACATGCAGTTTAGTCTCCCTGTACCAGATGGACACGGGGCAGGGTCTGACCACCAGCATCCATGGGTTGCAGCATGCACTGCACAGGGCAAGGTTGAAGGAATGGGGGTTGTCTGTTGATTTTAAAAAGCACCTTTGCATGTAGAGTTGTACACATACCTATATGCTTACTGTACCTGTATCTCGGGTGAATTATTGCGTATATGATGGGGTTGTAGATTGCAGAAGCTTTGGCAATAACAGCTGGCACAGATTTGGAATACGGAGTTAGCGTGTTGCCTCGGCTAAAACAAAGGAAAAATCATTACAGGGAGCTATGCCATGGATTAATACTAATTTACTGAAACATATCACTCTTTTCGACTGCTTTTGTTTTGTGGTCTTGTGGTAAGAAATACTGCTGAAAACGTAATTTTTCAAACTCATTCTTTGCTCAGATGAAAGGCTTGCTTTTGACAGTGTATACTTGGTTTCATTTACTTGGAAGAGGTGGAAGATGTGCAAGTAATCAGTTATCTATTCAGGGATAACCACATGACTGACTGTGGAAGCTTAAAGTCTAAAACGGGACTATTCATCCCACTACTTTGAGTTTTCTCTTCCTTCTGTAGCATGGGTCACTGACACCCATTACTGTGCAGTATGGATGCTTTTGCTAGAAGATTTTAATTTTTATTCTGGCTTATTTCTTATTGCCAAACTCTTTTCCCAGATAGTCACAATCTAATTCTTTATTTTTTAAAAATATATGTTTTTGGATACTCTACGAACATCAACAGTGATTCTTTGTCACATGTGATCAACACAAGTGCAGGATAATTACAACTAGAGTAATAGAGCATGCACTGACAAGACAATACATCCCCTTGGAGGGGAGAATGGGTGAAGGAAGGAAGGCAGGAGCTCACAAGTGAAGGTTTGGGAATATAGCCTCTTTTCTGCCCTTTGCCAGAGGAAGCAACAGAGGAAGTTCATTGAGAGAAGTAGTATTAGGCGAGAAAAGAAGTAACTCCTCCATGAAACCAGACTTCATGCAAGAAAAGTATCATGGAGGAGAGAAAATAATGTGTACCAAAATTAACAGATAAAGCATCATAATTAAAAATGTGCACAAAAACTAGACAAGTAACCCCTTTGCTGAATTTATGCACAAGGATATAATGGTGGTACAATGACAGTGGTCGCACTAAGGGACATAGTTTAGTGATGGAACTTAGTAGGTCAAGTTGATGGGTGGTCTTGATGGTCTTTAAGATCTTTTCCAACCTAGATTATGCTCTGATTCAGTAAAGGGCACATCATCACCTCTAATTAATAACTACCTAAAGCCTTTCCAAAAAAAAAAAAAAAAAAAAAAAAAAAAAAAAAAAAAGATAATCATATAAACATTTTGGTATAAGTGCTTTTTTGAATGCTTCCACTTACCCTGCCCAGGCAATCAAAGTGACACAAGCATACGGAGACCAGGACAAGACATACACAATGATGACCACAAAAGCAATTTTGGCCAATTTCCATTCATTCTTCATGGACTGAGAGAGGTAGGATTTCCGGCTGCAGGATCCTAGCTTTTGAACATCTCTGTAAGGAAAAACAAAACAAAACAAAACAGATACATCAGCACCATCCTATGAAGAAGCTAGGTGCAATGTTGCTAATGCATTCTCTAATTCTCTAATGCATTTTGCACGTGTGTAAAAATGAAGCAGATTTCATCTTTCCTGCTCTCACTCTTCTTTGGTCCTCTGATGGTTAAAAATCTAAAACATAATTTATGTAGTGTGGTCCTAGGCATTTTGTTTGGGCTCAGTCTGCCTGTGGGACTGAGATAGAGAAACCATTGAGACTACAGAATGGGGCTGACATGTCCTTACCCTGACACACTGATATTCCCTGCCCCTCGTTGCTCTCAGAGGTGAAGCAAGGAAAAGCACAGTTGGATGCAAAAATGAAATCTGATGACTTTTCATTTTCAAGGGACAAAGTCCAGTTTACTGAGTAACATGTGCTGAAATAGCCTCACTACTCTGAGGAATACAGCCCAAAATGCTTAGGGGGACATTTTTACTTCCCTGCAGGTTTACTCACTAACAATTTTGTCAAAATATTTTTGACAAGTATTTTTGCCAAAAAGCCTCATGTTGATTCCTCTTCACAAATCAAAAAAACACCCTATGCTTTAATTAAAAAAAAATATATATATATATATATATATATACACACACACACACACACAGAGATAAAGTAATTTTATATCATTTATCATAGGAATAACTTTTACATACAAGTGTTGTTAAAGGAAGACCTATTTCAAGTTGAAGATAGTAATTACCAGAAGCAAGCAGCAGGAAGGGCTCACAACCTCAGACAGGGTTGGATCAGACAACAGACAAGTAATATTCTCATTAGAGGAAACAAGCTGACAAAATGAAATTCTTTTACAGATCTAGCACCCTCCTAAATTTTTACTTCAACCCTACAAATATAAGCCAAGGCTTTTGGAGGGAAAAAAAAAAGTCCTAACAAATGTAGCCAAATTCTGTGTGTGTGGCTGTGTTTCTGCTTTAGTGGTGCACAGGGTTTTCTGGGATGCCTGTCTTAAATAAAGCTGTCAAAAATCTGAGGACTGTTACACTTATAGAGCAGCTCACAGGTAGGTGATGCTCCCATTGCTACATACTATTTAGGATGACCCTTGGAGCTGACAACCATACTGGAATGCACAGGAACCATGTTCCTTTTATTGCAAATCTGAAATACAAAACATCAAAACTATCAAAAACTATCAAATTATCTGAAGTACTACTAATTACCACACTCTGGGCTAAGACTAGAACTACCTGAGACTACTTTGTTCTCTACTCCAAAATGCATATCCTTTCCATTTTTCACATTGGCAAAATATTTCTTCAGCTGCAGCTGCTAATTATCTGCCACTTTATCACCAATTTCAATTCAGATTAATTTTAGATTCAGATTTAACTGCATCCTAATTTGAGAAAATCTTCTAATACAAGAAAGAAGGAATTTTACATATTTGAACTTACCTGCCGGTACTTCTTATGGCCAGGAACATAAATAAGTAGCAATGGAATATTATTATTAGGGGAATAAAAAATACGCAGCAGCATAAAATCATGGTGTAACTTCTGTTTGCAGGGGAGTAGGTTACATAGTCCCATGTACAGGAAATCATCAAGCCCTCAGGCACATAGGAACCTATGAAATACAAGGAATAGGTTATTTGCACACATGCCCAAAGTTTGTTTAGTCACCAGTCCAACAACTGAGTGATCAAAATAAATGCCATGCTGTACAGATAAAGCTATGTTGCTTGTATTATAATGCATGATCTGAGAATGCAAGTGTACACGTGGAGAAATGGTCCTGACTGCCAAACTCTCAGGTATACCTAAATCATGGTCTGCAGCTTGATCTTGAACATAGCCCAAGGCAAAACAAAAACCAACGAAAAAACAGGGCATGGCACTGCGATAAACGTAGGTAATATGTTATGACAGCAAACCACAAGGCAGTATCTATGCATCCATTCAAGACCTTTTCTGAAATCTTATTTTTTAATATCCTGAGCAAGGCAAAACAGACTGTGCAGGGAACACTAGAAGAGAGTGCAAGCAGATGACATACTCCACCCGAAGAGTGGGGCCACGCTCCACCCCAGTGAGTACAACCACACAGCAGCAATTATCTGCATGGTGCGCTTCTTTGAAGTCCACTGGATGGATCGCAGGGGCTTGGTGATCACCAGGTAGCGGTCAACAGAAATAGCTAACAGGGTCATCATCGAGGTTATTCCAAAGAGCGCTCCACAGAAAGCATACAAGTCACAACCTGAAGCACAAAATGGCAATGACTTTTTTTTTTTTTTCCTTTTTTTAAACAGATATTTGTTTTCTCTCACAGTCTGACATGACAAATTTATTTACTTTTTTTTTTTTTTTGGGAGGGGGGTGGGGGAGGCGTTTAACTTGGCTCAGAGATTCTCTCCCATTAAAAGAGTTTCCGTAGCCTCACAACTGCATAATTATTAAGTGTTCATTAGGAAAAACACAGATGTTAACAAAATACAAATGTACATGTTAACAAGTTCTACTCTCCACCGTGGGCTGTAGCTGGGAACCTTTTGTCAATGGAAAACTGCCTCAAAGAAAATCCAATCTAATTAATGTTACTTTTTCCTGGACTGTTGCCCAATATATCGATCTTAACAGGCTGCAGCAGATATCTGTCTGCTAATGACAAATGGATGTCTCAGAAAATGACTTTGGTTTATATGGCATCAAAATGCAGGAGCAGTTTAAATTTGGTGGCTAAAAGACTGGCTGTAAAACATAGCTCCAGCTCCTATTAAATACAGCACTTAATAAAATATTTATATATATTTTATAAATTTTTATTTATATATTTATTTATTTATATATATATATATATTTTTTTTTTTTTTTTAACCAAAAGAGATTTTTTCCCCCTCTTTGCACTCAGGCATTGGACTAGCAGATGAAAAGTTGTGGAGTTACACTCTACCAAACCTGATTCAGAAACCTGTGTTAAATGATCCCTTGAGATCTGGTGTCACCCCGTGTGGTTACAGACAATAGACTATGAAGAATGGGAGACAGTTGCAATACCAAATTCAATCTTAAAGCAGACTTTTAAAGTAATCCCCAATTAAGGACCAAGTCCCACTTACCCTAAATCAATGGTTTAATTTGTGGCAGTGTGATAACTTATACTAAGTAAATAAGACGTGGTCTACTTTTACCTAACAGCATAAGCAAGACTGAAAATATCTTTAAACTTGCAGAGTTTATATTCACAGACACTCCTCAACTGACTATTGTTATTTAAATCTTTTAATTAATTGTTAGATTCCTAGGGAGAATGTTAGTAGATATCAACATACATTTCTAAAAGTTTACTTGTTCTTAAACTAATACAGAAAAAATATTTATGACTTAATAAGGTTTTTCTACCCATCTTTAGCCATGGCATCTGCTCTTACAACCTAAAGAATCACTTGATTTACATGGTGTTGTTGACTACTTTCTTTCCAAAATAAAGATGACACAAAATATGTGCCATCATGTGGAACAATCATGTCAAGAACCTGGGTTGTCACTCCAGAGTCTTGTTCAGTTCTTTCCATTGCACAAGCCTAGACTGTTAAGGCTAAAACAGGTTGCAGGCAGTGTGGAGCTGCTGAGGGATGAATTAGTGTTGAGAAGTACCTATATCTCCAAGGATCCACCCTCTGTGCAAGCTGTTGACAAAGCACATTGGTGCCTGAGAAGCCGACATCAGGAAGTCGCTCACAGCCAAATTCATTATAAAGTAGTTTTGGGGCGTCCTCAGCTTCTTGTTGCTTAAAAACAGATGAGAAACACATGACTTTAAATAGACTAAATGAACAATCAGTAAGTTCATAGCTTAACTTCCTAGCATAAACAAACACTCTCCAGGAGGAATGGGTGGTTGTTTGCCACCATCAATTGCCAACCACCTGTCAGTTACTACAACTATAGATGCAGTCATTTCAAAACGGTGACTGACAAATGCAGGGGTGATAAAATGAATCCTTTCCTCAACCAGCAGAAGAGAATTCCACCTATTTTGAAAAACATGGCTTTGTTCAGGGAAGGGCAGTCTGCCTCTTTCCTAGAGTCCCTGTAGGAGCACCAACACCAAATGTGTGCTGCACAGTGCAAACCCAGGCTGTGACACAGGTTAAAGAGCAGAAGAACCTGGTTTTGGTAATCTGGAGTTACAACCTTTTAGGAATCTGTCAGCTGGTATTCAAGATTACCCTTGGCTCTGGCTAAGAGGAGTAAAGATAGTGGTAATGGAATAAAGAACCTCTCTCTTACTTTGGGTTATGTGGTTGAATATTCCCTTATTTTTCTTACCAAATATTAGTTCCACAAGGTACATTAATTTGTTAGTTCACCGCCCCTTTACCTTACAGTTGGCACTTCTGATGAATATACTGAGAAGGTGTAATGTTGAACTGCTAGACCCTCAAAATGAAACTTTTGCTTGCATGGAGAAGTAAAAGCCATGATACCTAGAGTTTGAGCTCAGGACCTTTCACAGTGCGAGGTACAAAAAGAGGCATCTTTGCACATTCTGTTGAGTGTAGGAAGCAAAGAGGATTTCATACATAGCTTTATTCTTGGAAACTGCATGCAGCAATTCTCAATAGCTTGAAATGAACCTTCTTTTCTCTGAGTGTCTTCTTCAGCCTATCAGTTGAGGCCTCTCATGTGCTTCTGAAATACCAATATCTGCAACTAGCAGGAATTCCTTTCCTCTTATTAATAAAAGAATACTGAGAAATTAAGATAGTTGCAGAAGTGTTGAGATGACTAATAAAGTCACGGCTTTCATAACTCTGCAACAACTGGGTGAGAGGGGTGCAGAACTCACTTCTTTGCAGGTGTTCATCTGCCTATGGAGATTTGTCTACTTTGACAGCTTAATACTTTCATTTTGCCAGCTAAAACAAACAAATTTCAAGAAAAATTGAGAGCTTATGCTGCAAAAATCATGAAGTGATCTACAGCTGCAAGAAATTCAATTTTCTCCCTCATATAAGACCCAGTTATTCAAATCAACCATACATGGTTTTTCAGTTTAAACATTTAAGAATAGTAAACTAAAGCTTGATTCATAACCCCGCTGGTGTTTCTGTCATTGTAGACCCACTCTGCATCAAAATGCATAATGACAGCAAACAGTGAGCAAGAAGGATTTGGAAATCTAGCAACACTGTATGGAGTTGAAGGCAGCTATTTATTCTTTTCATGAGCTTTTTGTGTACTCTAGCTGCAGGACAGTCTAGGCTGGTTGGAAGAGCATCATCTTTTGTTAAATAACCTGCAAACTCTGCAGGGGGAGTGAAGCAACATGCAAGGTAGGGATCGCTGTTTCTAGTATTAAAACTATTAAACTTTTCTCTACGTTTTTCATTAGAAGTATTACTACAACAAGGTTCTGTATATTTATTTCTTTATTTTCTTACAAACCTTAAAACATGAGTAATTTACGTGGGAGTATATCAGTGATGAGCATGGTTGCATGTGGGGTGTATGTCATTGATGACATCAACCTTTGCTTGGAGATTTAATCCAAGAGGAAATCAGTGCAGAACATCTGCCCACAGGCACAAACAAGCTACAAGGCAAGTCAGATTAACTGTGAAGGAAATACCTGTAAAATGCATAGAGAACCAGGAGGTTCCCTATGATGCCAATAGAGCCAATAACAAGAACACATGTTCCTACAGTGTAAAGAACGTGGTCAGGGATCTCCACCTTGGTCACAGTGTGTGGCTGGGTGGCCATGCTCAAATCCTGGATGGGAGACAGAAGAAAAGGAGAACTGAGCACATTCAAAACACTTATTCCAGGGGACACTTGCTCAGCACATCGAACTGGTAAAGGGAGGCAGAGCACTCGCTTTCAAATCAAATAGACACATCTGTGATGTTATCACATCCCCTGTAAATCAAGTATCCTTCAAGTAGCCTTCATTGCTTTGTTTACCACTACAGAACAAAACAAAACACACACACAAACCTACAACAGCAACAACAGGCAAAACAGACTGGAATAATCTTAAGGGAATTGTTTTGGTGCTGATGTGAAAAAAAAGAAAGACAGGCTAACATAAAAAGTGCTAAAGGTAACTGCTACACTTTGGGGTGCAGAACTAGCTGACATACCACAAGGATCAGTTCAACAAGGAATAGCCCATCATACTTTCACGTTTATTGGAAGACTGATAAGGTGCCCTGAGAGGTCACAGGGTCTCCCACCTTAGAAGGGATCCTGGGCAACCTGTTCTAGGTGGCCCTGTTTGAACAGATGGGTTGGACCAGATGACCTCCAGAGATCACTTCCAACCTCAACCACACTGTGGTTTTCTGAAATCCCTCCCTCAGCCTTCACAATTACAAACATTAAAATCCCCCAAATATTCCCAAACCACACTGACTCACCGTAACGTAAAAACTGGGAAACCGTCATGGGAAAGGCAGGACAGAGGAGGAAAAACACAGCAGCAATAGCAGTGCCTGTGTAAGTGCAAATACATCAAATAGCCTTGACACCTCTTTCACTGCTCTTTATCACCAGCGCATGAAGAAAAACAACCGTCTGTGTATTTTCTGAAACAAATTCAGACTTACCACTGGCTGAACACAGCGGCAGGACAGCCTACAGCTAATCCACTCAGCTCTCATTAGCGTTATCAATGAGTGGAGTCCGAATTGCCAGCCTGGTGGCAATTTTTATTTACCAAGTCAGGTAAACAAGCTTCAAGATGAACAGGTTCAAGACGACAAACATTGCCCAGCTGGAGATATTGAAGGGACCGTTTGGAAATTGTGAGAAATCTCTGCGGTTTCTACCTTCTAGTTCCCATGATCTCCTACACTGCTTTTTCTCCTTTCTGCCTTTTATTATTCCTCACTTACCTATGAGGCACATGCACATCAGCTCCTTCCTTGCACAGCAGCAGTTTTCTAGCCATGGGCATTACTATGCTAGTTGTGTACAATGCTTTCAGCAATAGGGAGTGAGATGCATAGCATGTCCCGTGCATTCAGAAAACAATGGGTCTGGAGCAGAAATGGTGAGAACAAAGTCCCTGGTGCTGAAGCAGTGTCTTAAATGCTACAAAAACTACTGCTTTAAAGCAGAAGGATGATTTCAGGCTTTCTCAGTGGTCTGGCAGACTCTATCCATAAAAAAATGGCTTCCTCCAAAGTGGCACTGCACCAGAAACATCATCCTTGTTGGAGCAGAAAGTAATCAAAGGAAGCACCTGCTCTTGCGAATCACAATGAGGGGCGTCATTGACATTCCCAGTGGTTAAGCAGCATGAAAAAATGTCACCCTGCATAGAATTTATCTTAAAAATGCTGTTTAAAGTGTGGGAGTAGGGGCTGGGGGTGAGAGTGAGTAGTGTAAGAGCAAACAGTACACAGGAAGCTGGCCCAGTGGGGAAACATAATCCTGGCTGTTTGGTGGCACCAAACACAAGTAGCTTCATGCTTTCAGCAAGTGCTGTCTGGGCCACTTCAGGGCTGTGGCATGCGAAGATCCATGATGAACTCTTCTCCTCTTCCCTCAGATCTAATGTTCTTAACAGAATACATGCATTATATCAGAACCCTGCCTGCCGTACATATTACGCTTTACTTCTTCATATGGAAACTCACTGTTGCAGAAGCTCTTCTGAGAAACCAGCTGCAATATAGTTCACACCCAAAGGTGGCTCTCCTTATCTCTCTCTCCTGAGGAGAAGCCAACTTGCATGCTTTGGCCCCATTTATTCAGCTACTAGTGGTGAGCTGTGTCAAAAGCTGAAAAATGTCACAATTTGTAAACTCAGATGACAGTTTGCTGGCAGTACTGAACAAAACATAAACTATCGATGCTTACAGACTGAAAGGCACTAAATACTGGGGATTTCACAAAGCCTGTGATCTCAGCAAGCCTCTGAAGTGAGGGCTGTTTAGATGAATACAAGCTTTGGAGAAGGTATCTTGCCTTGAGAGAAGGCCATAAAATATCACAGCTGTTTTTGCTGCTATGTTAACAACAGTGAGAGCAACATTAAGATCTGAATGGGAAGATGACTACTTATTCACTCTGTCAGTGCTTCCTTGATAACAACAGTATGTGGCAGGAATCCAGCTGTACAAATTGTGACAAGCTGATAAAGGCAAAACCATTTATAATACTGTAATATGGATCTAAGAAGATAAATGTACTGATGCATATGTATACATATATATATTTCTCCAACATAAAGCCTCAACTTTTTATAATAAGTAGTTCCATTAAACTACTGGAAATTCCCTAAATAAAACAGGCAAAAATGATACAAATGGCTCCAAAGCTAATCAGATAATTTATACCTCATTTTTTGTCACATATTTCACCGATTCAGCAGAATTCAACAAAAGAAAAAGATAAGAGTATTTAAATCTTTTTGCTTAAGGTTGAGAATTTTTCTCTACTCTGTTGAGCAAATGCTGCTTTTCTAATACAGACCCTTCCTCTGCACAGAATAACTCAATGGGAGAAAAACAGTTAGTATCATCAAGGCCTTAGGATATTCATAGAAGCCTTTTCTCTTTTCCTACAACCCTATCTCTGAGAAGCTGTTCTTTATGGTAATTTCAATTAACAAGCTAAATATTTGTTAATGTAAATATTTGCTATATTAAAATGTAGACTAGAAACATTTAAAAAAAAATGAAGCCCTGGTCACGCACTGTAATGAGAAGCTATTTTTGCTGGTATTCTCAAAAGCTGTTACAGCCCTATCTATTTTTCCAGTACTTTTATTTTCTCCTGAATAGTAAGAATAAAATTAAACTATTAAAGAACATTCCAAACTGCTGCGACTCTTCCCAACCCTCAGAAAACCAATGTAGCCATTACAAAATTTTCCACATGACTTAGTAATCAAAACAGCAGCTAAGCACAGCAGGTCATGTTCAGCACTGTCAATGTTGTGGTCTTACCAGGTTTGGTTTATGTTATTTGCTTTTAGCACCAACATGATATATGGTCAGTGTCAGCTGGTATGAATGAGCAAAAAAGAAAATAATGGTTTATATTAGTGGAAGGGTCTCACACTTCAGACTTGGCAAAGCACATATTTTGTATCCGTGTCTTGCCATTGCTTGAATACTCTGTGAGGTTTTACTTCATGCTGTTCATTTTAATTTTATTAACAGTGACCTTAGATCCTCTGAGCAAGCAGTTCGAAAACTTGCAAAAATACATTTAAAAGATGTGCTGCAAGGTGCTTCCCTCAGCTTCAGCTTTTCACACTGCTGTGGTGTTGCGTGGCTGCTCTGGATTCAGCACAACTAGTCCAATGAACTATGCTTGTGGGTACTCTGTATCATCATGGCCACATAAAAAAGGATTAAGAGCCTGTTCTGTATAAGCCAGTCAGGCTCCTTCTCCATAATAACTTGATTTAAGAGATAATAAAGTAAGACATTGCATTTTGTTCAGCAAATACATTCACTCTTTAATGGGTGAAGCGAATTTTCAAGGGCTCACATGAGATGTTTTCACCTATCCATTTTTCCCCCAGGTTGGCTTTGCCTTCTGCCTTTGTGGTCTTAAGATTACACTATAATTCCCCTGCTGAAGACACATTCATTTCCTGAGTGCAGATTTTAAAGACACTGTCCATAATGACCTGATTATTTCACACAAAAACAGAAATGTAAACAAGCAGTCCATGAAGAATGCCAGTAATTGCACCAGGGCCAGCTTCTGGCATACTTGCCTATCCTGTGCTCACTTTTTTTGGCTCCTTCTAAATTAATCTTACAATCACTTGCATTTTGACTGTACAAGATGTTGGACCTGACAACTCGCATAAATCACAATGTGGCCATACCCTTATATGCGATGTGACTACAACATCAAAAAGCTGTCACCTACGTGGCTGTTTAGAGGGCTTTCTTGGCAGGGAAACTAACAGATCTGCAAGCAAATAGAGGATAAACAATTAACAGCTGTCACTCAAGTAGCTGGCAAAGGAAGCAGGCACCAGACATAAAAATAAACTCGGTCTATTTCTCCCTAAATAAATATGGAAAACTTAACAGATGAGGAAAGTTCTTCTACGAGAGCTTTTGTAATTTGTTTTTTAGTGATAAAACAATGTCCAAATAATTACAGCCATCTGTTTCTGCCTCCCAGCTGGGGAGATTTATAAAGATTGTAATGCAGAAGGCAATAAATTTGGTTAAAATGGGAAGGAAAAGGCAGGTCTGATTCAATGGGTAGGGGTAGGAAATAATAGATCAAATTCAGAAACACTGATGTGATTGGCATTACATGGATAAGAGTACATAAAGCCTTAGTTATGCTCTGATTTCTGTCATGGATACAAGCTCATCTTGTAGAGATGATTTACAGTAAAATGAGCTTAAGTAAGGGATTGCTTACATAGAGGATTAATGTGCACTAACAAGAGAGTGAATTAACAGCGTAGCAGCTTCTCTGTGCTCATCTGCTGCACAGATTCACAGAGCAGAACAAAATTTTACTGTACAAAACAAAACAACAACAAACTCATGTTTATGCAGGCAGAACTTGAAAATTTAAAGGAAAATACAAAACAATATTTAGGCATAATAGGATGGGAGCCATCCCCATGTCAGTCTGCACTTGGTTTTGAGGCAGTTTGTTGAACAAAAACAGCTACCAGGTAATACTTGCCAGGTCCCTTGTAATTTCACTGCGTTTCCATGTAAGGAGCTATTTCAGTATGAAGAACCACCTTGTTTGAAATGATTACAAAATCTGGGGCTTAATGAATATCTTTTATGTATGAACTCTTGAATCAGCAAATAGAAGATAGTTGCTATGTAGTAACTCTACTAGAGCCAGTGATGAACAGATCCTTCATGAATGTTAAATAATTATGGGAAATATTAATAATTATAACATTAATAACACTATCATATAAATAGCTTTAATTACTAACAAATAATTTAAAAAATAACCCACAACTTTTCTTGTTCTGGTTAACTGTACTGCAACTACAACACCACAGAGTAAATAGGGATTAATTTGACATGCAGAGTCGAATCAAACCACACACATCCACAAGTGGAAAACGTACTTTCCTATCAGTCGCTGGGCAACACTTTTCTTCCACAGTTTGTTCCAATCGGTTTACATGCCAACATCAGGAGCACTCAAACACGTTGATAGCACACATTTGATCAAGGCAACAATTGGTTTAACAAGCTGAACTGTGAATGTGATGCATCTCATCCAAAAGTGACAAACAAGGTTAGGAACTGCCAGTGTCTTGTACGACAGGACAGCTAGCAGAGGCAGTTGAGTGCTAGAAATCAGACATCTGGTCCATAGCTAGGCCAGTGTTCATCCCAACTGAGGTTGTAAGTTTGCACTGGCAAGTAACAAGCACATTTTTTTTCACTGCTTTAAACCAAGTACCAATAGCCAACCCTCAAGGCAACATTTTTTTTTTTCTCCACAGCCTAGAAGTTTCAAAGATACCAAAGGCACATTTTCTGAGAATAATTCTGTTCCAGTACAACTGTGGGTTTATAACCAAGAAAGCTATTATTAACCAGGTCTTCAGAAAATTTTCCCCTACAGAAATCTGCATTCTATTTAAACACATACAAATCTAACCTGAGAGTGCAAAACCTGAAAGAATCAAGCTCAACCATGACTTAAGCATTTCTGAAGATCAAGGAAGTAAAAGCCTATCACCAGAGGCTGTTAACACTCAGTTGAGCTGGGTGAAGTCCATCTTCCCCTTCCCACCTCCTACAGACTTGCACGCTGGCACAGCCAGCTGCTTAATGTGAACCTTGGGACTCTCATCATATTGTCCTCTTGGACACCTTCAAAATGTTCTTGATGCTATGCTCAAAAGCACCCCAAATAACAAGAGCCCAGGGAGACAGCAGACTGAACAAATCTAATCAATGTTAGTACTGCATCAAAATTATCTGAACTATCACAGTTCAATGCGTGCTTGTTTGGTCCATGAGGGAATGAATGACTGCTAGCATAGGGTAAGAGCAAGGCAGTAGGTGGAAAATTCAGGATTTTTTTTTTTTTTTGTTGAGAGTTAAAGCGTGCTGAAAAAAAGCCAGTGTTGCTAAAGTAAGATATCAGAGTTGTTCTCTAATATAAGAATGTTTGCAGTCTTCAGGGAGAAATCATTTATACACAACAGCAGTAGCATATAAATGCTGGGGGATGCTCACGTGCTACTCATTTTAACATGAGCATGCAAAGAACTGTCTTTGTCAATCTACACAAGTTAGCACTGCATTTTGAAATTATAATCTCTGACAGTGGATATAACATCCTGCTCTGAGGTTTCGAAGAGCTTGAATGCATACTTCTGCATTTTATTAAAAACAAACAATCAAAAAAAAAAAAAAACACAGAAAAAACTAACAAACAAAAAACACTCTTCCTTACTGTTGAAAACCCACAGTGAATCCTTCACCAGCCACCTCTGGTTTTATATATTTCCTCTAGATATCAGTAGTCTTTTCATTGCACTGATCAGCTTCTCCGGGAGGCCTGCTCAGCTGCTGCCAGGGCATCTGTGTGAGAGCTGCTCTGTGAAGTGGACCCTGCAATTTAAAGGAGATCACATGGAAACATGCTTATTTTTAAGTTTCTGAAATAAATAAATCAAATAAATAAGTAAATCAAGAACTGATATCAGCTTTTCAAAGAGTAATTTCAAAATGAAAATGGCTCCTAATAAAAGTATTAAGGCAAGAAGTTGATGACTCAGTAATAGTCCATATATTCTTTCTGATACTACTTTTAAAAATACATATTACCAATATTTTACATCAATATGCCTGTTTGCTCTGCTGCTGGATTAGCAGATATGCTCTGTATTTTTTATTCCATAACTCATGATGTAGTGTGCATGGTGAATGATGAAGGAAGCTTAATGATAGCAGTCAGAACATCTCTTCTAGCTACATTTCAGTTATTCTTTACTTGCACTTTTTACCAGCTGAGTGTTAAAAGCTGCAGTTTTACCGAAGAATCTGCTCTCTACATTTCCTGATTGTTCTGATGCAGGAAATATTGTTAATTGAAGGTCTGAAACCGGAGACATTCTTCACCAACTAGGGAAATTTCCAACAAATTTTTTTGGTCATGGCAAGTAGGATGGCTGGGCAGTTTAAAGTAAACCCCCAGCATTCTGATGCCATTTGTATCACTTCTTCATCAAAGTTTGGGTATATGAAAACTGCTAAAATGGGTCTAACCAGAGGTCTAACAGCTCCCGTGTCTTACAACTGACAGCATCTGGCAGCAGATGCTCAGGGAAAGAACATTGGAGATACAGCATGTGCACACTGATCTGCTAAATTCAAGCACACTTGTGATATTCTTATGAACTCTGCAGCATTTGTTTCCTGTTTAGATCAAAGGAATACCTAATCATTATAAGCTGAGAATTATTCCCATCCAATATCTGCTTGCTTCCATTTGCTTGACAAGTTGCAGCTAGCAGAATTTTCAGTGAGATTGGTGAAGCACTGAAACAGAGGCTGCACAATCTTCATCCACAAGACAATTTCAAAACATTAAAGCTATCCCTCCTTGTAGCTAGAGGTAGGACTTGACTATGACACTTCCAACCTAAAATATTCCAGCATGCCATGAATGCAACCTCACAAAACATACAACTAAAAAATATGGCATTAAGGCGTAAGTAAAATTGAATGTAATTTCTATTACGTAAGGACAGGTATTCCATCTCAGTAAACTGAAAGCCTTTCTATCTACCTTCTTATATTTTCACAAGGAGCTGAGGACTGACAACAAAAATAAATAAATAAATAAGCCTATAAAATTTTTTCCCCTAGGTGCTGTAGACTAGCTTTAATAGTTATGAAATTTGTACAGGGACCATACTCCTGGATAGGAAGACTGCAGTGCTCTGCTTCATTTGTAGCGGTTTCTCCTACTGTGGCTCTATCTCCTGCATGAAAAGACAGGTTTTTAGGCACTTCACACCTATTGATTGCACTGGTGGCTACTCTTCTCTTGTGCTGTTGAAAATACATGGTGTTTATCTGCGCTGTCAGATACCTCAGTATCACTGAAAATCTGGTTTTGTAACATTTTATAATTCATTTCCTAGTTTTACTGTACAACCAGCACACTATTTAGTACAATGGTCTAACAAGTGAGAAAAAGTTAGTCTAAAAAATTTCCACTAGATACTCTAAATACTATGTCTACAATAGTAAACCACCACAGATAACGAAGATGACTGGGAAGAGAAGTAAATAAACAGGTGAGATATATTCAAAGCAACCTATGCAATCAGAACTTCTATCTCCACAAAGAGAGACATTCACTGCCAAATGAATGCAGCTTCTACAATCTGACAGTAGCACAACCTCCCCTAGCTCCCAAAAACATAGTAAAATAAACCCTCAACCACAATCATTGCTCATCTAGTCACCTGGGAGGTAAATCTGTAAGTAATATAACGTCTAGATCCTCCCTTAGTAGAACCGGCCTCTTTAGCATTGCTAAGGGAACAAACTTAGAAAGACCAAGTGTGATTGACAAATCTATATAAGATTAGCAAGCTGTTACAGTACTGAAGATGTATTTCAGAGGAAGATTTACACAGCAGTGACAAACTGATAAGAAACTGCAATATGAACATAATTAAAGAGCAATTATAGCAACACCAAAGGACTCATGGTCCTTTATTATCTACAGTATTTTATAAAAAAAATACTAAAATAATGAAGTGTGCTTTGGTATGTTTGGCACGAATAGGTATGTACAATAAAAGTGACTTCTGTACCTCAAAATATCCTTAACAATCTCCTGACAGTGCTCATCTTGGAGGAAACAACATCTCACACAAAAGCAAGTTCCTTTAGCTTGATCTGGAGAAACATTGGGACAACAATGTGGTTGTTTTAATGTGATCTCTCATTTTAATTACATCAAGAACTATATTTTCCTCTGAATGACTTCCATGGACCGCTTCAAGGCCCTAAAAAAAACAACAAAACAATTAGCACATCTATGTTGGGATGCATCATCTTACATCTACCAGATCATCTTACAGCTACCAGAAGAGAGAAGCTCAGCACAAAGCCAGCTTCCTTCTCTGATTTTAAAGGAAAGCGTCATCTTACAAAAGAAGAAGATCATAAGCCAGTTAGGTTCAACTAACCATTTTTACTACATCAAGTTGGAAAGCCATGGAAGCCCCCACTTTTTTTTTTTTTATTCGGGGTGGTGTGGGACATGCCTCTTGCCTCTTATCTCAGACAAAAACTGTTCCTTCTGAACCTCTCCTTTTTAATAAGCATACAATCAAGCTGGTGAAGTAAAATGCACAAGACAATTTCCCAAAACAAACTAAGAAGTCTAACAATGTATTGCTCATCCCTCATGTCACATTCAAGCCCATGCTGCACCCTTCTCAGCCCACCCAACTGCAGAAAAATAATTTATTTCCATTTATTTCAGAAAAGTATTTTATTTCTGTTAGTTTTGCTGTGATTAAATGTTGTGATAACCATCTGATCACAACAAACACTGAGCTAATAACAGCACTGAAAAGCAATTTCCCGGCCTTTATCACTGAATATTTAATTATTCAATTTCAAATGGACTACCTAAAGGTCTCAAAGCATTACCCAGGACACCATCACACTGCAGCCTCATGTTCTCTCTGTTGAGGAAAGACTACAAATACACAACTGGCAGTCCTCTAGCATTTGGGACAACCTGCCTTTCCTCATCAGCTGCTTGAGGAATAACTGGCTGGTACTTACCTGCTCAGTGTTACTAGAGTTTTCCCAAGCAACAGCATTAATGCAGGGGCTCTCTGGCGCTCTTGCCTTCACCTCTAACATTCATCTGCTAATTCTCAGTCTTCTGTGCAATGATCTTACTGGAATGCAATAAAGCAAGGGTCCTTTTATGTCAGCGAAAGGATGGTAAAGCCAACATTCTATGTTCCTAAACCATATTCACTTTCTTCTCCAGTAATAATTCCTCTATAATGGTGAAGGTTTAGCCAGCTCCATTATTTGAATATTAGCAGAAGATTCAGTAAAGAAAGCATAGCAGAACTTATCACGTAAGTGCAGTTTGCCAATCACAAGGGTCATTGTCTGCAGAAGACTCAGCAAAAATTCTTTGCCCTCTTTATAATTCAAAAACAAATAAATTTCTCTCTTGCATGAGATTAAGTTCTTTTTCAGGCATTGCTAGCTTATTAGGGCACAAAGAAAGCTTGCTCACTGGTAGTTCTTCCCCCATTGCTCTATCAGCTTCAGCTGTTTAAGTTGTGTGCATCACCATCCAATTAGCATGGTCTTTATTTCATCTGACCAGAAATTTCTCTGGCAGCACAGCTGTGCTGATGGCAGTCTGCAAATTTTCACGTGCATCAGGCATATATCCTCACCCAGCACTCATGTCTTCTGGTCTTCATCGTCCACTAAATTCATTTGCTTCTCACAGCTTCTCTTACATTTGCATGGTAAACATCAGAAAGGTCCATCTACCTGTTTATAGAGCTTTCTATTAGGGTACACCAACATTTTGCAAAAATTTTTTAGTGCACAACCATTTTGTGCAAGTCAGCCTGGCAGTCATCCCTCAGCTGCACTGCAAGTGACTTCTTCACTCTAACACAGTACTAAGTTTTCTCTTTTTCAGGGATGAAAGAGCTTGGCCTGTATTGCAACTCCATGTTTTCTTATTATGTTTGTGTAACTTTGAGAAACTCTTGGTTACATTGATACCAAATGCTGAATCACCTCATTAGTAGTGTTGCTTTGTTATGCTCTTGTGGTTCAGGAATGTTGTCAGCCTCATTAGATCGCCTGCAATATTATGCAAAGACATATTCGTATACTTAGCCCAGTCTGGCATTTGAAATAAATTCTGTTTGATATTCTGCTTGGCCAAGAACTGGTCAGGCAAACTATCTTTCAGCGGGCACCCTTTCCCTGTGGGCTGGCACCCCAGCACACTGGGATACCTTATGGGAGATAATTTGCAACCTCTGAAATTCCTAAAATCAAGGCAGGCAAACAACATCAAACCACTTCATGCCCCTACTGAGGAATATTTGTTCATACGCGTGTTTTTGCATGGCTAAGATAATGGCAAGAGAAAATAACAAAGAACATGAACTAGTTCAAGATGCAGAATATATAATGACAGGAAACAAACTTGGGCTTCTTAGCAAACTTTAGAGATAGTTTAACTGCAAGCACAACCCTCTCAGCCACCATAGTAAAGATGTTATTAAAAAAGAAAAAAACAAATAGAAAAGAATAGCTTCAGCAGCACCAGAGTGTATTCAGTGCATTTAAATGATTTGATATGGAATTTTAAGTTACATGCTCATACTCCTGTTTGCTTGCCCTTTATTTATCTGTCTAGATGTCACCTACGCTTCAGAGGCTCTACAGAAGCTGTCCCCAACTTTTTTATTTCTGATTTATCCAAGGACAATGACCTGTTGCAATGAGATGACATCCACAGCTTCCAAAGCTGGAGTTTCTCCCACCTCATTGCCAAACTCTTCCTTTCCGACTTCTAAAACTTGTCTGTGTGACAACTGTTGATAGAAAATGAAGCAAATATTATTGGTAGACTTCTTTGAATGCCAGGGCATGAAGTTAAGCACAGGCAAATTATCAAAGATTTAGTAGGAAATCTTTCATCTCTAATGTCAACACGTTTTATTGTAAAGCTATAAGGTCAGGGATATACAAGACAGAGGGGCATAAGGACAGTGGCACATAAATCCTCATATGTGGGTTGCTGATGCATCACAGTTTTCTGCATCATAACTAATTTTCAATGCACAAGGAAATCCTCTTTTCTTTATGAATGTTTTCAAATAATCCTCACTAAACACAACTGACAAACCTTCCTACAGCAGGCCGTTTAGGTCACTTTGCATTAATCAGTTTCACAAAAGGATAACAACTCTGAAATCTGCTTTAGTATTTCATTCAATATTTCTCTTTTCATTACAGTTTTCTGAGCATTAATGACCAGGTCACAATAAGGTTTAATCAACTAGATCTTGATGATGCAACACTTCCCAGTCACCTGCTACATCCTCCCCTGCTCAGCCAGGGTTTTTTCCATCAACCAAAACTCCAAATCCATGCTAAAAATCTAGACACAACAGTACAAAGAAATTAATTTTCCTTTGGGGAGATCTGGCTCAGCTGCACAAAAACACAATCAGAATTCATTAAATCAAAACAACTTCAATGAGATATTTTTCTTCTTTTAAAGGACAAACAATTCACTCAAAGAACTCCTTAGAAAACAAAACAGAAGAGAGGCTCCCTTCCCTTCTCCCTGCCCAGCTCCCACTTTCTGAAGCCTTCCTCCCGGCACATACATTTTGGGTTCAGATGAAAGCATCTCCCTTCCCTCCTCCGCGTGGCTGCTCCGCGCAGGACCGCCAAGCTTGCAGCTCATCCTGCGGAGCATCCACAACCCCAGCATTTAAAAAGCCACTGGGCGACCAGCCCTCCTCTGCTCCCTGCCTGACAGCTCCGCCAGCATATCGAACTGGAGCACTGACCCCCAGCAAACCACTCGTCCCATTATTCAGCCTGACCAGCCCCTCTGCAACCCTTACGAGTGCAAAAAAAAATGACTTAAAAAAAAAAAAAAAAAAAAAAAAAAGGAGAAAAAAAAAAGCAAACATGTTTTTTTCTTTTTTCTTTTTCCTCTTTTTATTTTTTTGCATCTCCAGGACATTCCAGCCAGCAGCTTCTGTCTCAGCCCAGCCCAATGCTCACCCCGGGGCTCAGCATCCTCCCTCCCCATACCTGCTCCCCACGGTCCTGGGTGGGCAGCCAGCAGCGGAGGGCGGCGTCTGAGATTTCCCTCACAGCTGCTGATGCTCGTAGCCTCTTATGCTTTCGCTGCCAGGAGCCTGGCTCTGCCTTCCCCGTGACCTCCCCCCTGCTTTAGGTGGCTAGAAGCAGCAGCTGGCCCCCCCGCTCCCCCCTCCATCCCCAAAAACCAGCTCGCGCTCCCTCCTCGCCTACTCCAAGCTCCATCCCTGCAACCCACAGAGCCACGCAGCAGGGCAAGGGTAGCTCTGTGACACTGCACGCATGGGCAGCCACAAGCTAAGCCCACAGCTGGCTTTTTTCTGGGCTGTTGAGCAACACGGACTGGGTGTCAAGCATAGCTACTGCCCTGCAGTCACTGAAATTTCATCTTCAGGCATACGGTTCAGCATTCAAGTACCAACACGTTGCCTGACCTGGGGATGCTTGAGTAACCACAAAAAATAAAGGGGACAGCACTGAGCGTGCTCTAGGAATTTCTTACCTCACAGTACCTCACTGGTGTTACATTTGTACAGCTGAGATCTTCAGGGGCTCTGCAAAGTGATGAAAAGTCAAAGGATGAGGTGGCAGACATTCTCTTCAAGAGCCCCTTTTTCTTACATGCTGTTTTGGACAGAAAGGCATCACAAACAGGTTTCAATCACTATATATTTTTTTCAACAATGTATCAACTATTTTCAATATATATGGTTTGAGTGGTCACCTTTTAAAACAAGTGAATGAAGGGGATTTCTGAGACTGTGATCTTTGTCTGGAGAAAAAGGGCTCAAAAGAAACAAATGGAACTTCCTCTAAATATATCTGAGGATGCAGCCAGCTTTACATAGCTTTTTTGAATTTCAATTCAGGATTTTACTACCGATAATGATAAGTATTTCCATAAATATGAGGATTGTTTCAGCTAGCTTGGCTTTATACAAAGCTTAAATTTCTCATCTCAAATGCTTCTGGTAATCCTGGTGCTCAACAGCCCAGTTTCCTAACAGGAGGTAGAAAGTATATAGTGTATTGAGTGAAGAACTCCCATGTGCAACAAGAAAACAATACAGTCTCTAAAAGATTCAGGGACTCTAATCAGCTATCAGAAACTTAGAAGGATTCCAGCACTTGGAGAAAACAACTGTGAGCGTAAGCATATAATGTGTCCTTACACACTCACGAATATGCAGTATATTATACATACTGTATATATAATATATCCTTCAGTTTCTTTGCTGGTCTATACTCTATTTTGTCTATTTCAATATAAACTGGCATACCTATATATTAGCACCCAACACTTTGAAGAACCATTAGAGCCTAACATACAATTGCATACTTAATCACTCAAAAAAAAAAAAAAAAAAATGGCCAGAGTTGATTTGTACCATATTAAGTTCTCTCCTTCTTATAAATCTTTCGTAATACACCCTTTAATTATATTTTCATATACTTTTTTTCCTGATTTGTCTTTCTTATTCAACTTTTAGTGATTCCAAAAAAAAAAATCAAAATATTTTGCTTCCTTCTTGCTGCATTAATTGTAAACCAAATTTAATCAGATGAGTTTTAGCACATCTTTGTGCTCAGAACACAAACTTTTAAACACTTTTTTTTGCCATAGTGAGGTGTGTCTGTAAAATAGCCTGGACTCTGATGTACCTATTAGATTTGTCACGTATGAGCAAAGAAAAGGAAGTGGTAGAGCAGGATGCTTAAGAGGTAGTTTAATAACAACCAGTATCATTAACTCTTTGACTGATTCTTTTTAAGATGATGAATATTCAGCTACAGACACAAAACTTACAAGTATGGCCAATGTGTACATATAAACAATCCAGAAATGCTGGAGAATACAGAAGCATTGCCTAAATTGGATGCCTAGATTTTAAAATAAAGTTCACTTTGGCATTCAGTATTCCAAAGATATGAGGTATATGTTATAATAAAATTAGTATTATGTCAGAACAGAAACAAAATACCATGCACTTCAGTTAAAAACAAACAAACAGTAAAAGCATGTATAATATACAGTTTTGTGTTGTATTATAAAAGCCAAAATTAAGGTATCTTTGTCATACGTAAATTTCTCTACATTGGTACTGTATGTTGATCATTTTTCCATTGCTTGTTGAAGCACCTTCTTTCCATTCAATTATTTGACTTGACAGGTTTTACTCCTCCCTCTGAAGATGCCAATAAAAACAAGTATTAGCTGCTGTCTTGCAGAGGCAGTTGTTTCTTGTCACCCTGATGCTTTATTTTTCAGGTCCACCTGTTGACGTGATCTCTGTGATCTACTGATCACGGACAGGTTTAAAAGCAAAATACACCTCTTTACATTGTTTTTTATGCTCCATGTAAATCCACCAAACAACACATACTTTAGACATCCTAACAGCTACACAATATTTTCCTTGCTCACTGTATCTATTACCTTAATGATGTGATCCATTAGGTTACCTTTTTTCCCTTAAAAATATTACGTTAATGTTCTAGACATGTCATGAGGTACAAAGATTCTGAGTATCTTGCAACTTTTTTCCATAAAAGTTGGCTTTCAGAAAAAAATGTATGTAGTTCCAGAAGTACTATATAATGTCTCTGCAGTTTCAGAATCTACTTAGATTCATGATTTGTTAACTGAGGATATATTTTTACCACTAGTGTGCTTTAAGTATCCTTTAAAGTGACAAAAGACAAAAAGAATTTTTCAGCCCTCTAACATCCACAGGTGGGTTTCCTTTATTCTTACACAAATATGGAAATGACGTCCTGTGAAATGATGAGAGGTGTTAAATTGTTTAATTGACCTTTCTGGGGAACAGCTCACTCTGCTCATGCTGTTGTTCATTCCTATTGGAGCTGTAACTTCTCTGAGATCAGGCCACTACACACAATACCTTGCAGAGCTGGACTCGAAATGAACCCTTTTTTGTGCAAGATATTCTACTTGAAGTTAGGAATTGGACACCAAGAGAGAATTAAATGCCAACTAAAGCAAAAACTTTCAAGCTTCAGCTTTGTTTAGACTGACAGGGTTTTGATTGATGGTTTGAGTTGGCTCCATGAATGACAGCATTTAGGTACAACTAAGCCTCAAGCCAGCGGTTTACTAAGCTGCTGTCTCAGTATCTCTCTTTCATGCACTCACATAAAGTCTTGAAGAACAAATCCTGATATTTCATCAGTTTGTAATTAATCCCGGGTCATGGGGAAATATAGTAAAGCAAACAAGTACAACCAGACAATTTGGACTCACTAAGTACTGTGAAGTGCATTTGCATGCTTAAACTCAGCAAGAGTTTCAGTGAAAAGAACTGAAATTGCGTTGAAATTAGTAATAGTAGACTGAAAGCTCAAGTAACTAAAGAAGTAGGTAAGGTCAGAAATTGTTAAGTGCCTAACAGAGGTCAGAAGAATGTCCCGTGTGATTGATGATGTTGATATCCTAGGGTAAAAGAATAGTTAATAGTAGTTCTAAAATGGAACATGAAGAAACTAACCAGAGTGCAAAATGCAGGAAAAAAAAAAGTATAAACTTTTTTTTATTAAGGAAAATGGGACAGTCATTTAGAATGAATAATAGCACTTTACATTTCTATGACATCTTTAATCCCAAATGGTGAATTGAACAAATTGAGAAACATTACCTACCACACATCAAAATCATTTTTTCTGTCAATTACAGAATCCCTGCTGGAGCAAAAAGCAGCATCTGTTTAACAGGTTAGATCTGTTGTGACACACACCACATCTAACTAAGGCTACAGGGAGAGTATAATTGTCAACAGCTGGAATGGGTGCTGAAACTTGGATTGAGCAGCTGTTGGGGAGAGCATGTTAGGATTTCTCCAGTTACCATTAGTGATGAAGGCTTTATCACAAATCTTGCAGACCTGCCATGCCTGGGGCGAGCATTCTCACGAGCCAGCTCCGCAGGGCACCCGCCTTGATATGAGGTGCCTTCACAGCTCATATCCCCTCACACTGCAAGGTTTGAGTGTTATATCCACCAGACAGGGAGGGAGCAGAGGTTGACTGTAAACATCCAAGCATAAGACAGGCCCAGTGGTCAATCAAGAGGTGATGCCTCTTCAACAGTCATCTTTGAGCTGAGCCTGCACCAAGGTCATCTTTCTTTCACTGCAGCCAAAACATAGGCTACACAGTGAGGTTCAAAGGCATCTCACATCAAAGAAACGATTCACAAGTGCTGCTTCCTAGGGCACTTGGGACTGACAACACAATGCCTGACCTCTGAAACCCATGATCACTAGCAATACAG
Organism: Aythya ferina; assembly: GCF_964211825.1. Lineage (NCBI taxonomy): Eukaryota > Metazoa > Chordata > Aves > Anseriformes > Anatidae > Aythya > Aythya ferina. The sequence goes on along the minus strand of NC_140300.1, from coordinate 67,733,294 downwards.
GGCAGCTAATGCCTTTTAGGGAATTATGGATGTACTCATGGCCACTGATGTTGTGATCATTGAGGAGTGCAAACAATGTGAGCAGAGCTTGACTATTAAAAAAAAAAAAAACTGGCAGAAGAAGAGAGTGCAATGAAGGGGAACTGCATGGCCACTGAATCGGTGTATTCTAACTTTAAAAGGAAATGAAACCATCTAAAGTCATTTCCAGTTTTGTTGTTGAGGCCAGGGAAAGGCAATGCTGTCAAAAACCAACAGCTAATTTGCAGTCATGTGTTGATATCTGGATAGCAGAAAGGCATGTTTCAAAATGTGTTTTGTGCTCCAGGATAAGGAATAATTAAATATGAAGTGGGAAAACAGTCATATGCCAATGAGCAAAATGGATTAATTCAGCAGCCTTTATTTGCTAAGGATGAATCTTCTAGTGGTTTAAAATAGCTACAGGTTGATTAGGGAATTCATTTTGGGATTGCTATAAACAACAGTGCGAGCACTCCAAGTCATCCTACCGAGATTCTGACAACTTTATAAAGTCCAACTTATTTCACATGACACCTGAAACGTTTTAATTGCAAAGGAAAACAAATAATTTTTCTCATTTTCATTGAAAAACATTTTATGATACCAGAGTTTTCCAAAGGACAGACATTCTGTTTTCTGATTAACTCACAAGTTTTCCTCTGGCCCAGTTCAGTCAAAATGTTTTCTCTAACAACTTATGGAAAAACCCTAAAAGTCACAGATTTTTCTGTCAAAGTCAAGGCAGTGACAGCACACAGACTTTTTTTTGTTCCACTGTTATCTTCTATACTGAAGTTTTTCATTTCTGGTCAAAGGTGACTTGTTTCTATAAATGGAAACAACAGAAACATTTTCACACTTTAAGTGCTTTAAAACAAAACCCTTTTGCGTAAAAAGCAGTCCCAGAGAATTTCATCCTGGGAGGTTAATGCATCAGAGTCCTGTGTCAATGTTGACAAGGGCTCTTGATAATGAGGTTAAAATAAAGAAAAATGAACTTCATATTGTTTCCCTAATTCAAACATGGTTTCAAAAAGAGACATGCAGAACAAGGATGTCCTTATAGGTCTTTGGTTTCCATATAGAAATTTCTAAGAAAGGCAAGAATATACTTGGACATAATGTAACCATGACCATCATGTCCTTGAAAAGACAAAGGTAGAACTGTTAATATCCAGAAGGAATACAGTATTTGGCAACAGCTGTGCTGTTGTGCAACCGCTTGGACATCCCAGCCCAGAACACTTAGCAGAAAATGCTCTGCTCTGTTAAGTGTCTGCTCCAGGGAATCCAACATACCACCTAACACAAGTACCACCACCCCTAGAGACACTGTGAAACATTGGCCCTGCGTGTGCTGTGCACTGTGCTCACGAGTAATGGTCTGCCACTTTCTAAATACAGCACATTGCAGAGTACGGAAATGAAAGTGTGTTTGAAGTGACCTTCCTGAGCTATGCCCTGGCAAACCAAATCTCACTGTTCAGACAGCAGTTCTAGCTCCGCAGGTCCTTCTTTGCCACCTATTCCCACCAGTGAACTCTCAAACTTTCCAGTGGGAACTACAATCCAGTTCCTACTAAAATTAAGGGTATGATACAAGCAGTAAATTTCAGAAACTACCAAGATGCACTGTGAGGCAAAGACTAATATATAACAATTTCTTCAGCTATTTTAAGGCCTAATAATTCTGTGTTTTGAGTTGTTGAGTTGGTCTTCACAAAAAGTCCTACAATAAAGAAGGACCTTGAATAAAATAGCATTTAAATAAGCTCAATTAGAACATTAGAGCCTTCAGTCTCAAGTATCAAGATTCAGGGACAAATACAAAAAATACTTAAGTATTACCACAGAAAGCAGAAGCAATGTGCAGTAATTGAATTAGACGCATCAGAATTATTTTATCCTGAAGCGAGAATAAACTTGGATTTCATTGCTACTCTCAAAATAAGCCATCACTAATACCTTCTCTATGACAGTGGATGACCCTGGTCAGTCCACTCCATGTAAGATGCCTGATTTGAGGTCTAGAACAGAAATGAAGGTGGAGATGGCCAAGAAGTAGATAGGTTCCTGGCCTTTCCTTCAGTGCTGGTCGGTAGAGCTGCAGCAATGTCCATCAAAGATACATAATGCAAGCACCAAGACATTTTGCTCCCACACTCCTTAAAAAGTAGGTCTGCTGTCTGCAGATTTCAGAAGACCAGGAGTAGGAAGAAGGAAATTTTGACATGTCTCACCTGGAAGCAGGAAGGAAAACAAAACATTTTCATTCCCATATCCAGAACAACAGCCTGTCTTATTTTATTGCTGCAGCTATCCCATGTTACAAGCTATCTCATCGATACAAACTATCCTGTGATACTGAATTTTTTTAAGTTTAGGAAACCTTAAGTCTATGTCAGAACAAACACCGCTACCACTATACTCTGGATAGAGGCCTAGACACAAACGCCTCTCCCAGGCAGACAGATTTAACGCACACTGGGACAAGACTGACCTACAAGTCAGGTAATCTGTCTACAGCAGCAGACACACAGAGCTACAGACAGGTCTCTTCAAGGACCAAGGCTTTTTTTAGATCTATCTCCTTCACTTCCTCCACTCTCTTTGGTGCCTCCTCTGCCAAGACACATTAGTGGCAATGTTACTGGCGCATGATCTCAACGTCCATGATTTCATGTAAACCCCACAACCATTAAACTCCTGTCTCTTTTCTTGCTCTTACTGTAGACTCCCTGCCAGCAGTGAGAAAAGCCACTTTGCCCCTTTGCATTTTGAGATTTTCAATTAAGATTAATGCCATATCTACAAACCTCCATATTTACATGCATAGACTCATGCGTAAGTGCAATAAATCTCAAACTGTATCTGCAGGACTCTTGATATAGAATATATACTGATTAGATGAGGCAGCTCTTCTTTTTGATAAATTTACTAGCACATAAATATACATTTCAGCTACGCTGACATTAAAAGTAACGTCATTGATACTTATATTTACTATATACTCAAAGTCCTGTTCTTCCATTCACTACACCATCTCTGGACTATAATCTCTGTCATGGACTGGTTTCCACTTCTGAGCCTTTCTTGTTGTAATACCACATGAGTTCCTGTAATCCGTATCCCATCTCATACAGATGGCATCAGGGCTCACTTACCTTCATCAGCAAAACAGGTATAATACAGCACGTCACTAAAAATAAAAATAAAATAAAAATCCTACTAGGAAATGATTTAAGATGAAACCTGCCTTCAGACATTAAACAAGGTGCCTACCTGTGCTGACAACTACTTTAGTATTTAGCACAAAGTCTGCTCTGCGCAACAGTTTGTGAACATAATGGTGCTCCTCATACAATCCAAACCCTGAAGAAAAAGCAGCATTTTTTTCTGACTTGGGTCTATATGTTACCAGCTTTTTGGACTGCTCTTTCTCAAGGTCACCAAAAAGCAGGAAAAGTCATGAACAGTGCAAGCACCAAAACTATTGTTCATTTAACTGAGTTGCACATGGCTGCATTTCAGGTCTGCTGGAGCAAGCTTACAGAAATCATAAAAGGTGGAAGGAAGTTGTTAGCCTCGTAAAGAGGGAAGAACAAGACGTAAAAATGGAAAGACTTGCTGAATACTGTGAAGGAAGCTAGTATGGGACTCAGGTGTCTGAGCTTTTGTGACCACCTGGTGTCCTCCTTCCCTTTCCAACAAGCATAAGCAAGAGCAGCTACGTCAAGAGCTTCCATGACTGCTGCATTTCTCACGGAAACCAAAACACAAAAATTCTATTGCATGAGAATGAGAAAAAGCTTAGTTTCCTCTAGAAATAAGTTCTCTTGAAAGCTTTGAAATTACTTAAACTTTTTCCCAAGCACAGTGAAGAAAACAAAAAATAAGTAAAAGTAGCTATCAGCTCTGTGTGGTTTCACGGGTAGATACTCTTCCCCAAGCTCAAAACTACAAAGGAATAAGAGAAGCAGACAGAATAAGGTGTTAAAAGAGCAGACTAATAGGAGAGTTTTTTCTGGAGATGCAGTTTATTATGTAGGCCTACTTCAAAGACCACTTCAGGTATATCTGAAACAGGGTTCACATATTTCTAAATAATTTAAATAGATTTTTATTTTAAATCATGAATTTATGCATAAATGTTGCTGAAAAAAAAAAAATTAGAGCTCTAAACAGGTCAAATAGTACACATTAAAGTGTTAGGAGTGCCTACCTGTGTATGCAGGTATACATTTTGATTAAAAACCATTTTAATTTAGAAAGCATATAGTAAATAACTCTCACTGATAAATTTAAGTGTATCTTTACTGCTCATTTCTTCTGGCAACTGCAATTTTGAACTCTCCATCTGACTGTCCAACTCAGCAGAAGGCAGGCCTATAGGACAAACAAAACACAACTTTTTGCTCTTTCAGAAAAAGCAACATGATGTTAATCCATCAAGTAAACTTTGCTAATATAAAATTCCAGAAATATGGCTACATGGGATAACAAGGTAATAGCATCAAATAAATTCCCCAGTTCTCTTCCTCTTTTTAAACTTTTCCTGAAGTTCCCTTTCTTATTGCCAAACGATACAAGAAAACAACCACCACCACCACCTATATGTTCCCTTGGCAGAGATAAAGATGTGCTTTGCCACCAAAATGTAAGGCTTATACATTAGCATCAGCTCTACTTCTATCCAAACTAATTTCCAGCTGCAAAGAAAGGAGTAGAAACCCTGTGAGAAACCAAAAATTCAGAGATGGAGCAGATCCACTTCTCTCTCACCTGCTCTATTAGTCAAAAACTTGTATTATCAACATTTAAGAATGGACTGGAGCTGTTCATTTTTATAACTAGTATACAAGAAAAAATTAACAAACTCCTCAGGAACCAAAGCTACCTGTGCATAATGCAGATTGCTAGACAGACAGCAAAGATTTGCAGGGTCTCAGGTATGTTTAACACTGTAGTATTTGTCTGAATACGCCATTAAGTTCAGTATTGTAGCTCTGTTAGAAACCAGCAGCCAATCATAGCACAGATCATCATCATAAAATATCCAAGTTGGAAAGGACCCACAAGGATCATCAAGTCCAACTCTGGCATCCCCAAAGGACCACCCCCCAATGCCAAGAAATGCATTACAGCAACAATACAGTTTTGTGAACCAACAAGGGAAAAATCCTGACCTTAACTGGCAAGATGTGCCATGACTTTTTTTGTTATTAATAAAACAAAAAATAAGTTAAAAGGTCCCTAAATCTCAATCTTGTAAAGCCAAATGATGGCAAATTCAGATTTGGTACAAGATACAGGAGAAATATTAAGCCATTTTTTCAGCAAAACTAGTTCATGCAAATATGGTGTTTTCCACCTGTTAGCTTCTCCTCTGTCCATCAGCAAGTGAGTAACAAATCACTTTCCTTACCTCATGGAACCAAATCCTACTGTTATACCACAAGCTTCATTCTGGCTCATATATTTGCTGTAAGTCAGTGAGCACAGAAGTCAGTTTACAGCATTGATCTTCACACCCACTTTCAGAACAAAGACTTTGTCTATTTTCACATTGCCAGAGAGATCTGTTTCTGGACAGAAGTCACTGTTAGCCCTTCCTTCAAGGGCATTGTCACTTCTTTTTTTCCTAACTTTCTCTCTTTGCTCACTATTTTCAACACCTAAACTGTCAAACAGAACTTCAGCCCACCACCAGTGAGATCTGCTCAGATCAGGTTTCATACAGAGAGTGCAATCTAACAGCCAGTATCCCAAGAGAAGGGGGTTTGAGTGACCTGGCAATATAGAATAAAAGTAATCCATTAGGCGGAAAAGGCTGTGCTAATCTTGCCTCTGCCTCCAGCTTTCCCTTTCTTATCTTGCATGGCTCTCATCTCTGTACTTTCTCACCATTAAGCAATTTTCTCAGAAGTCCAGTCCAAGGTTTTGCAGCTGTGCCATATCAAAGCTAGCTCTTGGACCACGGATGGCTGAATCCTTCCGAGGAGTGTCACAGCTCTAGAATCAAGGCTACAACACTTAACTGGAAAGAACTGAAGTTCCTGATGAAACTGCCAGAAGACTAAGCTTTTGAAGAGCTAGACAGGAGAAGAAAAAAAAAAAAAAAAAAAAAAAAAAAAGGGCTAGCAGGTAGAAAACGGGGAGGTAGAAATTGGCTGTATTGGTGGGCCAGAGACAGAAGTGAATGTGTTTACACACACACACACACCACATGAAGAAAAAAAAGTACAACACAAAACAACATGTGCAATCTGACTACAGCAAAGAAACTGAGAAACTGTTTGGAGAAGAACCTGAGGGGTAGCAGAAAACATGGTGAAGCACAGGTGAAGATATTTAAATATGGCATGTAACCTCTTTGTAAGTCTTTTATTGCTGTACTTCAAAAAGCAGCAATCTGAGACATGAATATGCCAAAAGGGTCGTATTTACAGGGCCTTATAATGGAAAGGCAAACAAACAAACGAAAACCTCTCTCCCTGGGAGAGAGGAATAACTACTAGCTGGGAATAACTACACAGGGATTTGAAATACTTCTATATATTTGTTTGTAAGGTCTAATTTTTCCCTTGGCCAAATAGCACATAATGATCACAGAGATGGTGGCTGAGAATGTAGTCTGGTGTGAGCAAACTGTTTGCATCCAAAAAAACGAGGAGTTTCAACAATGACAAGATCTGATAAAAGGAGGCTTGACCAGAATATTCTAGGCTCTCTAGCTGCCAGCATCAACGGATGGTGAAGTAATGTATTCTTGCACTGACAGCCTGCTGATCCTGCCTGGGTCCTGCAGGAGCATCTAGCGATGGAAATGCCTCTCACACTACAGAGAGGCACCTGATGTCATCACCAGGTCCTCCTGAGTTGGCTGTGCAACACAAACTGCATGTGCTTTCGCTCCTGTTTCACCGCATATCCAGATCTCCTTTTTAATGTATACTCACACACCATAACCCGCAGAGCAGGGACGTGATGCCCTTGAAAGTCTGTTTCCATCATCTGCTCTTGGCTGCAGGTTGTGGTTACTTTCTTCCACTCCTGGAAGCTCTTCCTGCTGGCAAAGAAAGCATGGTCAGAAGGGGCTGCTCAAGTGACCAGCGTATGAGTTCCCATTAGAGAATTTACCCTGGCAAGATTCAGTCTCCCGGTAACTAGAAAACATCTTCTAGTGCTGTTCAGATGTTTCACACTATGTAAATAATACTGATGTGCCCCTAAAGCTTCTTTTCTGCACCACGTGGTATGGGAAACACATGCCCTGGGGCTTGAAAAGCCTAACCCATGAGTCACCTGGCTTGACTTTGAATTCTCGAGAAAAGAATAAAAGGAAAACCACCAAGTTTAGTCAATAAAGTCAAGGTTTAAACTTGGGATTAGAGAGCATGAAACAAAGAGAAACAGAGACATGACACCACTTAGGATAAACCTAACGTCAGTCTGGTCTTCTAGCTTGACCAGGGATTTCTCCAAGGCGTATCTTGGCTGGGGAAACCAGGCTGGTGACTCACATGCCATATCCAGCATTTTGTTATTCCTGCCAGAGCTAACCTGCATCTCTGTTCACCCTCAGAGACCAAACAGCAGTCCCCAGATCCATTTCACTCCCAGGCACTGTCTTTCAAAGCTGAAGTTTCAGTGTAACAGGCACATCCACCCCAACTGCCTCTGGCCTGCATTGCCTGAGGTACAGCTGCAGCTCTGTTTTCTCAGTGCTTTTTGTTTCTTTCACTTCAGACCTCCCTGATCCTGTTCTCGTCTCACAGGAACATAGCTTGCATGTTCCAGGTGCGTGGCATGGCACCATGAAAAATAACACAACTGCAATTTTACCCTTGCACCAACTTATTATTTCATATTAGTGGTCTTGTTGAAGGCTTTACATTTTCAGGAACATCATAGCACTTTATAAACAATACACCAATCAAAGGATTAACTACATAAACATCCTGTTAATCTTGTTGTCACTATTTCACCACCATCTGATGATAACCACATAAGTTATTGCTAATACTAATAATTAGTCTTGACAGATTTGGCACATGTAATGGTTTCTACAATCCCTTCCCTGAACAAGCATTTCCATACCTCTGATCACCACTGCCTTGGTGGCACCTGGAGAACCTCCTGCTTTCTCCACAGTGTATCTTAACTCTTTCATCTGATCTCACAATGGTTCTACATACACCTAATTGAAGGGGTCACAGCTACAAAGAAAATACAAACATGGGTTGATAGCATAGGACTGCCTCTGGACATGGTATTTCCTAGTGATGTCATACATCTCATGAAAAGGCTGTAGGCAAAATGAGTCTCAGACAGAACTGAAATGAAGAAGGAAAGGCAAAGAGGTGTTGATGAAAGCAACTTTTTGATTTTTCGCTGAGGTGGAACAACTGGTTTGTTAAAAGAGCAAAGTACTAAGTCACAAATCTGAAAATATAGAATAGTTTTTCAGTTTTTGAAATTTACTTTGACTAAAGTATTTCTTGCTTAGAAGTGGTAACTCTACATACTTAACACACGTGCTGACACAAAAATGTCCCCCCAAAATAATTGTCTTAAATAAGTTATCAGAAGCAAGCTCCTTAGCAAACTTAGTCTAGGATTTAGAGTTAGTTCTGAAAACTACATTTTTTTACTGTGTATTTATACTGACAAATCAATTCCTTGGATAACAGATGTTTAAAAATGAACTGCTCAACTTTCACTGGTAGTTACATTAAAGAGAAGTATAAGGGCAGAATTCCTGAATGCAAGAATGTTAATCAGTGCATGCCCTTCACATTTTATGAAAAGCAAAAGATTCACATAAAGAAAGCGTTATTTCCCAGCTATGACTTTACTGCATAGATTTATCTTGTATCATTTTAAGACTCAAATTCATTTTGCTAAAGAGCGATGTACTTTTAATATTAATAGTAAAAAAAAAATGTTGTGTCTTTGGGGTATTAACACTGTATTAAACACCCCCACACACACCTCATTTCTTGAAACATGACAGTATATATTAACTAACACAGATTTGCACAACACTTTAAAACCTCTGGATTCTTGCATGGTGCACAGAACAAGGGAAGTCTGTTAATAAAGCTAATGCTGTTCTGTTTGTAAGGTCAAGCATGAAATAGTATTACATTAATAAAATGGTATTACATTCACCTACTACTTTGCACTCACCCATAGCTCAAAATGGGATAATGAAGTAGCGTGACCTATCTAAATGTAATGGAACTGTGGTGGCTTCACCTGGCTATCAATAATTGCTGAAAAATTTACTTAACTTGTGAAAAGTGAAGAGGGAGTGAGTTATGGAGATGCCTCTTGCTTCTCCCATTGCAAGGTGTCTGCCACGTTATACCATTTAAAATAGTGCTACTACCTGGGAGGGACTTTTCACAAAAGAATTGACACATTACACATCACCTCATCCGCCCTTCAAAAGACCAAACGAGACGCCAGGAATTCTAGCTAAGCAAATGGACTGCTGAAACCAAGAAACTATGTTCACATTGGAGTGTTAATGGCACGTTCTTGTCCATCAATAGCAAAATCTCATCCAGCCTGATGTTAACAGCTTGTGGGTAAACTCACTATTTGTTTTTATATATAAAGCGTATTAACATGCTAGAAATTATTTAAATTGCTTAATTTTTGCAGACATATTTGATTGTGCTAATATTTTTTCCTCAGACTTCCCTGCTTAAGTATCTTAAGCTGTCTTCCAAAATGTGTTCACTCACATTTTCTATACTTAATGTATTGTTGGTTTTTCCATTTCCTAACCTAGCTAAAAATTAAAAAACCACACTGCTGCTTAGCTATAACATAAAAAGTCAGTAATACAATGAAAAAAGAAATCAGTGTGATATTGTAGAAATATATTAATATTGAATATTGAATATTATTAACATTAATAATATTGAATATTACTAACAATATTATTAATAATATTATGTACTATTAATAATATGTAAGTTCTGCTACAAAGAAAAACTCTGTAGAGGACTAAATACTCAATATATTACATAGAACTACTTGAGAGCTCTTTATTGTGGTTACTTCTAACAGGAATCCATTCTCTGCTTTTTTTCCAGGGAAACACATATTTTACTGAAAAAAAAAAGTTATAATTCAGAATATTTTAAGAGAAACCGTATTTCATTTTAAAGTGGTTTGTGTACAAATCAGTATATTTCATTTTTCTGAACTGACTCATGTTTTACTTTCTGGCAGTTAAGAAAAACAACAAAAGAGGTGACCTCTCCCAGTGTATTGGCTTCTATTCTCATCCAGGGAGAATATTATAAATTTATCTCTGACTAAACTGCTTGGTGTGTGGGAGTCACATAAGCAGGTGATTCACAGGAAAGCTATTTTGGTAAAGGAAGAACACCTATAATATTTTTTAAAGGAAAAAAAAAAAAACACTTTTCCCCTTGCCCACCCCTCCAGGATGCTTAAAATGGGAAAATCTGGATAAATACTGAAGTTACAAGGTGCTTTGGGATATTTCAGTAATTCAAATTATAATCAATTTATCAATGTTGACATATTTGCATATCCTGTTGAGATTAAAAATATCTCTATGCTTGTAAATTCTTGATTTTTCAGGACTTTGATTCTTGGGGAAAGCAAAACAAAACAATACCTTTAAATATGAACTTTTAAAAATCAACAAAGCTCAGCATTCAAATACCAGACTATTTTTGTGCAGGGCATTTCAAAATCCTCTTTAGCTCTCACAATAGCCCCTTCAGAGAGATTTATATAGAGTCTATCAGGTGAGTGTAATTATTCTTCTGCTAGGAATTCCCCTATTAACACTTTAGCTCATGCTTCAAGGAAAAGAACATTTTCCTATCCAGGTTACTCCTCAGTGATACAACTGCAGCTTCCTGGACATGAGATTTTTGTGTATCACGCTATAAGTTTAAGAAATCTTAATTTCACAATTACATTCTGATTGTGCAAACGCGAGTCCATGTGGGCACCAGGTGGATGCAAAACAGTTCCTGTCAGGTAGTGAAGCTGCGTTGCCACCTGAAACTCATCTTTCCCAGGTCTCTGTCTTCATGGAAAGTACCATGGTGAAAACAAAACAAGACTGCACCTTACAGAAAAAGCAGTCAAGCATCTTGAATTCCTTTGGCCTTGTTATACTTCAAAAGGATTTATAACCTAAAAAATTCAGGAGTCTGTTGATATCTAATGTTCTTTTACATATTAATGCTCAGTTTGCTTTTCCCCAGTATTTCCCTGTTTTTACAAAATACTCTCATGTGTTTGCCCATAGGGATGCATTGAATTCCCTATTCTATCTCAGTAATGAACTTATTACTGTGAACAGAAAGTACCCAGTGAATGTTTTTTGCAGTCTCATTTTTTCCCATGATACAAACAGGCTGTTTCAGTACTGCACCAAAACCCCTTAGTTTAAAGACTTAGCTGTTGATGGAGTATCACCAAGTAAAACCTGTCAATGGTTTTCTCTGACAGCTAAACTAATGTCTTTTAACCAGCAGCTGCTGAGCTCTAACAAGCATAAAATTACATTGATCTTAATCAGATCAGACACCAGCTTCTCTCAACTCTATCTCAAAGACTATCTGATTTCATGCTTCATTATAAAATCAATTAATCGTTTCATTGCCTGGTCATTTTATGTGTTATTTATAAAACATATTGGTTGATATTCTGAAGATTGCAGGCAGTCAGGATATTTTGTCTGGGAACCCCAAAGGATATGTATGGAAAAACAGGATTATAAAAGACAGGATTATAAAAAACAGGATTATAAAAACAATGTTATAAATGAGTTCACCTGATCATCCAAAGTAGCGTAATCAATTGTACCAGCCACAGGGCATTTCCTGCATGCCTAAAAGCCCGGCTTTCCTATGAATATCCTGGTCTTTTTATTATTAAAAAAAAAAAAAAAAAAAAAAAAAAGGAGAGAGAGAGAGAGGGAGAAGTGCCATTCACAAATCCATATCCCCAGCATCACCTTTTGCAAGTGCGTTCACACTTCCCAAAGAAGAGCTCGACCTCCATCGAGCTGACAGCTGAAACATCTTCAGTGCAGTGAGTTGGTTTAGAAGCTGAAATTAAGCATGAAACACTGAGTTAATTAGTGAAGACAAATAACTAGTGACTACAGTATGCCAGACGTGGAGTATTTAAACCGCAATGTTTTGTTGCTTTACAATAATTATTTCATTTTCCGAGCAACTTGGAAATTTGAGTGGATGTTTATGGAAAACTGGATCATTCACTCAAGCATGACTTTCCAAATTAAGTTTATTTTTAAAGGAAGCTATTTTTAGTTTACTCTATCGAGTTTTTCATTTACATCTAGATTCAGCAAAGCACTTAAGCATGACGCATTTGAGCTCAAGATGCACTTCCATGAATATTTAACTAGAAACATTCGTTTCAGACAAACATGATTCTAACATTAGCAAGAAGGGAAAGAATTTGTTAAGATTAAGCCCTGAAAAAGATATGCATATATCTTTTCTACTATAGACAGTCACTGATGTCGGGAAATTTTTATTTCTAGTTTTATCTTTTGTTCCATTTGCCATGCATGTGTTCCAAAGAACACTGGGCCTTAGCTTTCCCAAATAAGCATTCCTAAAACACTTGATTTTTTCCTTGAACTCAATTTTACAGTGTAGTTTTATCCACTCTTTCTTAAGCTTATTCACTGATAATCTGTTGTACTCTCTTCCTCTGTGATTTACAAATATTCTTCAAAAGGAGTACAATGACCTTTCTTTAACCCTGGCCTACTTTTATGGTATCAATGATGTTATATAATATCATTTATATTTATTGCTGCTCTTCTGAAACCATTCCTCATTCATAATGAAGCTGTACAGGTCGTGGTCAAAGCTGTGCTTCATCCAGTGCAGCATCCTCCTCTTCACAATGACCACCAGTGATTGTTTCAAAGGACATGCACTAGGACTTACAAAAAGGAGCTTACTCCTGACAGAACAAACTTTCAGCCAATTAATTAAAAGTCGATTTAGGTCTCCTCTCCCATTTTTTATTTGATTTAGTCAATACCATGGCAGTGCCTAACAGTTGGATAATTTGAAAAAGCATGTAGCCTGCTTTAGAGTCCTAAAGCCTAGGTTTTTGGAGTCCTAAAAGCCAGGTTTTAGCCAAGTGACTGGATGCCCTTCAGTGAGCAATGTAACATTCTCCCAGAGTAAAAGCATTAAAGGGGGGGAACACTGATCTCAAACCAACTTAAAGTGTCTTACATTTCAGGTGTTCCTTTATCTTTTACATAGAAGTGGCTGAAGTCTGCAACATTTCAGGTTCCCCACTCTAGGTCTGTGTCTGTTGGTCATGGTCCCACTTCTGCCTGTTCCTGGAAAGTGACCCTCATACAAATCTTATATTTCTTGAAGCTTCTTCACTACTGCTCTGTCCTGTCCCAGCACAAAGCCTAATAGCTGTATTTACCTGCATTGCTTCAGTACTGGGAAATCACCTTTATCAAACTTGTCAAACTAGTGAAAACCCAAAGAGTATGAGTTGAGGTCACATGAGGAGGATCATGTCTTGTGGCAGATATGTCCTTGAGGACGGGATGAGCACAATGCAATGCTTGAGAGTTACTTAAGAACCTGCCTTGAAAGGACACGCTCCACCAGCACAAGCAGGGCCTCAGATCCTGCTCTGCACAGGACATCACACTTTCAGCATGTTGGATAAAGCCTTACCTATCCCCATGGGCTCCCAGAGTAGGAGAGCAGCAGAACTTCTGTACTACAAGCATAGTAAATGCCAGATGGAAAGCGTCAGAAAATAGTCTGAAGGAGGAAGCCTCACTCAGAACACCTGACACTAGATAAGCACATCTGACAAGTCTTTATCTATTACTCTTCTGGAATGAGGGTGTGCATTTTTCCTTGACTCTGTAAGAATTAGTTAAAATACTTGTTCAGGCAAATCTACTTACAACAGCACTTTTATCAGTTTCTATTAGTTAGGCTGATTGTATATAGTACTCACGAACTGAGAATTACATTTCCTCATGCACGTCATCCATGAGAGTATGACACTTTTTTTCCAGGCTTATGCCTTCACTATTTCAGAATCCAAGGGTGACTGGGGACTTGCTAAATATTCCTCCCCAATCACGTGACTAGGAAGACAGTCACCAGGTTTAAAGAAAAGACTACTTGGAGAAAGACTGTTCCCTATAGGGAAAAAATAAATAAATAAATAAATAAAAATGCTATGGATCATAATGACAGCAGCTTTGTTATCTACGATTTGTCTTTTCTACTCAGTATATAAAAAATAAACATCACCATTTGGCCGCTGCAGGGATGCCACTTAGGAGTGAGTGGTTCAAAGTCTAAATAAATTATGAACAGGCCAAGCCAGGTTGTTTTCAAGTTACTGCCACATAGGTTGCAGAAGTCCTTTGCTTACTGCTCAGAACTCTCATCGAGTCCTAAGGAAATCATGTAACACCTTCCTGGAATAAGTCCCAAATTTGCATAATGTACTTGGGTATTGAAACTTTCATAGGGTATCGCACAAGTCCATAAAATATTTTGGGTTTTCACTTGGCGGGGGGAGAGAGGTTGGGCCAGATGATTTCAAGACAGTAACTGTAATTTCAACACCATAATCTGTAGCAGCAATGCTAAGCAATCATACTATTACCATTACATTCTTGCACATGTAACATCCATTTTTGCATCATCTGCAGTTTTCATTGGTCTACAAATAACTGCAAATAGTTCCTATTGATTAGCTCCTAGTTGGTGGATAATGTGAAGAAATGAGGTCAAAGATAGCTTCAGCAATGGAACAAACACGTCATCTGCAGCATTAGGGGTCGGCTAAAGTGTTTGCAACCAAAGTCATGAAAAGGGCAAATCTTTCCAGCATTTCAATGTGTTAAAAGAGATTATGTTTACATTGTCTTTGATTGCTTTTTGGTTCAATTCCCTACATAAGCACAGAAAGACCTATGTAAAATAAAACTTGTGAGAAAATACATGTATAAACAGTGCTAAACTTAGAGGATGTATGCCAACATTTTTGTCCTTTTTTTTTTTTTGTTCTCCAAAGAATGCACATAGATGTTTTTCCTGAGTCACTTAGTAACTAAATCAATATATATACCTTTGTAGGTGACAATTCTTCCTTGCTTTCAAACACTCAAGTGTAAATAGAGCCGCTCCCGATAAATTCCTATTGTACTTTCACACCAAGGCACTTCACTGGGTCTCATGCAGTGTCCTTGAAGCCCTTATTCTTCACAGTACAGAAATCAAGGCATAAAAACTTTTCTATCAGATGACTGATTCATTTGAGATTGGAAAGAGAAGCACCACTGTTCAGCTTCTACTGGGGATAAAAGTCTCCCCAGACAACTCAGAAAAGAGGGATCCTTACCTCTCTAGGTGGATTTTTGTCTGTGGACTCCTTGCATTTCCTTTCTGGCCAGAATTGTCCTCACTCATGGTCAGAGTCATTAGCATTGTCATCAACAGCTTCCTTAAATGAAGATTCAGCTTCCTTAAATGAACACAAAATTTTAATATCCGTTACTTTAGCTCAACAGCTCTCAAAAGTTTATAAAATATTATATCAACTCTCAAGAACACACAAAGCTACTTGCATTTCTTTAATTACTATAGTAAAAAAAAGAAATCAGAAAAAAATCTGCAATGATTTTACTGTTTCTCTAGTAGAAAAACAAAAGAATAATACTGAAAGCCTGTACAATGACAGAGCTTGACTAAAAGAAAACTTAACAGGCATTTAATAAGTTTAGTGACATTTTACTGTAAGTGGCAATTTTGAAGAAGCACTCAGTAGGAAGAATTTTGGTATGGAAGAAGAGACAGATGAAGCATGCTGAACATATTCTACAATGTTTTCCTATTGCGTGAAGACAGGAAATCCATTTGTTTGGGTTATGCGTTGCGTGGTGAGAAGCAGATCATGTTTACCGCTTAAGGAGACTTTATGCTTTTCACACACATCACAGAAGGAAATGATATGGTATTGTCTCCTGTCAGGAGATGCAATGATTGGGATGGCTTGGGTGCCTTCTCCCAGACTCCAGTGGTTACCTGGATAAATAAAACTCCCCCAGTCACTCATTCAGGCAGGTCAGGAGATGGGTAAAGAGGTGAGAAAGCTGCCTGCAGGCAAGCTGTTGGACCGATAGAATAATATTTAGGGTTGGACAAATAACTCTGTTTTGTCCTCAGGCGTGCAACCCGCCTGGTGCAACCCAGGTCTGATGTTCAGCCCCACCCCACCAAGACAGTCATCTCTTCCAAGCCCCATGTTGCAACCTGCTTCCCTCTCTTCCTGATGCTGTCTGAATCAGTGGAAACAAAAGGGTGCATTGTCTGAACTAGTGAGAGGTTATATCATGGTTTCCAGAAAAAAGAAAAAAAAAAAAAAAGAGCACCCAAACAAGAAAACAGAAAGATATGTTATCTTGTCTCAGTTTCAGTCCCCTGCAGAAGTGCAGGGATTATTTACTGTACGGAAGGATTAGGAGAACATCTACTACTCACGGGCTGTTGCATATCCACATATTGATGCTTAGCATAAAACAATGTTGTGTCAAACTTTGTGTCATCCAGTAAGACATTTCCAAATAGGTTAGAACTCCACAAGAAACTTCAGGTAAAAAATTATCTCAGTTATCAAAACAGCAAAGAAGCCACCGTGGAGACAAAAGACAATTTACACAGGTACTTAACGCTCTTAGAAAGACCTATTTTAGCTAAGAAAAACACACTTATACATGTAGATAAAGATGTTGCGAAAGCCTTAAGATTACAGCAAATATTTTGAACAAGACATCAAAATAGTTGCAGTCCAAGCAATTTGTTTTCCTACAATTTTATTAGAGTGGGTGTAATGGTCCAAAATATGTATGAGTGAATCAAATGTTTTACATCAACGTTCAAGTATTTTTCCTTCCCCCAGCTGACAATGACAAAAATATGAATGCCTGTAACTCTGCAGAACTTAGTATTTTCACACGGTGCATTTTTTTTTTCTTCCTGTTAACAAAGGGTTCTCAGACATCGATCCCACCCAAACCTTACTAGAAATATTTCTGGTGAAGTGCTGTGTTGCCCTTGGCTAGCCCTGTAAGTGGTGAGTATCCTTAAGAGTCTTAATGATAAGACTCCCAGCTCAAACAGCAAAAGCATTCAGTGAGCTTCTGTGCAAACACCACTTCAGTTTGCCACTTTCTGTACTTAAGAATCACACACACACAAAAAAAATAGAGCTATAAATTTAACAGCAAAATACATGTAGCCCCTTTAGCATTCTCACAGTCAGTATTTGCTGAATGCATCAGCTTCATGACCACAGCTGTCAAAAAGGGAAGATTTACTGATTTTCTCTCTTTAAAATTCTACATTTTATGGAGGAAAAAAAAAAAAAAGAAGAAGAAGGAAGGAGACGAACAAAAATATTTGGGGTGGTGGCTATTTGAAAGTATTACTATTTATTTATTTAAAGATGGTTGTGTTATCTGAATCTCATTATAAGAAAATTGGGAGGAGGAGGAAGGGCAGAAAAAAATATTTTCACAACGTAATGGTGGAGGATTAAGTAATGAAAATCAGAAACCTCTTAGGAACGACTTGCCAAAAAGGCATCTCAACCATTTAAAACTTAAGCAAGGGAAACAACAGCAAGACAGACGGCATTCTGACTTGAACAAGGGAATAAAAGTACTGATTCTGACCTTGAAGGCTCAATTCTGTGAAAGCTGGATGTATTTCACATTATTTCCTGTTACACTGAGGAGAAAAGAAAACAAATCCAGGCATCCTAACAGGGCAAGCTCTGATCTTCATATGAATTAAAGCTCAAAACACTGAAGTTGTACTGATGTGAAACAGTAATATAATTAGGGTTACTTAAGATCATTTTATTCTAAAATGACTTCCTCTGGCCACATCAGTTTCCTCGCTGCCACTTCTATCACTTTGGAAACTGTACTGCTATCTCTAGCAGTAAATCTCTAGCCAATTGCTTATCTTGTCTATACAAACATATCTGAGGCACTCATCTCCCCAAAGCTGAAATGAGAACATTAGCAGAAAATATAGTATTTTTTCCCCTTCTGCTTCTAGAGAGGCAATGTAAAGAGAGAATGCTGCGATTTTGCTCTGCACGTTCATAATTAATGCTGTGTCTGGGTATCAGAGAGAGAACATCAAATGCAACTGTGCTTGGAAACCGTGTTTTGACCCAGATCATGATTCCAGGTACCACACGTATTTTGTGCTCTCTTCTACCTTTGAAAACAGGTCCTCCATTATGCAGAGCTGCAAGTTGAGAGTCTTAAGCCACACTTCTCTGTCTCCATCCACAGATGGAAGATCACCAGAATGGAAATAGATGGAATCAGAGTCACTTCCACCAAAAAAGACCTTCAATATCATCAAGTCCAACCATCAACCTGACCTACCAAGTCCCATCACTAAACCACGTCCCTTACTGCCACATTTTTGAGACTACACATCCACACCTCTCTCAAATACCTCCAGGGATGGGGATTCCACCACTTCCCTGTGCAGCCTGTTCCAATGCTTAACCACCCTTTCCATAAAGAAATTCTTCCCAATATCCAATTCTTCCTAATATCCATTGCGACAGCATGTAGGAAAGGAAAAGCTATCCCAGCCTGGAGTATTCAGGTTGTCGTCATCGCAGGCTGGAGAGTATTCCCCATCTGATTATCTTTTTAATTGTGTTTGGTATTTGCTGATTTATAATTAGTTCTGCTGTTTTGCACCTGGTTTGATATCAGACAAATACCAGCTCCCTTCTGCTGCACTTTAAGCCTCTAAACAGACACTGCCTTCATATATTTAAGCCTCAACAACTGCGGACAAGCATAAGATGGAGATATTCATGGCTAGATTTAGAAACAGCCTCCAGATCTACCCACCATGCTTTGTATTTTGCTTCCTATAGGCAAATTAGGAATGAAGCTATCTACCAGACACATGCTTGCCTGTTGTATTTTGTGCCCGGAGCTTTAAATAACAGCAAGTACGTACCCTTAAAACAGCATGCCCACAGGTTTGGACACTACACGGACCCAAACGAGGGCATGGAGGAAAGGCTGGGAGGCCAAGTGTTTGCACCATGGGGCAGAGCAGCACGCATCAGAAGTCCCCCTCAGCCTCAGCCAGACAGAAGTATTGCATGCTGCGTGTTGCTCATGCACAGCACAGCCAGCTCATTGAGGAACAGGCATACTACGTGATCCAAATGCACTTGTGCAAGAGCTCGTCTGCAATATCAGGAGCCATGACTACTGAATGGGGGCAAAGAATAGAGGAGGCCCTTTTACCTACCTACTTTAATTCATACCAGCTATGGAAAAAGTAAAACAAAGAATAGCTGAGTAGCTTCTGTTTAAGCACTTCAGACTACTGCTTAATTCAGGGAGAAAGCAGAACAGAAAGGAATCCAAATAGGAGATTAAGAGCTATTTATTCTGCCATGGCCTTTGAGAAGCAGAACATACAGAATCCCTTTCTCCTTAAGCACAAAAGCATAAATGGACAATTTCCTTGCTCATAACTCCATAACTATTTTCTATTGACTTCTGTTAATTTTCTGCTGACTTCTACGCTCAAAGCCTTCCCGGCTTTTGAGTTCAATAAGTCTCTGATCCACAGAGAAAGATTCATCACTTCTACCTCCTCTCCCTGTAATCAGTTCCAAGAACTGCCTCAATTTCTTGGAGTTAATTCTTTCTCAGAACTAACCATTAATCAAAGACATCCAGTGTTTCAGCTAAACAAGCTCATTCCTCAACTAGTATTTTCAGTGAGATTTTCTTATATATTATTGTACATCTTGTATATTATTGTACTGCATCTAACCTCCTTCAACATAACCATACCTTTGGGACACAGTGGGCCTCAGATGTTGGCTAGCTGTAGGATTAGGTAAGTGTACCTGGTCTCTGAAAACAGACTCAAGCATTTACCTCATGGATTTATGCTTGGAGACACCTGTACTGGCTTTTACTATTATTAAAACAGTTGCTGATGGAAAGTCACTACTGGGATTACGCAGATTGCTTTAGAAGGGGAAACCTGGCTTTTGGGTGTGATGACCCATTTACTTACATGCTTCACGAGGCACCTACAGCTCTATTGCATGGGGGCAAAATTAAGCCTTATGGACTGACTTGTTTGTCTTGCTTACTTGGCTAGATCACCCCTGCATGTTTCCAGGAACAGAAAACTTCTCCTACAGCAATTATCTGGAAAAGAAATGAAACAAACAACATTTTTAAACCCTGTTTGTCATGATCCATCTTGGTTTATGGTATTGAATGATTCATTTTGCTGAATCACAAAGAACTACTGAGAGATTTTTTGGGAAATCTCACATTTCAAAAGGTTGAAGAGCAGGATTTCCCTTCCCTTGGCCTCAACGTGTGTATCTGCAGTCTGGGGGCATGCCCTCCCTGCCCCAGCCCTATGTCTGCTCAGGATGCCCCTGGGGCTTCCTAGTGAGATCCTTTAGCCCAGGAAATAAAGAAGATGAATGTTTTTTAAGAAGGTTGCTCTTTAAATGTTTGTGTTATTTGTATTAAGTTATGCATTTGTGCAGTGATATCCCTGCTGAAACTGATGTGGAACTAATCAGGGAAATGGCACAAACTGTGTTACATTATGAGGTTTAACATTTAATTACATTGGCCTACTTATATGAATCAGATACTACTCTCTTACTCATAAAACACATCTGATTTCTTCACATGAACAATTGTAATACAAATGCAAAGGTCTACAAGTGGATGAAGCCCCATGATTTAACTATCCAGACAGTGTCTCCATTTTTCAAGTTTGATCACATGCATGAAACAACGTACAAAGCTCTCATCCTCTGCAACTTTTGCACAAATATTTAATTCTTAATTATTACTTCCTTTTGACAGAGGGAAAACAAAAAATTAATTGAAACATGAAAAGCAGCTGACTGACCCTGACATGATGATGTGTTTTTTTTTCCCATTCCACGTGGGAACTTCTGCAGAATGTGATGGGAAATAAAGCAGACAGACCAGAGATGGATGTGGATAAGGCATCAGCTGACATGCCATGGAGCCCCACTCTGTGTCTCCATGCTGAATTGTGTCTTCTTTGCACAAAAGCTCTCTGCTGCCAGGGGCACAGAAATAAATTTACCAGCTAAACCCCAAACCCCCAAATGGCAAGTGTCTGTTGATTGCTTTGTTAAGTTGCAAAACCAGATCACATTAGATCTGATTGATCATTAAACTTAGCCTCTAACTAAAGCTTCAGTGATGTTGGAAGGACAGCTGTGCATGGATAATCTTCCAGATGCATTCATGACCCTTTCTGTACATTTCTTAAAAAATTAATTCACTAGTAATTCAGTATGCAGTAATTCACTACGAAGATGTTAAACGTGAAAACTTTGCCAAAATTAAATACCAGATATTTTCAGTCCTGCCATCATACTTTCTTCTTTGAGCAAAACCTCTTGTAAATTTAGGTTGAATTTGCAAAACATTAGATCACTCTGAAGCTGAATTTCTCTGGCTGAATTTGCCATTTGCTAAAAGAGAAGAAAAAATGCTGGGCTCTGTTACATATAAACATAAAAGGCCAACTGCCACTGGTGCATTTCCAGGTTTCCAAGTACAGGCACAGTATCCCTCATTAAGGAACTTAACATTATGAAAGGTAGTATTATTCTTCTCCTATGTCTTATACTTACTGACTTGAGCAAATGAACATTTATTAGTAAAAGAAAAATGCTCTAATTCATAAAATAAACAGGCAGGGATGGCTGGGTGAGATAATTTCCAAGGAAGTGGAGATGACTAATTCTATATAGACAGCAATATTTTTGGCTTGAGCACTTGAGGACCCTTCTGCTGCAGATATTCCTCCTGAAACATACAACAATGTCTCACCACCCAGGCTTACAGCTGGGCAGAAGAATGAAATAATGCTGCATCTTAGTTCAAACCTTCCACCTAATTACTAGCATTGGGATGCAAGGTGGAGCAGTAACTGGCAAAGAGGTAGGAAAAGGCTGACAGCAATTCAGCAGCCAGGGGAATGGTCCTTCATTGCTTAGGGGATGATGAGGAAAGATGTGGGCTGTACTGCACTGATCCTATAACACCCTGTGAATGCTCTGAAAGGGACATCTGCTGAGCTAAATCTTGGATTTAGTTTTAATCCATGTGGCTTCCTCTGCATTTATCTAGGGTTTTCAAACAGACCGGAAAGCCTCGGTGCTGACCAAGGAAGAAAAGAGGTCATTCAGTAAATGTCTTTGTATCCATGTATCACATGCACAGAGAACTGACTTGGTGATTCTACGAAATACCCAAACACATGCCTGCAGAGCTTTGCACAGGGCTCACCAGTGTGGACTGCAGCCAACCACAAAAAAAAAAAAAAAAAAAAAAACACATAAGTAAGTTTCTTTATCACCAAAGGGCAAAGGGCTAAAATGCAACCTTCGGGGTGGCGAGGCAGCAGATTCTCCTAAGAAAACACCTCTGCCATTGACAGCAATGAGGTGGTGACTGACCTGAAATGATGTCTCTCCACCCAGATTAGATCCTCACTTACAGACCAAAATCTCAACCAGTTTGTTTTCACAGTCCTAAATACAGAAGCAAATATCACTTCGAGGAAGAGCCCTCATGCAACAAATTGTGATACAAAGTCCCAGGCCAACTGCATACAACTAGCAGTCTATCAATTTTTTTCATTCTGTCAACAGCTGTTACAGGGTGAAAGGGCAGCATAAATGGAGAGCTTAATCTGCAAGAAATCACAACCAGAGGAACTGAAGTTTAAATCAGTTCGATGCATTACCAACTTCATTATTTTAAATGCACAGGCACAAATCTGTTCTAATTTTAGGAAACACAGGAATTTATTTCATTGTTCACATGTGCAGTGAGTGGCATGTAGCAGAGAAGAAGAATTCTTTTTTCTTCAGAAGAATAAACCTACCTCTGATCCTGTAAAAAGCTGTGCTCACCTGAGTAACATGTGTTTCTGAAAAACAATATTTGTAAATCTTACAGTGTAGTTCTGCCACAGGCTGCAGAGCTTTTCTCGTCGATTTCTTACAGGTAAAGTAAAAAAGGGCTTTTTTTTTAAAAAAAAAAAAAAAAAAAAAAACCTATCTTGTAATTCATTTGAGGTATAATCCTAGTGCAAAGAAGTGCTTGTGCTTTATACCAACTAAACATAGAAAACTTCTGGAGAGAAGGTACAGTTTTAACTCATTAATCACCTCATATTAAAAGCAAATTACTGGTATTCTTACCATGCATTCTTTACCACGTAATCCAGCCAAGGTAGGAACAAGCTTCCGGGTGTTAAAGAAGGAATTCTCCAGGAATTGTTTATTTCCCCTTTAAAAGGGTTCATAACCAGAACCCTCAACATGTGTCTGTATTCCACACTCTACTGTAATATAAGCTTCATAGTGGCTCAAAACCTTGCAAATATTTATGAGATAAATTTGTTTCCTATTAGATCCATTTACATCTTCACCAAAAGCAAAGCTTTTGAGAACCACAAATTCCAGTTCAATTTTCTGCTAATGAAATGGAAAGAGGAATTCCCAGCTGCTTCTCTGCAACTGAAGGAACTGCCATGGTGCCTTAAGCTGCTTTAAATATTTAATGACCAATTAAAAGCCAGTAAAATATGGCTTTAGTTAAACCACTTTTAACTTCCCTCTTTGGGATGTACTCAAAACTACCCCATTCCATTGACACGCTGGAGGAAAGGAACATTAAAGCATAAAGCAGCATTGTAAATTCAAGGCAAACTCAAAAGCAAGGAAATGCCACCATTAAGGTTAGCCTAGAAATTTGGCTCAGAACTCAGATTATACCAGCCCTGATTAATTTTTTTGTTTTGTTTTGTTTTTTTGATAAAACTGTCTCTCAGCTGTAAAAAATGGTGGTGACCAAAAGGTCAGCTGCTAACACTGCTGGAATAGATTTATTGCATGGAAATGGGTTGACCTGCAGCAAGTGACTGATGGAGCTACAAGGCTCTGGCACCTCCTTATCACAGGGGTGAGTGTTTTGGTTAGTGCAGCTCTCTGCATCTGCAAAGAGCACTGACAGCCACTGACTTACAAAAAAAAAAAAAAAAAAAAAAAAAAAAAAAAAAAAAGAGAATGAAACTCCAAAACAGATCTGTGAGGCACAAGTCAGACCTATTCCTTTAACACCAACAAGTCTTTCTCCAACACCACTGCATGTAGGCAACACAGGAACAGAAAAGCAGAGCACAGCAACATTTAACAGACTTTGTTAAGGGCAAAGTACAAAAGAACTGGAGAAAGGAGGGAAAACATTAAAAGATAAGATAAGGACCAGTAACTTCACAGAGCTCTGACTACTAATGTGCATTACTTATGCACAGGGTTTGCTAGAATATTCTTTCCCCTTCTTCGCTGGTAACAACTACAACCACCTCTTGAATCACTTAGTTCTTCATGAAAAAGGCCTGGAAGTCTTATTTTATTTTTTATTTCTGGCTCCTCTTTTTTAATGTAATTGCAGGTATTTAATATGTTGTTTTATACTTAGGTCAGATCATGGCTGTATGTTAGTTAGAGATAATCTAATATAGCCAAGACGTTTCTTGTCTTGCTCCATGCCTTTTATTTTTTAATAGAAAAAAAATAAAAAAAAATCTTGCTCATATCCACATTGTCTGACCATTCAGATGCCTACTTATTTTTTACCCCAAAAAGCATTTCAAAGTATTTCTTGCCCATGAACTCAAGCTGAAAAACTCCAGTACCCGATTTACTGCAATAGTTTTTTTTTTAAAAAAAAAAAAAAAAGTCCCAAAGAGCTTGCTTGTTATTCTGTTATCCAAGGAAATGATGCATTTGGGGTGTGTGTGTATGTGTGTGGTGGAAG
Source organism: Aythya ferina (assembly GCF_964211825.1). NCBI lineage: Eukaryota > Metazoa > Chordata > Aves > Anseriformes > Anatidae > Aythya > Aythya ferina. The sequence goes on along the minus strand of NC_140300.1, from coordinate 67,708,264 downwards.
AATCATGATAGCATACTTGTCACGGGGAGTGGTTTGCATATTAATAAACAGTATATATGAGCCTTTTCCACAGAGTTCAGCACTCAGAGAGGCTCCTGTTCACTGAGGAAGAGATCACATAGCACTGCACCAAAGTGAGTTCTGTTTCAGCTTTCCTTACTGCAAGAATTTGACTTTTCTTCTTTCCCCTTTCTTCTAATCTTATTCTGCCCTCCTTAGGGCTGCTTCTATACCAGCTGCATGGTGTTTGTTTTTGACAAATATTTCTACTTGTATAGCAAGTACTGAAAGTATTTCATTTTTACAGTTTTGTTAAATTTATTCAGTGTAACTGACTACAGCTGCTGACACCGTGAGGGATAACCACAAGCTTTACACATCGTCTGCATGTGCAACTTAGTTGCCCCGTCTATAAAACTTTTTTTTGCTGCTTACAGGCGTTTTAAGCTCCCTGCTCTGCTTTAGACATCTGTACTATCACATGCACTTCTACAAGCAGGTTTCAGAGGTTTCTTCTCTGGAGGCAAAGAAGTAAATTACTGGCATGTTGTAAAAGCAAGCCCCCACTTCTCACCCGCAGCTGATACTATCAGTAATGAGCTGCTTTGATACTCCGGGTATTTGTCAGATACATCCAAAGAAAAGGTAGCAAAAAGCTGATGTGGGGAAGCTCCTGAGGCTCTGCAGTGGGCTTCCAGTAAACAAGGAAACATTTTAAAGCAATATTCTATTAGACATGAAGGCTGACATATGCACTCACTTACATAACCAAACCAAATCTAGGCTAATGTCAGAGGAATTAGATAAATATTAAGCAGCACTAACCAATTCATCCAGGTCATTTTTATGCACTGTTCTGTCCATTTTCCAAATTCCTGTCTGTCCTCTGCTTCACCAGTGAATTAACGTACTCTCATCCTAATTCTCACCATTATTTCATAGAAGAAATCCTTCTGCATCTGCTTCTACTTGCTGCATTTTCTCCTTTCCAAAATATATGAGTTTCATTGTTGATTTTTATCATTTGTTTCAAAATGATGCTCTGAATATATATTCAGGATTTTTTTTTCCTTTAATATCTCATTGCCTTCATTTGTCTGTGTCTATACTCTTCCTGCACATTTCTTCTGCTAAAAGCCAGTGTTTATTGCTTGTTTCAATATAACCAAAGAAACCAACCTTAGCTTTATAGTATTTTTCCTGAACATCTATGATCCTTATAACTATTTTGAAATGCTAGTGCATTTGCATGCAAAAGCTGCAAACTATGAAAGAAAAAAAAAAAAAAATGGTCAGAGAGGTCTTTCAGAAGTTTGCTTTTGTTTACAACCCAAAAAAGCATCTACCACTCCCTAAAAATGTATACATAATGTGAAAATCCTGTCTCAGCAGCACACAAACATACTAGATCTATTTTGATAGAAATTCCCCTGAAGCTCTCTCAATTTTAACCCCCCCAAAATTATACATCAGGATTCCTAGAATTCTGGTTTTGTGCAGTTAATAAATGTTTCAGCCTGCTGTCCTCAGTGCAGCACTCATACTCCAATGAACACAGTCTGCTGCTCATAAGATTTCTCGTTGCTGTTCGCCATACACAGCCTTCTATTAAGCCGTTACAAAGTAGAAACTGTTGAAGAGAGTGCTTGTTTTTGAGCAAAATCTTACAGGAGTAATTACACTAACAGCGACAGCTGGTATTGATTAGCAAGTGGTATGCCACACTGCTGAAAGCTGTGTATTCACGTCTGCTGAAGACTTATCATATATGCTATAAATCCCAAACAGGTGAATATTTTCACCCTTTTACCAGGTAGTCCAGGAGGAAAATGCAATAAAATAAGTAGAATCTGCCAAATTCCACATAAATCCTACACATTGTGAAGAACCTCATTTACCTATAGTTGATTTGTTAAATTTTCTGTAAAATAAACTTCAGCAATGAACTGAAAAAATTAAATACTCTATTTGCTCCTTAGAGGTGACTATAGAGTATTGCTGGGACGACTTTGTAAAGCAAGAACATGAAATGGAACAGGAGAAAAAACAAAGACTAATATCAGATAGGCACTTTTACACTTTTGATCTGGGTAACAAATGGCAAAGCTTTCTTGTGACACCACCTATTTTGCACCAGGTGGTATTTGTGGGGATGGGAGAGCGGGTACTGCAACCTTCATAGGCTGCCATTTCTAACTCCCACCCACTGATAGATGACACTAGGATCCTTCAAATATTGTCTCATGCTGGGCTGAATTTGAGGAGTAACAGAACAAATGAAAATATACAGAAAGTAGGATTTGAAAGGCTTCACAATTTTTCTGTGGTAAACTTACTTGTCAACCAGAAAGAACAAATACAATACACCAGTCTCTGTAACTGTGTGCCATAGGTAAATGAGTATTTTGTGCCAGTTCAAGGAACCCAAAGTCATGGTCACTGTCCCAGAGCTAGACTCCGCTCATTGTATCCATGAAAAAGATTGACTTGGCTGTAAACTGTTGTCCAATAAGTACATTCTCCTGAAGCGTAGGGACAAATAGGTTCCAGATTTACACACCAAGCAGTTCATGAACATAAGTCAAGCGATCTACCACCAGACCTAGGTGGTCCCCCAGCCTTCTGTCCAGGTGTTACTCGAGGCTGTAGGCCCGCACTTCTCCTCATTGATCTCCTCAAGCAGACTGGCAGTATCCAAAGAGCACTTTAATGGGTCCTCGGTCTCCTCCAGCTCATTCTGCTGTGAAACCAATTTCAGAATATCTGAAAAAACAGGAGATAAAAACACTGGTGCCACTAGGGTATGCACCACCAGGCCTAGGCTGGAGGAGGAGGACACAGGAAGCCTCACGGACAGTGCTAGATATCTCTGCAAACTAAATAAAACTATAACAGGTTACATCCATGGTAGCTACAGGAAATGCACATTGTCCTGAAAATCTAACCTTTTCTCTTTTATGTCTGAAGTGTTCTTTAATCTCAGCTAGTTTGGGATTCACAACATGTGACAGTTAAAGAACAACTCAGTTTAGACTAGCAAAGAGAATGAGCCGGTGTTCATAGTTCCCCTTGTATATATACACACACGTGCATGCGGTAGGAGGAAAAAAAGGGCTCTTTCTTTTCCAAACCCAATGAAAGATACTAGGTGGTCAAGATGATTAGATGGTTGTTACGTAAATTATGGTGTTGGATGAACTTGAGAGTTCAGGATGTGGATATGAAATTGTCCTGGCAAGACCAGCAGCTGCTTTTGGAGAGCTGACAAATCCACTTAACACACAGCTAAGCAACTTGCAGCTATCCTTTGCTTTATAGGGGTATTGTGAGTGGGTGTTGATTTATCTGAAGACTACAGAAACAGACACAAGGCATGAATTTTACAAGAATGACTGGTGTTGGCAAGAATTATGATTATTTAGGTTTTTGTTCTACCACAATGTGCTTCAGGGAATTTTTAAAACATCTGATGAGGAAATAAAAGATTTAAATAGTCTCTCCTTAGAAATTATCCAGACAAAGGAGTGGCTAGGATATTTCCTGAGATTTATCCTCTTGCACTTTTATTTTTCCATATCCTTTGTTCTCAGGTGTGTAATTTATTCATTTGAAGCTCATTACATGTTGGGAGGCTGTACAGAACAATTTCAGGAATTTATTTACATAAAACTGGGACCAAATAATTATAAATCAAAAGGCTGAGAATGAAACAGAAAGCAAAATCATCACAGATGCTCAGATCATAAGCCAAAGAGCCTGGCAGATGAGGCAGGAGAAGCTGCCCTTTCCCAGGACATTTGTTGCAATACTGAGCAGATCACCACTGCGGTGTCTGGCTCAGTAATGATGATGTGAAGGCACTAGATTGATAGCTGGCCACTCAACAAATTAAGCATGTGCTCACATACAAGAACCACTCTTTAATCCAACACTTGCTTTGACTCTAGCAAAAATGTAGGTTAAAACAGAGTTAGGAACAAAACCTGTTTGGTGCTTCCTCCTCCCACTGAAGATGGTATCCCCCACTAGATACTTATCCATGGCTTGCTGCAGCTAATGGAAAGCATTCCCAAGGACAGTGATGGATGTAGAGGTAGGTTTGAGGGGATGGGGCATTGAGAATGGATGGATGAGAAAGAGGTGCCCGCTACATCCTAAGGCAGCACTACTTCGCTACTTTTTAACATTTTCTGTAATGATTCTATGCATAGTTCTACATATGGAAAGGCCTGTATTGCCACACAAAAATACCTCCCATGGAGGTCATGGAAAAAGCAGGAAACAGTAGCCTGGATGGATTTCTGGTTTTTGTTTTGTATGTTAGCTTATTTGTTTCCATTTTTATCTAAGAAGGTATAACTGCTCTTTCAGGAACCTAGAAATGCAACACCTTCCCAGCTGTGTTATTAGCAAAAAAAGACAGTACTTAGCCTGGATCTGCCCACCACCACCTGTCTGCTGCCTTGTGCTGCTGAGATGCAAGCATCCCTCAATCACTTCAAAGGGAATGTGATGAACTCCAAATTGTGATGAACTCCAAATTGTGATGAACTCCAAATTGTGATGAACTCCAAATACTGGAGTCCATATAGTTTTGGCTGCAGTCACACGAGGAGCCATCATTGTGAAGGCAGCTGGGAGAAAGCCAATGGACACTCACCTCCTCCTTCAACACCGTTCCTTAGAGTGCCAGTCCATCTAAACTACTTTCACTTCAACCTCTTGCCTTCAAAAACTTCTCAGAAAAAGCATTTTCCCAATCTTCTGCTTAAACCAACACAGATAAGGCTTTCAAAAGCCCTCACGCACATAGCAGGGTCACTGAACATATTACTAGCACTCCTCAGTAATCATGTGGCAATGCCTTAAGGATCCTTCTCATGTTTGCAACCACCACAGGTTGCAAATAACCGATGCACTGGATAAACTCATGAACTCCCCTCTTCCTCCACCCCCCCCCAAAAAAAAAAAAAGTGCTTGTAGCTCTTTGCAGGTCTGCATTTAATCTAATCTTGAAAATCAAGCTAAGGCGTATCAGGCTGTAGCTATTATGTTTAGGATTTGTTATTTCAAAACTCAGTCCTACATCAAATTGCATAAACATTTACTTGAGATGATTTGTGTGTTAAACAGAAGAGAGGGTGCAGTGCTTTTTTTTTTTTTCTTTCCTCTCTAAAGTCCAGATTGCTATCTGGCATAGAAAAAGAAGGGATCAAATTAAAAAGTTTACTTCCTATAATTGGGGTGGAGTGGGAAGAAACCATTGACATCAACTCTCTGAGAAGCAAACAGAGCCAACAGCAATTATATAGAACTACTCAAAGTTTTTATTTTGTTGTGTCAAAACAAAGGCCGCTGTTGAAATCTTCCATATGAAGACTTGCAAAGTCTTCCATTAATCTACCAATATTATCCAATCCTCATCCTCAAAAGAGGCATGGAAATTTTCTCAGCAAAAGAAGAGTTAATAAATTAAAACATCTTTAGGCAGAAAAAAAATATTGTTTTTAGTTTTCAAAGATCTAAAATCTCTTTTGAGCCTCTAATATTTTTGACTCCATATTTAAAAGAAGCAGGTGTTCATGCTTCAGAAAAGGACTTTTGTCCATATTCTGAGGAAAATGAGGATTTTTTCTTTTAGCTGCATGATTAAAGAGGACCATCTAGGTTCTTCAAAAAGGACTTTGAAGTTGAATATCTGCACTCTCTTAACTTCAGCCAAAACCCTGGCTATTTATCAGCTCACTTTTTTTTTTTTTTTCAGTGCTATAGACAGAAGCTTGACAGGCTCTTTGAATTTACAGAAACAAGCAGTCTGGGGAGACGCACAGGTCTCTCCTGTCTGGCTGCGTAACTCGTGGAAATGTCCACGGCTTCAGTGGAAATAGCAGGAAAAAAAAAACATCATTTGGAAAGGGAAACATTTTAAAATTGGGGAAGGAGAGAACTGCTTTAGTCCTCTGCTCTCCAGTTACAGGGACGAGGAATCTCTATGTTTGAGAAGGACAATCAGGTAAAAATAAACTTAACATACCTAGTGTTTCTCAGGTAAAATGAAGCATAGTAAGTTTCCTTTAACCAGTGCCTTTCCTGGATAATACATTTCTTTATGCTTCACAAAGTAACAGAACTCTTCTTGGCTCCTAAGCATCCAAAAATAAACAAAATAAAAAAATCCATGCTTTATACTTGTATAGGCTACTTCTGACAAAGTAGCCTAAGGAAAAACCCTTTTAACGTGTAACAACACTTTTGTCTATGTATACCATGAAGAAAAGCAGAGCCAGACAACTTCTCCCCTTTTCCTTTCTATATCATGTTTCCTAACTGGCATTAGCACTGTTGGACCCAGTGGCTGGGTTTGAGAAAATGTTCAGCTGAGATGGATTAGAAGAACTTTAGGTTGTGTAAGGTGGCATGGTACATTTAGGACACCACAAAAATACATAGGTGAGTAAATTTAAGAATTACCTGAAATTACAGTACCAACCTCCTCCTTGGTAGGAAATTCAAAATCAGGCTGTTGGATTTGGATCCATTTCAAACATAGTCACCTATTTTTTCAGGCCAAATTTGCACAAACTCCATGTAAAGAAACAGCAACTACTTTAAAAACAGTATTAATAAGGAAGGAAAAATATCCACCAAGCTACCCAGCTTCAGTTGGGAAGACCCAACCTTCTCTATTTTGACTGGTGGCTAAGTCATGGTCTCCCATTTCACCAGTGCTACCCTAAGTCATATTAGCAGAGAAATATGAAATAGAGCTCCCTGTGTGAAAAACTACTGATAAAAACTCAAGCTGACATCTCTGTCAGCTCGTATAGTGCTTTCCTACCAAACTTGCATACTACTTGTCTACATCCAAGTTCTGGCAGGAGTCTTCTGTCATACTTCTATCTTATACATGTATGTTAAACATAGACCATCTAAAAGGAGTTCCTTCTCTGGGGTTTTATTAATAAGAAACCAAATGTTTATTAGTTAAACTAAAAACATTTGATTTGGAACACAGAGGAAACCTGTGACACAGGTGGACACTTGCCACCTAAATTTGCTGTCTACGAGGTCAATCACCCCCACACCAGCACAGGTGTTAATTTCTGTTGATTGCATGTCTTTTTCTTGCCTCAGAGTGGTCTGCTATGTCTTATTTTTACACAACAACTTGTATGAACCATGACTGGTGCACTCAGAGTTATTTGTACGCAGCTACCGTGCAAGGCCCTGGCTGCCCAGCCCCAAAGAGCTCCCAACATAAACAAATACATGTACAAAGCAAAGCGTCACCTCTTCCAAACAGACAGCTTGTTCTGTAGAGGTACACTGGAGAACCTCAACCCAACGCTACTGGTTGTGCTTGCTGGAGGGAAATGTTAGATGTTTTAAAAAATCTTCTAACAGTGACAGAACCAGACTTTATATATTATAGGAAAGAAAACCCATAGTTTTTCACAGTGCAGATGGGGGACTGAGGAGTTTTTTCCTTGCATTACTTAGAATGCTGGATTTTTGACAACAGAGATCTCTACATGAGGGTGTCTCAAGTGGGCAAAACGCATGCTGTGCAACTGTGATTTACAAGTGGACAGGGACATCTACTGTCTCTCAGGACAAGCAAAAGCACTGCACACCTTGCAGACACTGGAACTGTTCACTTGCGTGTCCTCCAGATTTCTTCATAAAGATTCCAGTTTGGCAATATTTTTTTCCCCTTTTCTGTACTAGTACTACCTGAAACTCAGCACTGTAGTTCTCAGATAACAAAGTGGTTTTCAATCACTTTGGATATACATATATATTAAAAGATTTAGTTTGTTCCTCACATTTCATTCCTTTAAAAAACACAGAGGGAGAACGAAATAAAGGAAAAACCAACCTCATCTTCTTTCCTTTAAAGTTTAGCAAAAAAAAAACCAAACTATTCCGAACACAACCTTTTCTCCTTTTCTTTCATTTAGAAATCTACTTGGAATTGTTTAGGAAGCACTACTCCTGACATTTCACAATGAATACAAATAAGAAATAAAACCTACAAGCACTACAAACATTTACAAAAGCATGCTTACAATAAAACTATAGAGTCCTCTAAAATGTCAAGTATTTTTGGTAAACTCCTTGTAGGGTTATTTTTTTTTGGTTGTTATTCACATATGGAAAAAAAATCATAAGCTTAAATATGCATCAGCATTGCAAATATTTAATCACTTCTTACAGCATATTATTAGAAATTTGTTTAGCTTTTCTTTAAACATTTCAAACAATAGTTTCCACTACTCCCTTGATAGACCAAAATATTCCACAGCCTACTAAAACAGGCAGAAAGACTTCCTGATATTCTGCCAAAATTTTCTTTTCTTTACATCACCTCACTACTCCTGATTGTACTCCTCTTTCTCATCTATATATAAAATTCTCCCACAGTAAAAATTAGACTGTTTCAAGATGTTTGCATCCAGAAAAGCTATGCTTCATTCATCTCTAGACCAGCCTTCCTCATACCTTAAATGCTGTCCCTTCCTCTCAAATGACCACACAAAATCAAAAGTAGAAAAAAGTCAAAAACACCCTCCAAAGTCATCCTTTCTTCTTACACACACTGACACATGACCTGAGCTTATTATGTGTCAGAGGTTTCAGGCGATTTTTGTTTTAAAGACTATGCCTTGTAATAAATCTGTGCACAAAGTTTGAAAACACGGTAACAAAATCACATCGCTTACCTGAGGCACACTTGAAAACTTTGGAATTCTCAAAAGTTTTCTTTTTAGAGAAAACAACAACTAGGGTGGTAATTTGCAAGTTCTGTTTACCAAACAGCACATTTATTTTCTGTTAAATAACACATGTAGGAAACTAACCACATTGTAAAATATAACTCATTTTGCCTGCGGCTTCCCTCTTTTATACGATACAAAATTAAACACTTCCTTGGCTTCAGACATAACGGCAGTGATGCTTTTGGTACAATGTACTTGCAGGTATCTCCACTGGTAGCTCCCACTGCCTGCAATTGCTTGCTATCCTAGCTGCTGACCTTAAAACATCTCCCTTTACTGATAATCTCTTCTGACCCTGTTGTGTGCTGAAGGGTAGCAGGTGTCTTTCATAGGAAATTAAACAGTCTCTGCTGTGCTCATTTGCTGTGATTTTTTTTTTTTCCCTTTCCTACTATTTGTATGGAAAGTGGATGGTTTTACTTCTGAGGAGAAAATGGCAAATGCAGTTTGTGCACTTCAGCATGAATGAAGTACAAGCCTTCCCCTTTTCCCTGAGCAAACAGCCTCTCCCTCTAAAGTGAAAGCTGATGATACATCTTCCCTCAGGCATATGTTTTCCAAGGCAAGATGACTAAATAGAAGGTTGCTGCTCTTGCAAGGCCAGTAACGCTTACTCATTAAAAAAAAAAAAAAAAAGTTCCCCTTCCTTACTGATGGTTCCTTTTCCTTACTGGTGCAATGCAAATTGTCTGTGTTGCGTGCTCTATTAATAACACTATGAACTTTGTGTACATAAAAAGGATGATAAATAGCATACAAGATCTGCTTTAAGGCTGAAACATTCTCAATGAGAAAGACCTTTGCATTACAAGTGGACGTGGGATCTTTTAGCCAATACATTCAAGTCTCAGCTGAGCCCACAGTTCCCTCATATTAAAGTGCTATGTCCACAGAGTTTAAAAGCTTATTTTTGGTTTAAAGAGGCCTTATGTATTCATCTTTCCTACATCATCTTTGCTGTACAATCCAGCTGATGAGTGTTTTCTCTTGTTGCTTCTTACACTAAGAAAAACATTGAACCGTCCTGCAATGTGACTCCAAACATGAACTGAGGGAAGAAATTCACTTGAAACCTAACAAAGTCATTTCAAGCCTTCTTTGGGTCCTGTACAAGAATTTATAAGAATTTGATGGTGTTTATTTCAGAACAACAGTGTAGACTAGCTGCCACAGCAAATTTTGTTTCTAAAATAACTTGTCAGTTGCCTATGCAAATAAGGTAATAATAGTTAATGAGCCAAATTTCAACACTTAGCCAGTTCTTTTGACTTTGTCTTGAATGAAATCTCCATATGCACTAGAGGCTGAGCAGGGCAAGCTTGAACAAAATTACTACACAAGAAAGAAGCTATTTTCTGTTACACTTTATGATTTTAGATTATAGATTTCACTCTGAGAAACACTTCAGAAATGGCCTGGGCTTGAAGTCACAGCAGAAGTAAGTGTAGGCTGAGAGTTCTTCAAACCACTGAAAAATCAAGCCATCTTTCTGGAGCTATCTAAGGAGGAACTGCAGGTTGAACTGTAGTTGCCCGTGTCTGAATATTGTGGCTGACAACTGCAGAGCAAAGTGACTAACGCAGTGATTGCAAATTACAACACACCATAGCTTAGCATAATATGTCCAGTGCGTTGTACGAGTGTGTTTCACAAACACACACACAGTGCGTTTTGGTAAAAAGGAGTTCGGTTGCTCATGTCTAAAGTAACCCGGTGACTTCCCTTTCAAGGATGCCCCACTACAAGCTGACATACTTCAATCTGCGAGGAAGAGCAGAAATCAGCCGCTACCTGTTTGCCTATTCAGGCAAGAAGTACGAAGACCACAGGATAGAAGCAGCAGACTGGCCCAAAATCAAACCAAGTAAGTAGCACAGATTCTTGTATCTAAAGCTCCCGTAGATATGATGTCAAAATGCAACTGGGGAGGTACCTATGTGTTTCATGACCAGAGAGACATGTTCAACTCTTAGATTCTATGTAAGATATGCAAATTTTATTGCAAAGATTCAAGATAGCCAAAATGTCATTCCTGATGTTCAGACCTAAATCTTCAAGTAATCTAAAATGAGTGACCTGCTGTCATCCAGATGGGCTGTTACTCCCAATCAATTCAGTTCAGCTTTTGCCTGTCTAAAGCAGACCAAATACGTGCTAATCTTCTTGAGTACTGTAGAGGGTTTGGTCTCAAAAACCACAGTGCAGCCTTCACCCTAGTTTTACAAAGCCAGATTGGAAAAGAACTGCCAAGAAGGACACACCTTTGTAACAAGAAAGGTCTTCAAAGGAAAGTGATGAGAGAAAAATAAATCAGATGACTTAATGACGAAGAAAAAAAAGGATCAAAAGAGGTATGTCAGTATTGCTGTTCCCAAGAACAGCACAGCCCTACAAAGCCTTCTGAGAGCACGCTGCAGGCTACCATGTTCTGTCCCAAGTTTTTTTAGTTAAAGAAGCCTCCTTTGAACCTGGGTGTTACTTCTGCTCATTATATTAACCTCAGTTCAAATGAAACCAAGCTTGCGTTGGGAGACTGGGTAGATGAAATCAGAAACATTCGTGCCTTCATTTTGTGGAGTTGTCACATGCTTTGTATACAGAATATGAAGGTTTAAACATCCAGAAGGAAGAACAGCACCTTAAATTTGGAGAAAATGCACAACTAATGCACAATGCAATTCCCATTAATTAAGCAATGTTTCTTAGTAGGTTTTGACGCCCTTTAAGTAAGTCCAGTCAGCAGGCTACCTAACTCTTGTAGGGTGAAATTAAATTCAACCCTTTCCCAAAAAGTTCTCAGTGATTTGAATGACAAATATGCAAGCACTTGCTGCTGTCCTGTAGCAGTTGAAGTAAACGATGATCTTCAAATCCAGAAAACATTGGCTAACAACCCACAAAGAAGAGTTTAAGCAAAACAGTGGAAAGAGGCTCTTTTCAGTTAGAGATGACTGACTTTGGAAACCTTTTCTTTGAGCTTAAAGCTTGCTGACCATGTGGTATAGCCTCTCTCCCACTCTCCCCCCACCTCCCCACTCAGGGAAGTGAAGCAGAAGCTAGAGGCAAGACTGAGAATTCAAATGAATTGAGGAAAAATCATATTTTTGACGTTTTTCATATTTATCTATGCACATATTCAGATGCACACAGCAACTTATGTTCTGAAACAAAGTTCAGAGAATATTAACAATGTGTAAAGCCAGTATCCAAAATTTTAGAATTTAAGCAAGACAAATTAAAAAGACAAAGCATAGATAGTGACTTAAAGGCTACAGAGGTATTTATATCTCAGGAAAAGTTATTCAAATAGCAGGTCTATTAGCCAAGGCATTGCATCTCTAATTGAATATGCCCAGAGTCCAAGCCAGCACACTAAATAATGCAGGAAAATTCTTTCTGTGCACAATTCGTCAGTGTTCATAGGATGAACCTCCCTGTGAAGCATTATATATCCTATCCACTACAGTGTATGCCCCGCTACAACCCCATTACCACCAAAAGACTTGGAGCAGAGGCACCTTAGAAATCCTAAGTCATGCTGTCTGTAGCTGTATCTGCTGCCTTAATGAATGATTGTTAGGGCATCTAGCCTTTGGATGTCTTTCTTTCTTTCTTTCCTTCTTTCTTCCTTCCTTTCTTTCTTCCTTCCTTTCTTCCTTCCTTCCTTCCTTCCTTCCTTCCTTCCTTCCTTCCTTCCTTCCTTCCTTCCTTCCTTCCTTCCTTCCTTCCTTCCTTCCTTCCTTCCTTCCTTCCTTCCTTCCTTCCTTCCTTCCTTTCTTTCTTTCTCTTTCTGTGATGTGAAAAGTTTGTGAGAAGATTTACTAAGGGTTAATTAGGATTTTTCATTTTTTTCTGCCTAATGGCCTTTCATAGCAGCCTCTGTTGTGACTGAAGCCTGGATGAAATTTCACAGTAGATGAGAAATTTAGTACAATGATTTCCAAGGACATGCTACCGCTCTCTGATTAAGGAAACCATCTGTGCAAAATTTATTCTGGTTTAGAAATTTCAGGCTTTGCTTTCAGTCAGTCAGTGGATGGGAACTGGAATGAATCATGCTAATTGACCAGGAAAACTCTCAAATATCAAGAAATAGTTAGATTTATTACTGAAAGTGCTAATACATCTCATACCTGGATGCTATACTTCTGCCTCGGTAAGACTTGGTAATGGAGGCTTTTGCCACCAGTGATGCCTGCATTGCAGACAGTTTGCAAAAGATTCAACTAAAACCAGAGTTAAGACACCTTGTTCTTGCAAAACAATGTAGCATTGCTAAGGAAATTGCCTGTAGACCAAAAAGCTGATGACTACCACGTCCTCCTCCTCTGTGGAGCAATTGTTACTCACAGTAATTCCAGACAAACTAATCTTCCCCAAGCAAATCATGAAGCAAAACTACATAAATGGTAGCAACAGGGCTTTAAGGCAAACAGCCTTTCATCTTACGAGATCAATGGTCACTGCCCCAAGATAAGCACCTAAACGCTGGCTTTATGTCATGACTTAGCATGAGAAACAATTGCCTCTCAGCTATGTTGTGTAGGGTTTGTGTGTCTTAACACGACAATAACATTTCATATGGCAGATGAAACCTTTCACTGTAAGGCAAACAAGCCACTTGCATTCCCTGTTAACCTGAATTTTCAACATGTGCCTCAGTTCCTTCCATGGAGGAGTGGATTGAAGAGGGAATGGCCATCAGAAAAAAACACCAGTCCTTGGGAAAGCGAGTTACAGGAACTTGGCCAAAAATTTTCAATTTTCCCTCCAACCCGTTGAGTACACACAGGCATAGTTCACTCTGCTGATGGATTTTCTCACTATTGTCATTGCTAGTCTAGAGATGACTTCTTATGAAGCTCAGGTATATTTTTTCCCATTTTGCCTGCATTGTGTCTGCTCCCATAAGAACATATATTCAATTAGCAGATTCTAGCCAATCTCAGCCTGGTGAAAACAAAAAGGGTGCTAAAACAGTAGGGGGAATTACAGCTACATTTTGATGCAACAACAGCTAAAATAGCAGCGATTTGGTACACCACTTATTTTGTAGGCCTCAAAAACGATTAAAATTTGCCCAATTCATTGCACATTGAGGTTAAGAAGTAACACACAGTCAAACTGCTTTCTATTAAGAACTCCTATGCACATTTGCATACAATATGTTTGCATTTGCCCATTTGTCTTTGGTAGATCTAAAACCATTTTAGACTGCAAATCCTTCAAGTACAAGGATAGTCTCTTCATGATTCAAGGGAACAAGTCAAATTCTTTGACTTTCTCTAGGAGCACAAGGAGTTGTCTCCACAGAGGAGAGGTTTGCTTCATCAGTTACCAAAACATTAAAGTACAGTTTCACAACAAACACCACCCTCCCACCCAAATCATCATCACATACAAGTTAGAAAATACTGCCACTCTTCTGAGCAAGAGACTTCATTATTTCTTTTCTGTAAAATTGAAAGGAAGATAGGAAATGCCTGCATCGAGATTAATGTGCAGTAAGTTCATTTAGAAAGCAGACGTGCAGCTGCTGTAAGTTTAATTTTGGACTGGACAGAAAAGTGTGATGTTTTTTTGTTTGTTTTGGCATTTTCAAGTGGCTCTCACCAGCAAGCTTTTCGTTTTAGCTTCTTCAGTCAAATAAGTTACTCCTTGCTCCTAGAAATACTGTCTCACTTGATTTTGTTTACACCCAAGTGGTAGGAGTTTATTTTGCAGGGGAGAGGTTTTATGTTTATGTTAATTTTATGTTTTATAAAATTAAAAACATATGTCATTTAGCTTATATGCTCTAGAATATTTTTTTCTGTAGCTCAACATTTTTTGATTTTCCTGTTGTTACCAATCAGATAGTTTTTGGTAAATTTTCCATTTCAGGCAAAATTTGTCTTTTTTATATGAACAAGTTTAGGAAAGCTAATATGCAAGTAGTAGTGTTGATCAGTTTAGTATATGATGTAATAAATAAATAAATAAATAAATAAATAAGCACACCTGAATCTCAAGCAGGAACTTTATATGACCTGCTGCTCTATATTAAGTCAATTGTCAAAATAAGTAAGCAAGCTCATTTTTTACATTTCCTTTTGAGCAGACTGACTTGAATGTACCACATTTATACTGCAGTCAATTCAAGATCCACGCACGATCACATAATAGGCACTGTCTTAACAGACTCCTCACAAAAAAGTGCCATTGCACTGACAAAAGACATGATAAAGCAGAGAATCCCCTGCAGTCGTGCACAGAGTTAGCATCCCCTTGAAATATTGGGCTAGCGTGCAGGAACAGCCACTGCTCTGTCCCTCATTCAAGGAATTTGAAGCAATGACGATTACGCAGACTTTATAGTCATAGCAAATTATGCTTTCATTGGACTAGTAGTTGTAAACATCCCATAAACTGCTTAGGGGGCGGAATGGTTCGTGAAAGGTCATCAGGAAACTTGACAGAATAATTGCACTGAAAATATTTCCAAACTAATAAGTGAATCTTTAGACATATCTGGCAGCAGACAAGAACTTTGTGAGGGAGCACCCGCCCCATTTCCTGAAGACTGGCTGCTACATAGCTCTAGCTAAAATGGTATACCAATAACTAGCACTGGGTAAAAGGTAGGGCATAGCAGTGTCTTCCAATGGAAATCTGAGTTGTAATAGCTGCACCACTAAAGCTGGACCTACATCTCTAGAAGTTATGGATGCTGGATGTCTCCAACTCCAGTCTGGCCACTTCTCAGGGGTCTTGCTCCTCTGCTGGCCTTACAAAAAGTAAATATTTTGTATGTTTCTATTGGAAGATGCGAAGTATCTGATGTGTTTTTCATGATCCAATTTAAATATTAATGGAAGGGGAAAGTAGTAATGGTCAGTTTTCAATGCAAAGGAGAATCTATTTCATCGAAGACACTGTAGTAAGAAGCATAGCTTTGACACTCATTTTCCCCCATTTTTGACCAGTCCATGTACCTTACTATGACATCAATCTCAGCTGCTTGATTACACCATTAACAACGTAAAAAATGATAAAAATGTCCTGTTCTGTATAAGAAAGAAAAATAACCAAACCACATTCCGAAGACACAAGAAAGGAAATAATATCTGCCATTTACTGTCTGTTATGCTTTAAAGACTTCATTGCTTAGTAACGATAACAATATATTCACTACCTCTTAACCAAAAAAGAGCCCCGTTATCCCATTATAAATCACACAATAATAATTCTTTATTTAAAATCCATGGGACAATGTGCAATAAAATCTACTCTGATTTATTAATTTTATACTGCATTATGAGTCATGTAAGTACGAATATTTCTACTGCACGCAAAGCAATAGCTGTATTGGTGTATTTTTAATTTTAAAAATTAGGGTGTTTTTTCCAGGAAAGGGTAACCGTATCTTAACGTGAACAGATCAACAGTGTGAAGAGGCATTAATGATGTTTTCAAGGAGGGTATAGAAAATTACTAGAATTCCTGTGGGCCACCAGAAAAATAAAATAATCCAGAAAAGGCCAAATCTCTGAGAAGCAGAACTGCCACACTGCTACCCTGAAGCTGTCTTTTGCACCTTCACCCATGTTCCTCAACTGTCAAAAAGATGTTTCATTTCCTTTTGCTGTCATCAAGCAAGCAAACAAGCTGGCTTTCATTTTCCTTCTAATGAGCAACAGAGTAAAACGCCAGTCAAAGCTGTGGCTGTTCGACTTCCCCTCCATGTGTAAACTCATTGGAAAACAGTCTGTTTTGTTCCTGGATTAAGCAATTTCAGTTTCCCAACCTGAACTGTCATTGCTGTGTTTTGACAACTATTGCTACAGAGGCTGGCTTAGTCACGTTGCCCTAGTCAAATTTGCTTCGGACCAGCCACACGCTCACTGGGGCCAGTTAACTCCTTCAGGGTAGCCCTCAGTGCTCCTGAGATGGCTACGCTTCATCTATGACCCTCTCACCAAGCTCAGCCTTGTTTTGGTCTGGAGTGTTTGGAAAACCACTGTAAGCAGACAGTGCTGGCAGTGACATACTCACCCACTCTACTCACATGTGCTTGAAGGATGTGCTGGTATCCGACATGAACAAATATTTCATGTCTCCATGGCTTTGGACACACTGGTGCCCAGGGTATTCTGCACTGTAAGTCCACAGCACAGAACCAAAACCTTTCTGATTTTCACCACCAGAGATCTTTTCAGTTCAGCATGCTGGGATGCTCTTTTCCTGTCTGGATTCTCATTGAAACAATATGCGGATTTCTCAAGACCTTGCTGCTCCCTGGATAAGAAACATGTGAAGTCTTCTATGCAACAAGTCAGTTGTTGTTTCAATAACAACAAGCATTGCATGTTTGGTCCCTGGGGTAAAGCAGTTAACTCTCTTTGCACTCTCTTGCTTCTGCTAGTCATCAGCATTGAAATTTATACTGGCCTCACAGTGCACTGAACTTGGGGAAAAAAAAAAAAAAAAGGTACTGTGCTCAGATGCAGAGAAAATCCACACAAGAATCCTGGACGTTTTGTGCAGCTGCCAATTTAATTCTGCAGATATAGATTTGACATTTAAATTCTCGTACCTAACGTGACTTTCACATATTGCATGCTAAACCACAGAGCCATGTGGCAACTTTATTATTTTTGCAAACAGGTCACAAGTGCATCAGGCTTCATTATGTGTCTCCTTTCATTATTCAACTGCTTTAGAAGAAGCATTCCAAATCACTAACCCTGAGATCCCATACAATCTGGGGTGCACTTTCTTAGCACAGGGGGAATAGGGGTCAGAAAAGCAGAGATGTCAGTAGCATTCGTGGAAAGCAGGTATACATCTAATAGGCAGCTGAGCTGAGCTACCTGCAGGAGCAACAAAAAATTAAATCACTAAACACACTGAGTTGAACTGACACATGGATTCCTCCATTTCCCATAGCTTATGCTAATAAGGAGTCCGATCCAAGCCATATCTAAAATGATAATTAAAACAAATGACCTGAGGGAACGGCATGGAGCTGGGACAGGAGAGGGTCAGGCTGGGGGTTAGGGAAAGGTTCTGCACCCAGAGGGTGGTCGGGCAATGGGACAGGCTCCCGAGGGACATGGTCACAGCACCGAGCTGCTGGAGTTCAAGAAGCATTTGGACTGTGCTCTCAGACATGTGGTCTGATTTTTGGTGGTCCTCTGGGGACCCAGGCTTTGGACTCGATGAACCTTGTGTGTACTTTCCAACTCAGGATTTTCTATGATTCCATGATTCACAGGAAGAATGTATATGCAAAGACTGAAGCAATTTAGACTGCTTTTAGGAAACCTACTTAAGCAATGCACACAGAGTTTTTTTGTAGATCAGGCTCATTAAGAACTAAATCCTGGAATAGCAGTGGCATTCCAGCAGTCCCATAAAGGCAGTTCTCCTGGGTTTGAAAACACCTTGCACCTTTCCAAAAGCCCATGTTCTCACTTTTCCATCACCAACTTTTTATACTGCAAGTCAGTCTTAAGATGAGCACGCATCTTATTTACAAAAAGTGTAATGAAGATGAAGACCAGATACAAAGCATTTGGCTGGATTGATCAGCACTTGCAATCCCATACACCAAATTTATCGTATAACATCCTTTGAAACACAGAGATTTAAAATTCCTCTGGGAAACAGCTGCAGGCTCCCACAAGTGGATTCTCACCACCCTAAAGGAGACAATTTCACATTGCTTTGCATGCGATGACATTCAGGGAAGCCCTGTACTTACAGAGTAATCAGAGAAATCTCCCACCCCATCAGCCAACTCTGCTGGCATTCTTAAATCACAAGCTAGCGAAGACTTTTGTAGTGACCAGAATAGGTGAGGGAACCAGAATAGATGTCTAGAGTGTGTTCCCTCTATGCTACACATGATTTATTGCACCTTGAATTCTCTGCCACGTATCATATTGATGACCCCGTGGTCACCTACTTCTCAATTTTTCCAGCTTTCCATGTTTTTCCCAGCTTCAGCTTTGTTCCAAGGTTCCAGCCCCATTTGATAGCATGCTGGCCAAAACAGAGCACAACAGCAGCCCAAGTTTTCACATACAATATATTACTAAATCAATGGCTCAAAAGTAAGATTTATTTCTTATATCAAACTCTTACACATATACATCACGCCTGCTTAGTTTGCCTTCCCCTATCTTTAATGTCTGAAGGCTTTTTCCCCATAACTGAGTTTTTATTTTGAATGCAAGCCAAGTCAAGTAGATTTTAATATCTCCTTAGTATTTGTGTCAGTGTGAGATTTGTATTTGTTTCTTGGTGAGATAAGCTTTCACACCATCTGTTTTGGAGAACTGTCACGTGAAATGGCTCATCACAAGATAAGTTCAGAAATCCAGATACTTCTCTGAATCACTGCTGTTGAATTTAAATCAACAGCAAGCAAAAAAGTAACTCTGTAGTCTTGGCCCAATCTTGCATTTCATAGCTCAGCTGGATCCTGCACTACAAAATCTTCAGCAGTGCTTTGCCTAACCTTGACAGTCACTCTCCTGGGAACAAGAAAGCAGGGAAGAAAGAGAAAAATAAGTCTCTATTGAAGAATATTCCTATTAAGGAATTCAGGATATCTAGGGGCTCTTCAAGCGTTGGAGCAGGAGGCTAGGAAATAGGAAATGCAATAGTTGATTTCTACACTACAGCTGCCTTCTTGCATTGTGATCTGGTTACCTCCTTAACCTTACTTTTCTTCTTTTTAGACTATGTCTATAACATTTCCCTACAGAAATACTGTGAAACTCTTAAGTGCTCTAATCATGCTTTCCCTCCAAGGGTGAGAATGGTAAAAGTGCAACTGCTACAGACTTCCACTGTTAAGGGCTGTGATTAAATTTTATTTTATTTTTCCTCTCTCCAAGCTATCCCATTTGGCAAAATCCCTATTCTGGAAGTAGACGGAGTTATCATTCACCAGAGCCTGGCGATAGCAAGATACCTTGCCAGAGAATCAGGTAACACATTTGACAATTTTTTTGCCCTGTTCTGCACCAGCCTTTCACGTTTTGGAAAAAAAAAAAAAAAAAAAAATTAAATAAAAAAATCCAATCACAGCAAAAACAGAAGCAAACAGCTTGACAAGCCCAACCAGGCAGAAGGATTTCTGCAGGACACTGGAGCTGTATGACAAAATTTAGAGCCACTCACATAAAGAATAAAAACCAACCAACCAACCAAACAGCACGGTTCAAAGTAACAGTCTGCAGCATGAAGTGCCATGATGTTTGGTTGAAGTCACTTGGCAGAGCTTTGTATTTGCACCATAGCTATGTACATTTAGAGGAAAACTAACAAATAATCCCCTTCACATCTGAGTTTCCCTCTGCATTAAATGCCTGGGCTTTGGCCTGACTTTCCCGGCCAACTAACTTTATTCTCCTGTCTCTGCATGACAGAAAACCTGTCCCTGTGACTCCTTACGGCTCTCCGGGTACTTTTCCAGACAGCTAAACTGTCAGTTTGACCTCAGTGCCAGGGAAGCTCATGGAGCAGATCCTCCTGAGAGTCATCACGCAGCACTTGCAGGGCAAGCAGGCGATCAGGCCCAGTCAGCATGGGTTTATGAAAGGCAGATCCTGCTTGACGAACCTGATCTCCTTCTATGACAAAGTGACACGCTGGGTGGACGAGGGAAAGGCCGTGGATGTGGTCTACCTTGACTTCAGCAAGGCTTTTGACACCGTCTCCCACAGCATTCTCCTCAAGAAACTGACTGCTCTTGGCTTGGACTGGCGCACGCTTCGTTGGGTTAGAAACTGGCTGGATAGCCGGGCCCAAAGAGTCGCGGTGAATGGAGCCAAGTCCAGTTGGAGGCCAGTCACTAGTGGCGTCCCCCAGGGCTCGGTGCTGGGGCCGGTCCTCTTTAATATCTTCATCGATGATCTGGACGAGGGCATCGAGTGCACCCTCAGTAAGTTCGCAGATGACACCAAGTTAGGTGCGTGTGTCGATCTGCTTGAGGGTAGGAAAGCTCTGCAGGAGGATCTGGATAGGCTGCACCGATGGGCTGAGGTCAACTGCATGAAGTTCAACAAGGCCAAGTGCCGGGTCCTGCACCTGGGGCGCAATAACCCCAAGCAGAGCTACAGGCTGGGAGAGGAATGGTTGGAGAGCTGCCAGGCAGAGAAGGACCTGGGAGTGATGGTGGATAGTCGGCTGAATATGAGCCAGCAGTTGCTCAGGTGGCCAAGAAGGCCAACGGCATCCTGGCTTGCATAAGAAACAGTGTGGCCAGCAGGGCTAGGGAGGTGATCGTCCCCCTGTACTCGGCTCTGGTGAGGCCGCACCTCGAGTACTGTGTTCAGTTTTGGGCCCCTCACTACAAGAAGGACATGGAGGTGCTTGAGCGGGTGCAGAGAAGGGCGATGAAGCTGGTGAGGGGCCTGGAGAACAAGTCCTACGAGGAGCGGCTGAGGGAGCTGGGCTTGTTCAGCGGAGGCTCAGGGGCGACCTTATCGCTCTCTATAAGTACCTCAAGGGAGGCTGTAGCGAGGTGGAAACACCAGAGCGAGGAACCTTTGAAAGCACTAGAGATTATCACAGCCAGTAGACAGAGCACTCTGAAGCAGATTTAGGCAACTATTCTGTGCTGGCAGAGAGATTAGATCAGATGGTGACTTCACTCATCTTTAAATACTACATGCTATGAAAGCACTCAACCGGCTAGATCAAGTGATATAAGACTCTTTAGTAATGTCAGTAATCAAAGAGAGTAGTCAGGGCTTGCTTTAGGCCAGCTAGCTGTCATTCAGACTCATCTGCAAACCTAGTCTGTTTGAAGGCAGATGTGTTGGTGGTGTGCTGAACATCAGCAAACTGAAGACGGGCTGGGAAGTGAGTACTATCTTTTTTTTTTTTTTTTTAAAGTATTCTCAGCAAAGAGACACAAGCTGCCTTTCAAAATGTCTCCAAAATATCCCACGTTTTCCGTCTGAGGAAACAGGGAGAACCACCCAGCACTATTCTCCAGAACACAAGCATGACGTATTTTCACATGTCTAGCAATAAAATTTCTGCCAATTTCCTCCATCTCTGATATCATCTACTACTTGCAAGGGAAGGGAATGACGAGCTTCCACGTGGTAATATGAGGCAGCGAAAAATGATGGGAAAGTCTTCTTTCCACCCACACCACCTCCCTGCCAGTCGCCTATCAGGATGCTGATCTGAAACCGTGCTCCTTTTACAGTCAGAAGTTCCCACTTAAACATTCCCCTGATGGCTTTTCCCATCAGACTGCAACAGAAGCATCCCTCTGGAAAATTCAGACCATGTTGCTTACGTGTCAGTGCAAATAATAGATGCTGCTGCTGTAACCTCCCTTCTTATGCTTGCTTCACACAGGGCTGGCAGGTCAGACTCCCGTGGAACAGGCCCTGGCTGATGCCATCGTGGACACCATCGATGATTTCATGACACTTTTCCCATGGGCAGAGAAAAATCAGGAAGTGAAAGTAAGACAATCACTAATTTAAACAAAGATACCACTTAAGCCACAAATGCATTTCTTGGCATCTCCTGGAAAAACAGGCACATGCCAACCCTTAGGTCCATCATCGTAACTCACCCCAACATAGCTGAGCTGGAGGACATTTGTGGTTTTTCCTCAAGAGTAACCAAGCCAAGGTCTCCTCCTCCTCCTCCACCTGATTTTTGCTCCCAGTGGAAGCAGCCATAGGTCATCCTCAGCTTTCCCTCCCTGGTTCACCTTACACTGAGGATCTGAGGATGCCATGCATATATATATATATCTGTATATACACATCAAACTGCTCTTCAGAGGGGCAAGACAGGACACTCCCATCCCAGCCAGCACTGTAATACCTGTGTCCTGTCACAGACTAAACTCCAGTCTTTCTATTTCTGCTAACTCAGCAGGACTAACAGCTCCATCCCATCTACACTTTTTAATTTTTACTTCTTGATTTCTTCTTGACATTTCATGTCAGTCTTCAGTAACTGCAGCTGCCAGGGACAAATGTTTTCAATTAATTATGAAAATAGCATAAGGCTGTGGGTGCTGCTGAAAAGGTGAGGATCATATCCTCACCTCCCTCACTGTCACCACAACCGTGTTCTTCAGACCCTCTAGGCCCTGTCACTGTCCTCTTTGGTGCTTCTGCTAATACCAACGCTGAGGGTACCGCAGGGCCACAGCTCCTTTAACACACAGTCACAGGCAAGTCCCACAGCACCTGGGGTTTTTGGTATCTGTCTCTCTCGCTATACTCGCTTACCAGAACTGCAAATGCAAGCCTTGCAGATTTGTTGCTCAAGTGACAGGGCGATGGATGAGTGAACTCCAGCGTCGTACTGGTTATGCACAGCTCTGACCCAGCAGACGACCTGATCCCTTCAGGAACGTGGTGTTAACACCACGCGTAACCATTAAACACCAGTGCAGCCACCTGCCTCCAAACATTTCAGACTGAGTGGAATATTGGGTTATAGAAAGTGTGAAAGACAAAACGTTGACAAAAAAAAATAATAATAAGCGATGAAATTTACCACAGCGCTCTGAAATCTTGCAGAAGGAAAGCGTATGTGTAAGTTTCAGTATTCAAAAACACCAATTACTTCATCGCCTAGTGGCTTCCTGAAGTTTTCTAACGTGGGGAGGGAAGCTTTGACTCATGACTTTAAAGCAATGGAGGAACAGCCACGCTACTGCTCACAGAGCAGGGCAGAAACACGGCTGCCACAGTCCTGCTGTTCTGTCACGGGGAAGCTCTCGGCTGTGCCCCAGCTCGTCCCAAAGCACTGCTCCCAAACACAGGCCCAGCTCACGCCACCACCGCCGAACACAGAAGGGAGGAGAGGTCACAGGCAAGCCTGGTGTGCCTGAGTGCACGTATGCTGCGAGGGTGTGTGTGGGGGCCAAAGATGATGTAAAACCTTGCTGTTCTGGGTGTTTCTGGTATTTCTGGCACTATTAATTCTCCCTTTCTCCTCCTGGATCCACTGCCACCACCTTGTGGTGGAAGTGTGGAGTACTGGAGACTTGTGAGCCAAAAAGATTTAAATAACTTACACATGGCAAAGGAGAAAAGTCAGAAAATTTCCCTCTGTGACAGGAGGAACGCCTTTCTTTCTGACACGATTTGAGTGTCAGCTATCCAGTAGCAAGAAAAAAAAAAAAGAAAGAAAATGAAAACAGGCAAAGGAAAGTGAACATAGGTGGAAGGTGGAACAGATCACTGCCTTACTGACTGCAAGATATAATGCAGGGTAATAATACATTCTTACATACCCACACATATTTTTGCAGGAGGTGGTACTTAAAAAACAAAACAAAACAAAACAAAAAAACCCTACAGCTACAACATTTCTGGGTTGCAAACTTCTGGCTGTTACTTGCAGTAACAGCACTCAGTTACTGAGCTCTTAGCAGAAGGAGATGCCAAGACTTCAATTTGGTCTGCAGAAATAGTGGTTGTATTCCAGCCAGCATCTAGTCTGCTGCCTTTTCTAATTTTTATTTTTTCTTCATTAACCTGAATTTCAAAGCTGTTGAAAGTAACTGTTATTATACAGCAGGGCTTGTTTAACCTATGTTGAGCGCATTCCCCCAAGAAAAAGTCAAATATTAACTGCACCAACGGTGCCACACGGCAGGCCAGCTGATCACAGCAGTTCGCAATCTCACTCGTTTCCACGCAGGTGGCCAGAGAAAAAGAGGAATCCTTCCTTATCCCTGAGAAACAGTTAACTCTTTGTGAGCGGCCTCAAAACTTTCTGATAGGGGAAATGGCAGAGAAACACCACTGCTCGGTCTTAGCCTGCATCCCCTAACATGCAAATAAGGCAGGTACCCTTCAGTACAGACCTTAGCCTTCAATACCACGTATTTTAAGCAACCCAAATCTCGTTGTGTGGACAAAAACTGAAAATAACCCACTAACATAAATGTTAAAAGATGCATCCAGCAAAAGCTCAAAAACCTGGCTGCATGCTTCACATAAGAAGGGCAGGCAAAGACAAATAACTGGCCAAGATTTGACTGACAGCAGGAAAGACTTGGTTATGGGATTCTGGAAATTTGATAGACTGCATGGGGAAAGAGACCATGAGCTTCAGTCCCCTACATGTCTAGTTTTATAGCTGAATTCTTCCCAAACCTAGTGCAGGGCTCCTGCCCTGTTAATACCTGTAGATGAGCAGCACCACCACACGCTGCTCTGTGGGAGCACTCAGCATCTTGGAGCATTAAGGGAGCAACTGGCTCTTCACATGGCTCACTGAGTCAAAGCCTGGGTGTTGGGGCATCTAACACACCTCACAGGTAATTACTTCAGTTTTCAGAAGCTGTACAGTGCCCATTTGCACATACTCAACTGACACCTGCTGCTGCTTTTTATCTATCTTAAATATCTGCTACTTCTGCTTCATTAATCCTTACCTGGATGTTAACAGATTCCTTCCTCCAAAGAGCAGCAGGGAATAAGAAACAGGGAATACTTTAAAATTTGGGCCAGACCAAACGATTCCACCGTCACCTTCTCCAGTTTTCTCTGTCCATCTCTCTCACAAGAAACCCCCAAGAATTCAATTTTGCCGGCTGCTGTGCATACCCACTGACATGCATGTGCTTTGTTCTTCCCTCAGCAACAAGCATTTAATGACATCCTCACCAACAAAGCACCTGAGTTACTGAAAGATTTGGATGCTTTCCTGGGGGATAACCAATGGCTGGTGGGGAAATCTGTAAGTATTATTTTTATTTCTCCCTTGCCAACCAGACTGCCAGTAAAATGCAATTGTTGGCTATTGCTGAATTTCTGGATTTTACGCCATCCCATGGTATCTTGCAAAAAAAAAATATGTATTTTTTCTTACTGATACACAACTGGTTGCTTAATTGCAAAGCAAGTTTTGCTCATACCTTTAGAAAAGGCAAAGCAGGACAGATTTGCCAGTTTCCATGTTAACACAAAACTTTTTAAATGCCTTTGTACTAGTTCATAGAGATACAAGTTTAGAATTCTGCTTCGTGTCACTGCTCAATTTAATATATAAAAATAAGAAAAAAAAAACAAACACAAGTCCTTCCTACAAATATTAACTATTTTTTATTTGTTAAGCTTTGCATTGTATCTAATTACCAGCTCAAAGAAAAAAAGCTCAAAACAGACCAATCCGTGCTTCATTTTTGTAGTTTGCAGAGACTATTAGTAGTCCCAGCTTTTGAGATTACTGATTAAAACTAACTGCGTTCTCCCCCCTTTCCACCAGGTAACATGGGCCGATTTCTATTGGGATGTATGCAGTACAACACTTCTGTCCTGCAAACCTGACCTGGCAGACAAGTACCCCAGGCTTTTGGCTCTCAGGGACAGAGTGCAAGCACTTCCTGCTATTGCAGCCTGGATCCAGAAGAGACCAAAGACAATAATGTAAATCAGTTGTCCAGTAGAAAAACAAATTCACGTTTTGATTAAAACACTGCAAGCATCTTAAGTTATTAATTTTAGAATCATTTGAATTAATTTCATATGGGTATGCAATTCCAAATCAGATTCTATCACTTCTGTTTTTGAGAGGATGCATCTAAAAAGCTGATTGAGTAGAGTAGAGCCTGAGGCAGAGGTGTAGCTCCAGCCACCTTTCCCTTACTGCTAATGAAGTGTTTCATCAATCCAATTAATGTCCAGTGGGTTCTCAAAGGGAAGAGAAATTAATCTTACTGGACAGAAGTAATCTTACCTATATATGTATTTTTATTTTTTTATTTTTTTTTTTGACTTTCAGTGCTGGAGGAAACCAGAATAAAGGGGAATAGAAGTGTTTGGGAGGGTTAAGGACATAGCCAATAAAAAGAGGAACTACCCACTTTGTCAACAATCTTCACGCTTCTCAAACACTTGTTGTTCCTGTTACACCATTACAAACAATGCAGCTGCCCAGCCGAGCTGCTGCCCACCCCAGTACTAGTTCTCCAGCTGCAAAAACATTCAATTGCTCAGTATCTCTTCTAGTAAAGGCAACAAACAATGGTGGCAAGGGTGAAAACAGGTGTAGAACAAAACAAATGAATAAACAGTTTGTTCTTCCAGCCAGGGGATAAGCAGGTATGTGGAACTGCTAACAACAGGGTGGGTTGTAGATGCAAGCAGTTTACCCAAACTCAAGGGGAGACAAGTGCTTGCAAGAGGACTCCACTGTCTGTTTTAAGTAGGTAAACCGCAACAGACTTGGGTAATCCTCTGGGCTGCAAATGAACAATGCCGGGAAAGTGCTTCCCCTTACTTACCTCCCCCCTTTTCATGTAACTACAGAAGTGACATAAATCAAGAAGTTCAGAGATTAAACAGTTATTGGCAGAAATGAAAGCAAGGTCCAATCTTAAGCAGAGATGTGTATTCACATCTACCTGCTTTTGCGATTCCTTGCATTTTGTTGTAGCTCTTCACAGATTTTTCCTTCTTCAGCTTCCACTCTCTTCTTCAGTGAAAGACTTCAGATTGCACTCTGGGTGGAGAGCTCTGTTTGGCACTATTTTTATAACCTATATTCTATCACAACTTTGATTCGAGTATAACAAATTATCTACTACATGTATATTATCTACTACTGGATAAAGCCACACCAGGTCAAATAGAGCATTCCAGCTCATTTTAAAGCTGCCTCTTGGATTACACGCAAGGAAACATAACATGCAAGTTTATCAACCCCCATCCCACAATAACCACAAAATGAAAACATTTTGTTAATCGATGGAGTTTTTATTTGAACAAGTTGGTACAAAACCAGTACAGTACATCAAGTGAACCAAAACAAGCAGAAACAGACTCGAGCATTGTCAAATAAGGCACATATAAAAAAATCTACACGCATAATCCAGTGAAACAGACAGTCATTTCATATATATATTTGGAGGTAGAAATAATTACAAAAATACTGACAAATTTTAAGCAGTAGCAGATCTGTTAAAACAATTACTACTTAGGTCCCCATTTTAAAAAATGTCCTGGAAAATAACGTTTTTTCAGCATCTGATGTTGGCACGTTTGTGCTATTTCTGTTTTCAAGCATCAAAAGAATGCTGTTGCTGTTAAAAATCATCAATACCATGAGGAATACAATGAAGAAACTATAAAAAGTTATAAATTTACATTATTGGTGACCATGAACTTTATGAACGAGTTCTTGGGGTACAATGTTACCTTTCTTCCTTGAATTCCACAACATATTTACATTTTAGAGGCCTAACGAGGCTTTTAATAATGTGGCTATATCTGCTGGAATGGTTCCTTCTTCTCCTGAAGGACAAAAACATGCATTAGTGTTTAGTGTTCAGACAAAAGTCTGGAATACCGAAACTGTACAAAATCCTCACTTGTAAGCATCTAGAATTGAGTTATGTGTCAGATTCCAAGAGCACTTCCTGTCCAACTGCACAGCAAGTCAGCACAATACATCTTTCTAGTTTAACGTAAACCAAAATTGTCTTATCTGAATCACAGATCTTGTTTTTCAGAATAATATGTTTCAGTGATCTCCCTAACTCACTTAAGCAGACATCATTATGAGCAGGAGACTTACCCGAATCCGCTGCAGTCATATCTTGTTCTAACTTCAATTTCTGCTGGCTGATTTTGAGCATGGATTCTTCAATAGTCCCTTTACTGATCAGCTTTATGACTTTCACTTCTCTAAAAAGCATAAAATAGTATAAATACATTGTAGTAGTTTCTCTGGATTAGTGCAAATGGGAAAGACTCAGGCCTTTGCTCAGGTGGCAGTGGTTTAAAAACAAGGACGTTAAAGGGCAATACTCGAACTTCTAGTTTTTCTTTTTGGACCATCTGTGCTCTGTACTTCCAGAGAACTTCTTTCCTCTTACACTCAGCCACCAGAAAGGGCTATGTGGTCTCAAAAACCTGTGCTAATAGAAACAACTGAACTTCTCCTTGTCCCATACTACTGTCAAAATATCTGTTACTGAACACATTCTATTGCCCACAACAACTTATTCCTTACTGAGGATTCTAAAACAGATGATTGATTCACTTTTCAGGACAGTGTAGCATTTTAGAGATTCGTTATCTTTGGAAGATGACGAAGAGCTTTGCTAACCACTTCCAAAGACATCAGATCTGCATTCCTATACACCAGTTTCTAGCACCAGAAATTTAAGTTATAGAGAATTTTATAAAGGAATAGGATGCAGTTAAGGTTCGTTCTGTCTGCACCACTGAATTGTAAGGCAATTACTGCTTAAGCACTCTAACTGTAAGACAATTATGCTCCCATGCAATCCAGAGCTGGTTTACGTAAGTCTCTGCTTAAAATGGAATTTTAAAATCAAAATATTGTCCTGCTTTGAGAGCTTGCCTCCAAGAAAAACAAACATTATAATTAAGTCTTACCTTTTCTGACCTACTCTATGGCATCGATCTTCTGCTTGCTTATCATTGTATGGGTTGCAATCAATGTCATGAAGAATAACAACATTTGCTGAAGTCAGATTGATTCCCAAGCCACCAGCTTTGGTTGACAGGAGGAACACAAATATTCCCATATCTGTATTGAACTGATCTATCAGATGTATCCTACAGAACAGAAGAACATTTGTATCAGGCCTTAGAAAAAAACAACACTCTCACTCTCAATTTGAAAGAGCAGAAGTTAAGTTGATGATCTCCTTAAAAACAGGCCAGTGGTATTGCAAAGCAACTCAGAAGTACATAAAGGGTACCAACCATACCAAAGTTAGACATAAAGGGTACCAACTATCCTCAGGCATGACCAAAGAAACATACTTTGAGAGTGACATCTTGATAGCAAAGGATGAAGTGAAACTTGGACAAAAATGTTGGATTACCATCACGGAACATGATAAGCAAGCTGGTGCAAAAAGGTGGGGAGGACTGAAGTATGCAAAACAAATAGATCTGTGGGGCACAGGACAGGAAAAGAATTCAGGTTTGTGACTAACTGCACATCACAGAGCAAGAAAGCCTGAGATTTTAGCTGCAAGTAAGTATTATCACAGAAAAAAAAAAGTTTTGTTTTGAAAAGAAAGCAAGAGCATCTCCAAAAAGTCACAGAACAGGAAAGAGTTGAAAACTATCGCAGCTCGAATACAAGAAAAGCACTGCAACATTTTCAGCTGTTGAACAGGAGAACAAAGGAAAGGACAAAGGAAACAGTTTGTCCTAAAGAATGAAAGGGGCTTACCTGTCTGCTTTAATAAACTACACTTCAAAGGAATCTCTAAAGGTGAGCTTTTGTTACATCATCCTGACACACAAGCAAATCAAAACATCTTTTAGGGCTGAAGATGCAAGTTTTCCATTTGGATGTGCTACGATGGTAATCGGATCATCTAAACTCTCCTTTCAGCCTTACCCTAACACAATCGGAAATTTAACATTAAAGCCCTAACTAGAGCCAATTCCCAGCCACTGCAGAATTCTACATGTATACCTCAGAAAATCCAGGGTGTTATGTCACATCCTCCTAACACACATACATCCATTTCTTCACTCATTTTCAGTAAAAGAAAATAAAAGTGACATACCTATCAGAAATCTGTGTTTTTCCATCCAACCTAATATACTTATGTTGCCAATGTTTTAGGAGAACTTCCAAGATATCCAGCATCATGGTAAACTGGCTAAACAACACAACTCTGTCACCCTGGAAATGACAAAGCAAAATAAAAGCTTTTAAACACTTGAATTACAGATGATGAACTAGAAAAGATTTATCATTTGTGTAAAAAAAAAAAAAGCGTGTTTACTTACTTTCATTAAAGAAATGTTAAATTTATGCCACTTTCTGTAAGACACAGACCAGTGGCACCCTATTGCATCGAATAGCACACACTTGTGCAAATTCAGGATCCTGTGAAGTATTATGCTGCATGCTTATTTGCAGAATTAGCCAGTTTGAATGGATGACTCACAGCAGTGACCTCTTTTGTTTACATTAAAACAACAACATATGCTGAGTCAGTGTAATACACTCTAATTCAATTGCCAGAAGAAAGTCAGACTCAAATCTCATGGATGTGGAAATACTATCCATCGATACAGCAGCTGTTGTGTTAACTCAGAATGAACACTTGGAAGAATGGGAACTCTTATTTCGGTTCTGTAACTTCGTTGTTTATATAAATGCACAAGTAGGACTACACGTTACAAGTATTAAGTACCGTTCTGCAGTACTGCGCACGCATTAAGTCACTGTAACACTCCGCACAAAAGCAACTGGCCTGCATATACAGCTACTTGTGAGCAGATGGTAACAGTTCTTTAGAGATGGCCATTAGACGGACAGGAAAGGACATTTCAGCCATTGGTACTACAAACCTTCTCTTTAAGTTCAGACAGAATACGTTCCAGTGCTCTAAACTTTCCAGAATCCAAGATCTGATCCATGTCTAACTTGAAGTCACTGACATTAGCGTATTGCTTACAAAGCAAATGTAGTTCAAAATCCGTCATTACTGTCATATCTTCGAAGATAAGGTCAGGATTTGCATCACAATGTGTGGGTTCCTATTAGCAAAAAAATGAAGGGAAATAATGCAATACACAACCTTGCTAAGCAGACTAGAAAATACAAACAAAATTACATCCAACATTTCTGAAAGAACAAAAACAAAGTAGCACAACTAGACATGGACAAATGCTAGAGCATGGCTCATGCAAGCAACAAAAGATGAACTCTAGAACCCCAGGTTTATAGTAGAGGATTGTTACTTTGCAATTCAGCTTTTAAAATAGTTTGTACTACCAAAAACTAAGAAGTATATGCTCAACCTCCACAGTCATTACCTAGTTCCCATCAAGCCCTATGATCTTTCACCCCCGTATCAGATCTCTTCCCCTGAAGAGGCAACTCCCTAAAAGGGAGATCCAATCCTTGGATAGATGGTAGAAGACATGGGAAGCCCAGCCCAAGATGTAGGGTGGGTAGAGGGATGTCATGCCTGGAAGAAAGAGGAAAAGAAAAGCCACATCTGGAGAGTACGATGGTATGAGCAGGAATAAAAAGGGGACAAAAATCCTTCATAAACCAATAGGTGACTTCTCCCCTTCCCCCAATCCTGTCTGGCTTTATTTTTAAACAAGCTGGAGATACTCAAAGCCAGCTGCAACTTCCTTAAGTACCTGCTGCATGTCCAAATTCTCTTTTGTTTGTACTTTAGAAACAGCAACAATTTTCCCCAAACTCCACAGGCATTAACCCCAGCCATACGACGAAAAAAATTAATAGTACAGTATTTATTTTACATTCCCTATTTTACTTCTGTATAGCCTAGATTTCTTGCTACTCAACAAATACCAATATACTCAAGTGTCCTCCCAAAACCTTTTCATAAGTATTTTGGTTTTAAGTTTTGGGGTGGAGGGAAGAAGCATTAAGGGGGTGCTAATGAAGAGATGACTGCAGTCCCAGAACTGTTCTCTCCATTCTAACACCTGATATAAGAATCAGTGTTAAAACACATACAGAGCTTGATTAGAGCACTGGATAGACACAGAAATAAAAAAGCAGCAACAATGAATTAAGATTTGCAAAGACACACTTTTGACCAAAGGACTGACAAAGTCTATTTAAGCTGCACTAAATTAAAATTAAGAACTTGTGTTGAATCTCATCGCCTTACCTTGAGCATGAGTGTGGACATTGTCCTAAGCTTGTCAGTTGTGTAATACTGACGATGTAAGAGAGGATGATTAGCCATTTTTCGAAGTTGCATCATTACATTTCCCATATCAGAGTTTTTCTCTGTCAACAAAGGAATAACATATTCAGAAGCAGCTCACAGGTATATAATGCATCTTTATTTCTCAGAATATTATAAGGAATATTCTTTACATTTAATATTTCACCTATTAACTGGACTTAGGAAAAAAAAAATAGAAGGAATATAGCCACTATGAGTATTAGACATCTCTTGAAAGCAAAGATTTTTATAGTCACGTTTAACAGCAACGTAGGCATGGAAAAAGAAATCCAGCAAAGGCAAATGAGACACCATCACATACCGTTACTGTTAATGGTTTTCTTTAGCTTATTTAAGAGATCACAGTAGAGTTGCTCTTGTTTCTCAGACATAGCACATAATTCAATGAGATCTTTTTTGGGAGGTAGCTGTTTAAGGACCTGACAGGAAAAGAAAAAGTAGCATGTAAAAACTGTACGGAATTACTGACTGCTATCTTACAAGCCTGCTTTTAAGCTATTGTACTCTTTCTTCTAATTCACCCTTTCATTGGCTGCAACTTTACTAACTGAAACTGAGTCAACAGACTGATTTACAAATTAAGCACGTGTTTTGGGTTATACATCTCACACACACTACTCAAGTAACATGACCTGCACACCTCAAAAAACACACAAAATAACAAATGCAATACTTGGAAGCTACTCTGCTATTAATCACAGTAGTCAGTTTGAAAAATAAATTACTAAATGTGTAAGAATCACAGTAAGATATAGATATGCTTTTCAGATTATTAAAACTTCCCAGTGTTTTACACATCCAATTATAAATAGAAGCAGATAGGTTTTGGATTTTAAAATGAAGACATCTCTCACTTGACTGCTTAGTGCGCTAAATAATCTTTCAGTGATCTTTCTTAACTAAAATTCCCAGCTGCAAACAGTCAACAAATACTGAGCATCTAAATATCAAATTGCAGCAGCAGGTCACATTCTTAATTCCAAACTCCTGGAAGATGAAGAGTAGCTCAAGTTTCCTGCTTTTCTTAGATAAACAGGTAAAACTAGCATTGACGAAATACAGCACTGAATCATGTTAGTCCCAAAAATCATCAGGCTTTTTGATGCTATGGAACAATTATTTTAAAAATAAAATTTACCTCATCTTTTACTCTTCTTAGGATGAATGGTTTTATTATCTGCTTCGCGTGTGCAATCCTCTCCTTTTCATATATGCTTTGTTCTTCAGCACTCTTCTAAAGAAAATATTGCAAGAACTCAGTTGCATTTTGAAATTTTCAGCTGTAACAATGCTATCTGTCAATTTTTTAGATTTTAGGGAAACTGAGCCATAAGAGACAGATCTAATATAACCTAACATTCTGAGTCACCTTGTTATGACATATTTCCACTTGAAATGGTTTATTTCATTGTTTCCCTTTCTTGATTTTGTAATCACGTTACCTGTTTCCATAAGGTATCAACAACACAGAAGTATGGCAAAAAAAAATGTTAACTTGGAGAAAAGAATATACAACACTTACTGTTTTTGAAGAGAACATCCTTCGGATTTCACTAGTGCTGCTACTGAACATATGTGGCATGACAAAATTCAAGAGAGACATCAATTCCAACAAATTATTCTGAACCGGAGTTCCTGTTAGCAGTAAGCGATTCTTTGCCTATTCATCCGAAGTGAAAAATAGTAATAAGAAAAATTAGTCAAATGGATTAAAAATAGTATTAGAAGAAGCAACACAGCTCATGAAGAACTGAGAAAGTGAACTTAAATTGTAACTATTGAAATTTAAAATATACTTAAATCTCATGGAACTATTTCCTGGTGAAGTCAACAAGATACTTTGGCGATCTGCGGGAAATTGACCTCAGATCAATTTAAGATTATTCAAGAAGCATAATCCAGATGTAAGAAAATCCCTGTGTTTTTTTTCATTGCCCACATATCATATCTTTAAGGAAATCAAATATTTTAAGAACAAGTTTTGAATTGCAAGTACATGTCACAATTTAAAGTCTCAGAGATCAGCTTCTTAAAAATGCATTTAACAAAAATATTGAAAAATAAGTTGCAGTAATTCAAGTGGTAAGGATATTATTATTGTACCAATACTACAGCGATAAATCAGTCATTAGAAAAAGGGCTGTACTCAAATTTTCTCTTAAATGCTATTAACTTAGGGTGCAAGCTACAAGAAAAAATATTTTAAAGCTAGCTTTTCCTTTGTAGTCCTATCAGAATACATCCTTATATACTACAACATTTTTATATGAGTCATTTTTGTTTTCAGAATAGCAATTTTATAATCTTTACTGTAGCTTAAACTAGGAAATTGCTTAACACTGAAACTGAACTACTACTCTAGTTGTAATGATGCTCTAAGATATTAACTACATTTTTTTGCAAACTCGTTTCCCTTGAAAGAGCTTATAATGCAGGATCTACTCCTGAAATTTCAACATCACCTGCACATCACCAAGTTCTGGACCACGATCTATCTATGACTTTTAAAATCAATATTTCTTTTGTTTCCCCACTACCCATAATGACAGAACAGTAAAAAGAGTTGTTTGTTGAGGGGGTTATTACTAAGTCCCTTACATTAATTGTCATGAGGTGCTGGTAGCGTACAGAGCTCATGTTCTTGAGCATATGACCTTCATCAAAAATTGCATAGTTAAGCTTCAGCCTGCGAAACAGTCCTCGATCATCTGAGCTGCTAATTGCACAGTTATACCTGTCAGAAGAATTCATCATAAAAACGCACATTAAATGCAAATTTAACATGAACATTCTGCTACCACAACTACATTATGTTCTATATACATGTACTAAATATATATATTATATATAATTTAGTATATAGAATATATAAATTATAATTTTAAGAGTTACAGAAAGAAACATAAGGGGCCTTAAACTACAGCTGCCTAGAAGTAATCAGCCATGTGAGTTATCAGTCAATGCTTTTTGCAACACTTTCCAAGTCACAAGACACATACCAAACTTTTACAAAAACACAGTACCTGCTACAGCATTAATAAACATCTTTTTATCATTACTTGAAAAGAAAATGAAATTCCTTTTCCCATTACCGAATTCTAAACATTGCTTTTTCATTACTTGTTCTCTGAATTTCACATGCAAAGCAAAGATAGGTCAACATGCTTTACACACCCCTCGTTAAGTGACATTGAAAAAAATAACCCCAATTGCCTTTGGCTCTTGCCAAACACCACACAGAAAGACTGAGGAAAACCTCATGGTCTTTAGTAAAATATAACTGGCAGATAACTAATTTTGTTATACCACTAGAGGTCAGTAGATGCTAACTAATTTTTTTTTTTTTTTTAAAACTATTGTACTTACGTAGTTACAATGACATTGAAATCTACAACTTTATTATTAATGTCTGCCCGGAGATGTTTCCGGTCTTCCTGGGATCCTATAGAAGGACAAAACACTACATGAGTACAACTACATGTAATTTTAATGCATATAAAAATAAAGATGGTATAAAGGAATACTATCAGTATTAAATATCTGTATTTAAACAGTTACTTAAAAATAATGCTTCTATGAACAACTCATGTCTGCTGAGGCTGTACATGGAACCAACTGTATCCTTGGATTAATTTCTAAATTGCACTCCTCACCATAGTAAAAAAGGACATTCAGTTCAGGACACCACAGATGAACTTCTCTTATCCAGTTATCTGTAAGACATCATTTAAAAAAAGACAAGGTTATTTATACTCACATCTTACATAATTCCAAATGCACCTCAGCATTAAAACAGAAGCCTGATCTTAATGCAAATCCCTTATACTTCTTAACGTTTGAGAGAATTTGCTTTCTAAACACTGGAGAAATGGTAGCATTTAGGGAAATTAAGCAATCAACAATTGACAAAGCAGGAACCATTACAGTCTTCCTTCAAGAGGTTTCAGAAGTTTTATACAGCAATTCGAAAATAACATAAATAAACCTTTCTCATGCGACTCTTCCTACTGCTTAACTAAATTACACTCCAAACTCCTGCTGAAATCAAATATGCATGGTTTACAGCCACCACCTTACCAGGTCTAAAATAATACAAGTATCTACTGCATTTCATTACTTCTTAGCCTGATTTCTCCCCCCGACATTATTTCCTCAAGAAGCAACCATTTAATTTATTGACCGTTTTCATTTAGAAGTGTTTCATGAGGAAATACGATGCCTCTGGGAATTGGGAAAGCTTCCTAACTCTATACAGTCCCAGGTGTGCAGCCATCAAAGCAGCCACTGATAATGTTATCAGGCCAAAGGGAAAAGTGCTTTACAGTACACTGTGCGTGAGGGTTAGTCTCAAACAATCACAAACCACTGAGGAAGGGGATTTCTGGTAAATGCCACTTGGACCCAAGCTAGGGATGAAAAGACCCCTCGATGGAAAAGTATCAGAGAAACTATAGGCACACTGCTTCCCAGGCTTTACCTGCTTGACAGCATCAAATAATATTGGCTTGCCCAAGCTGCCACTACAGTTTATAAGCCTCTACAGCTCACTTCACAAAAGCACTCATTTACAACACCTTGGATTTTGAAAACCTGGGTTCTAGTAGGTTTAAAAGCATACCAATAATGCCAATTTCGAAGTGATGTCGAACAACTTTTCTGATGCGTTAAAAAAAAAGTATTGGTTTCAGAAATTAAGAGCAGTATTTTCTTCCTAAGTTAAAGTTGCTGCTTTTTTTCCTAGTCATTCAATAAACCCAATTTAACTCCAAAGAACTAACTTTTCCTAAAACTCATCAGCTTTGTTGATGTATTTTTTTCCACTCTATTCTTTGTACTTTCAACTGATGTCATTAAACAACCAAAACACAATTAAAACACACTAATAGCTTAATTGTTTTAGGATTTTGATTTGCCTTTAAAGATTCTATGCAAAGACGAAAAAGGCATTGAATATTTTGAATGCAATGAAGCACCATCTGAAGACTAGAAATTTCAGCCAATATTCAGTAAAAGATTTAGCTAAACAAGATCAAATTGTAACATGCAGGTTTGTTTGTTTTGCGAAGCAGACAGACTTAACATGGATTTATTTAATATGCTCTAATTAATTCAGTACAAGCATGCCTCTAGTACAGATTACATTCCATTTCAGATGATTTATGGAGTTGAATATCACACCAGAAGGAAACTGTTTTCTTTCACGAAAGTGTTATCTTCACTTGACAGCCCATCCAGTTACCTCCCCAGTCTCTTT
This sequence comes from Aythya ferina, assembly GCF_964211825.1. Classification (NCBI taxonomy): domain Eukaryota; kingdom Metazoa; phylum Chordata; class Aves; order Anseriformes; family Anatidae; genus Aythya; species Aythya ferina. The sequence goes on along the minus strand of NC_140300.1, from coordinate 67,670,505 downwards.
CTTAAAAAATAATAATAATAATAAAAAAAAAGAATAATTTTGAGGCTTACAACTTACCTAATGTTGAAGCTGGCACGACTATCAAGTGGGGACCTCTATTGCCCTCTTGGTAGAGATAAGCCAGAAATGCAATAGCTTGAATTGTTTTTCCTAAGCCCTAGGAGGAAAAAAAAAATAAAATCAATTTAAACAAAATTTATACTCTCTAGAACATAATAGTGTTTCATATTCCTAAGATGATTACACTGTAGTCAGTGTTAACTAAAGACTACAGATCTGCAAAGAAAAAAAATTAATCAGCATTATTTTCGGAAGACATTTCCTTCTCAAGTACAGCTCCAGTCAAACTCAATTATCTTTTCAGCTCAACATCTGAGCATCAGGTATTAACCTGCATCACACATGAAGTTTTTCATTTTAGTTCATCCCTCAAATCTTCAAGAAACTGTGGTTCAGACAACAGCTCATTTGGAAACTCACCATTTCCCTGCATCTGAACCAATCATGCAAATGACAGTTCAGCTATTTCTGAAAGTGAAATTTAATAGGGAAATCACGTTTGTTTGCAATATGCTTACATTTCTACCAGTGCTCACTTTACTGTCTTTTGCACCATGGATTTGAAATTTTATCTTCTCTACCAGAAAGTAAGAATGAACTGGTGCTAACAGGTATGAAAAAACACAGAAATTGCGAAACGCTGCTTATGGCTTAGTGAAGCAAATCAATCTATTCACTCAGTTTATCACAACACGAAAGACAGCCAGGATTAAAATCAGTTGACACTCAAAACCTCAAACAAAACTCTCTAATTTTGCAACTCACGAGGGGCATATTGACAATATATGGTCAAAACGCTGGAGAAGCAGGAAAGGCTTGTGCTGTTTTTGTCCCCCTCCCTCTCCCCCCATATATTTAACTATTTTCAAGGTGATGTAGAAATGCAGAAGATAGGGGCTCACTACAGCTAAACGCTGGACAAGCAGAGTGAACGGTATTTATTTGCACAGAGCTATGAAAATAAATGGTTCAAGGATGATCTTGTGGTACAAACTGGTTCCTTTCCATCAGATGACATCATATGACTTGTAATTATCACTGTCCATGAATCTCAGGTTACCTTTTACTTTCAAGTTGAGAGCTCAGCAACTACTTGTGTTGAAAAAAAAATATGGGAAACATTTGGAGAAACTGTGATTCGTGTTAGCTAAAAATAAATGACAAATTCTTTCATTTTTTCCAAGTCCTAAGCAGATTATAACAAAGTCACTTACAATACTTTCAACAGTCCTTAAATAACCAGTTTCACACTTACCATTTCATCAGCCAAAATACCATTCAATCCATGTTTATGAAGAAGTGCTAACCAGTTCAAACCAATCTTCTGATATGGCTTCAGTTCCAAACTGTTTAAAAAATAATAATAATTCAGGTTTACCATGTTACCATCTTTTGTTTGTTTTGCCATGAAACAGTTTTATACTTATGTTCATTAGAGTATGGCAAATTTAATGCTGCCTGTATTTTACTCCAATCCAGAGAAAAACCATGAACTATTTAATTCATCACCTGAACACCAAAGAGCATCTCTGAACTAAGAAGTGCATCTGAATTCTCATAAGCGTTAAACAATCAAAATGAACACTACAATAAAATCCTTTCTTTTAAATTAGTGATTGACAACCAGTTAAAAAGTGTTACATAGCCAGTAATTTTTAAAATACGAAGCAATAGTTATTGCTGCCAGTGTGGACACCAAACAGAAAACACACACAATCCACAAAACACTCCACCAAATCGCCTACTGTAGCATTTTTTGCCAAAAGAGACCAAAACAAAACAAACCACCACTGATAAGCTCCCTTCATGCAATTCCCTTTCCCTCTCTGCTTCTATTTTCACGCAGTAGCAAAATTATTTTGCTACTTACCACTAAACCTTACAAAGCCTAATTTAGGTTCTACTCTGGCCACTTCAACTCCACACTTACTAACCTTTTCAAAAATTTGTCCCATCCCATTCCTCTGCCTGTCACCTATTTCCAATCCTCCTCAACTCTCTATTACCAATTTATCTGCCTGGAAGAAACCCTTTCCTCCAGGGCATCCCCCTGCATTCCTCCCACTGTATAGAGTTCCAGATCATTTTGCGTATCTACTTTCTTACTGAGGTCCCCAGTGCAGCTGATAACCTTTACAAGTCTGCCCAGATTATGTATCGTTTGACATCTGACACACAAGGTTTTCTGTTAGTGAAGCAGTTTTGTTTGTTCATTTGTCTGGAAGACAGCGACAACTTGCAATCTCATCACTTAAAATTCTACATTCATAAAAAATTGGTGCCATTACACTGTTATATATTTTTTGTTCATAATCCTTATCAGCTTTCCTGATGCACTCAAAAACGTTTGTTGCATTCCCTCAAGCATTGCACATGCATCCCTGGCTAGATCCCTGAGAGCAGCTGAGCAAACACAACTCTGCTTTTAGACGGGACAATTTTGAAAATCCTGACGTTCAAGCACAGCTTACTATCCAACACCCTTTCAAATATTTAACAAATAACAACACCTCTTATTCAGAATGGAAGGCTGCTCTATGTTCCATCCACATCCTCCATCTTCAGTAATTTTAGTTACTTGTTTTGTTAGTTTATTTGAAATGTCTTCACATTTATTCATGAGCTTGAGAACCACGTCCCTCTCCTTCAGCAGGATCTTGCAATTCCACACGATGTCTTCTGACAAGCCACTAGTCTTAGTCATTTTTGTGAACTGCAAAACAAAAGAATAAAATACTGTGAACGCTGGTAACAGACAGGGAAGTAGCAGATCAAACACTGGTTTACAACTCCCAGCACTATGCCTATCATCTTTCAGTTCACAAAGCTTTACAAGATTGTGCTGCCAGCACAGGAGGACTCATGTTTTGCTCCTTAGGCTTTCAGCAAGTTTTCCCCTAATCTTTCTTAGAACAGCAAGAGACAAAGCACTTCAGCAGTTCCTTGTTCTACTGGAATGCCCTGAAAAATGAAGTGATTTGTGTAGCTGCTGCTCTTCCCTCTATCCACCTGCAGCATACCAAGGATTAATATAGAACAGCTCTGGCTATCTTTGCTAGATATTAAAAACACAAGGTATGAGCATAACATAAGGATCAAAGCAAACCAAGATATGAGGAAGGCTATTAAGAAACTGATGCTGGCCTAGAAGGGGTTGGCAACAGACCTGTTAAAATAAATAAACAAACAAAAAACAAACAAAAAAATGCATGAACAACAACAAAAAAAAATACAAACCCAGAAAAACTGACAGCAGGGAGATAGTAGTAGATTTCTTAGTAGGGAAAAATACACATTTCATTATGCATCCAACCACAGCTGAGCATTATTAAATCCCAGATCTAACTGTATCTCAAATAGAACATTCAATTCCGTTGTGGGCAGAGTGAAAAAAACAAACAAAGACTTCAGGGTTAAAAAAAATTCCACAAAATAACTTTTTTTTTTTTTTTTTTCTTTTTTAAGTCACCAAGTACTGGCATGTTCGGAAAACCAGCCAAGACTAGATTCATCTCTTTCAGTTCTTCACTTTTTTTTGTGTGTACTTGTTTTAGGACAGAGTTAGCTTCTTCCCAGCAGCTTGTATGGTTGTGCATTTTGGATTTGTGACCATAACAGTGTTGATAACCCACCAATGTTTTAGTTTTTGCTAAGCTGTGCTTAGAGAGGGTCAAGGCCTTTTCAGCTTCTCATACTGACACACCAGAAAGGAAGGTGAGGATGGGCAAGAACCTGGGAAGGGACACAGCCAGGACACTGAACAAAGCAGTATCCCACACCATACACCTGACACCCTGCTCAGCCACCAAAGCTAAGGTGGAAAGGAGGAGGGGGCAACATTTGCAGTTACGACTCATCTTCTCAAGTATCTGTTACACGCAATGGAGCCCTGCCTTCCTGGAAATGGTTGAACATCTGCCTGCCAGTGGGAAGTAGTAAATCAATTCCTTGGTTTGCTTTGCTTGTGTGTGCTGCTTTTGCTTTCTGTAGTTAATTCTCTCTATCCTGACTGAAGAGTTTTCTCACTTTTTTCCTTCCAATTTTCCCTCTCTCCCTGCTGGGGGGGAGCGTGTGCGCATGTGGGGTCAGAGCTGCTTTCTGTGTTTCAGCTGCCTGCCAGGGTCACACCACAACAGCATTAAGGTACTTTATCAAACTCAGATTCACTTAAACTTTTTTTTTTCCTTGCAATGAATACTACCTTCTTTGTAATCTTGCATAAAACGTCCTGGTCATTAGCACATACAGGTAGTTTTCAATGATAGCACCACCATTTTGACAAAATTTTAGCAAGATTCAGCGTGCTTTCTTTAGCACATGTATGTTTGAAGTCAGTATTATCTTTTTTTTTTTTTTGAACCTTACTTGCCCTTCTGCAAAACAAATACATTTTCTAAATGCCACAGCAAGCAAGCTGGCAGATGAGTCAAAATACTGGAATCTTTGATTGAAATACCCATTAATACAAGGTTTGCCCTAACTCCTGAGCACGCCTGGTTTACAAAGTTGAAGCACACCACTGCTTGAAAACAGAAACATGCAGTTGATCCATGAGTACGTTTTGCTTTCCATAACACTTTGATTCCTTAAATAAAAGGCAGGTATTTTCTCCTGTCTTGGCTGAGAACAGACCTTTAAGTGGTGTAACTGCTCTGCCACCATCCTCAACTACTCAAAAGAGTCTCCAAGAAACACGTAGATACAGAACACATTAGCACTGTTTAGCGGTGGACTTGTCACTTCTAGATTGAAGGTTGGAGTAAAAGATCTTAGAGGTCTTCTCCAACCTGAATCGTTCTATGAAAACACGTTTTTCTCCCCCCCTATGACTCCTTATCACTGTCCTTCATCAACAAATTTTAAGAATTGAAGAATACAAGTACCTTTGGAGTCGCCATTCTTTTATTGAAACTGAAGTACAGGTTTGCCCTGTGTGTGAAACCACACCTGACTGAAATTCAGAAAAATCTGCATCTGTTACAATTTAGCACAAGGCTTAACAGGAATATATCCTCCTATTATTCCTTTCTTAAAAGGAAGGGGTTAACATAGAACAATTATTATGCATTAAGCGATCAGTATGGCAGAGTAAAAACCAGTTTCTGTAAAATGACCAATACAGGTAGGTCGTGGTTTGACTTCAGAAAACTCCAGCAAGCAATGCCCTCTAGTGACAGTCCTCAGTTACAGTGTTCAGTCTTATTTTGTTTGTGGTTTTGTCTATTAAAAAAAAAAAATTTACCAACAGTCATAGGTTAAACCAGGCTAAAGACACATGTCAACACTTGTGCAAAAGTTTTCTAAGTAGACATCTCTTAATAAACAGTTGCAAAGAACATGATTTTTAATAGGCGATTAAAAAATTTCAACATTTGTTTTGATGCCTAAAGCTCTGGTTGGCACGAATCTAAATCCTGTAATCTATAAATGAAGGCATGGAGAATGAAGCCATCTGTTATTTAAAAAGTTCTATTATTTCACACCAGCACGTTAACATTCATTTCCAAGTTACAACAAGAAAAAATTTAGCCACTGTTTTGCACATGGAAAAACAGCATTATGCTGTCACGTACAACATGAGTAGAGCTGCGGAGAGCCTTTGGGTGACTAGGGGCTCGCACCCGCTGCCTTCCAAAGGGGTCCAAAAACTTTGAGGCCATCGTGGGCACGTGAACATGGAAGCTTCCACAGCACACCTGAGCAAACACCCGTAGTGATCCCGCGTGACGGCAGTGCCCAAGGGTGAACGACCACCAACCACACTGGCAGCCTGCTCAGTTTTAGTCTGGATCACGTGAAAGCAATTCAGGATTTCACTTCACTGCTTAAGGATAAAAGACAGCCTCAACCTTGATCAAAAAAAGCCCAGCTTCACTTCGATCAGCATCCATTTCCAACCCAATGTTATTTGCTGCGTTCACTCTGTTTCTTCTAGTGCAAGACTTCTGGATTTTTTTTTCCTAGTTTCATTTTTGTGGGAGTTTGTACATGTACAGCCAAACAGAACAACAAATGACAGCAGATTTGAAGCTCCCCTCCCTGGGGATGTTTCTCTCTTACCTCGTATACTATAGCAGCAAACAGAATATGACAGATAAGTCTACGTTTTAGGGGGTGGTGATGACTCAAATGAAATGACAAACTAAAATGTGCTATGTCAAAATTTCCACATAATATTTAGTGTCACTGGTATAACTTGCATGTATTCCTTAAGAATTTTGAGTTCTTTTAAAACTACTGTCATCACTTGAGGTCTTTCATTACCAAAAGAGATGGCTTGCTTTGGGACAGAAACTGTAAGACTGCAAATGAGAGCAATTAGAGACAACACTAAAGAGGAAATTTAAGCAGTTACTTATAAAACCTTAAAAATAAGAAACTAAAATAGCATTAAGCTCCCTCCAGTATGCATGTCCACAGTTACAAGAATCAACATGAAATTGTATCACACAAACACAACAGGGCAAGAAACAAGAAACCCAGAAGGCTCAGATAGGCTCTTTCTGGCCTTTTTAGCCAGTCTTTGGTCTCTCTCTTGTTTCACACACACCCTGAACACCTACAGGTATTTTGGTTATGTGATCATGGTTTATAACCTGTTTTCTGAGGATGACATTTCCAACATGAGCCAATTTGAACAGTTTGGAAAAAGAGTGCAGTTATAGGAATAATTCATCACCGAGTTTTTTAGAGTAAGAAGGAGAAGGAAAGGCAGCAGGTATCAAACAGACCTGTCCTCAATACTCCTCCCTCCCTTTTCTCCTAGTCCCCACAACCCCTCTTTCTGCTGGCAGCCCTTTAGCTTGTCTACCCCATGTCACCCACCTGCTCTCCCGGTGCTACAATCCCTAATGACCCATCCCAGAAGATGCCCCTCAACTGCTCCTCAAGATCACCAATTTCAGCATCACACCCTCTTTTATCCTAGCTCTATGCTTTGTCTGGTTCTACAACACCACACCACGCTTAGATACCCCCCAGTCAGAAAGCAACACACTTTGACTCAGAAATACACTTTTTAGGAAAACAAGCATCCCAATATATGCAACCTCCTATTCTCGTTAGGCACACAGTATATTCCAAGGGAGGTCACAAGTACTCACCCAGAAAACCATTGATACTACAAATGAAGAAACAGATAGCTAAAGCCTCCAAGAAATATCCAAGCACCACTCATGCAAGATGGTATTTGATAGGAAACTAGCTGGGAGTGTTATCTCTAACATGGAAAATTGCATAAAACTACGCTCCTTGAAGTTACAGTGGATCTACAGCACAAGCACTTATAAGTTGCCAAAGTAATTCATTCTTGTGAGTGAAGACATTTTCAGCTCTCTTCATTTACTTTAAGAACCTTGTTTAATCATTTTTTTTCCTGTGCATTACAAGCATCACTAGATCAAGTTAAACATCTGCCCTAAGTATTTTTACAGCAGATATTTAAATAATTCCAAGTATTCTCAGTAATTTCTTAAGTTTGAAATCTGTTTAAATCCATCAAAAAAAAAAAAAAAAAAAAAAAAAAAAAAAAAAAAAAAAGAGTCTTAAGGCAACTTAAAAGGTTTGACTGGAAAAAGATTAGCATTTTAATTTAAGTTTTCCTGGAATAAGTCATCCAATTTCTGAACAGGCTTTCCTATTAATGCCATTAATCTTCACCTCAGGCAAAGAGCCTTAAGATCTTCCTCTGTTCTCCTAAATAACAGTAACATTGAGTGCTTTACAAAGGTTTTACCAAAATAACTTACAGTATCTTTACAGTAGATATTATTACAGTAAAAATATACCTTAAAATTAAGTCAATTTATTCAGTGCTATAAACAACCAACCCTCTACATTTTTCTACCATTCTATTAATTGGTAGGGAAAAATGCTGGGTCACTAAGCTACTGGATCTTTATAAACAATTAAATCACTCTGATATTAAACATCTGCTGAAGTTTCCTGCAAATTACTTCTACTCTGGGCAAGTATTCACAACACTAGACAAACATGTGGTTGCTGACAGCAGCAATTTTTTATGAAAGAAATATTTGGAACATGAACAGGCCCATACAGTTTTTCTGTTAAATATTTTACACAGAGAAAAGGATAAGAGCCCTGTAGCAAATATTTCTGCAGAGAATTAAGCTCAGGCAGAACCCAACAAGTTTAGAAAGGAACTGCCGTGTGACAGATGTTCTCTAAGAAGCCAAAGGCTTGAGGCAAAACGGATTTTTTTTTTTGCAGCATATCTGTACCTCGTTTTTTTTCTTTTTTCAAGGATCTCTCTCTTATCTCCCCCATTTGCAAGACAACTCTTACAAAGATCATTTTGTTTTCTTGAAAGTTTTTTTTAGTAACTTTTGCTATTTTGTGGTAAAACACACAATAATATTTATTATTTGTTTTTATGCATATCGAAGAAATCATATTCTTCTCTAAAGAAATATAAACAGATCTTGTATTTATTAGTGGGGTGGTTTCAAAACACAGACTGGTTGAAAGAAAAAAAACACGTACCAATTACTCCTTAAGAAGGCCTACACAGTTATTGACTTAAAATTCAAAGCACTAATAATTAAACCAAGACAGCCTGCCGTAACGCACTTCAAATTTCTTATTAGAACACTGCCCGTATTAGGTCTGACGTCCTGCAGTTAACTGAAATGCATGAAAGGTGAAGGCAACAAACAAACCATGGGAAACATTTGAAAGTAACATCCCAGTGACAGCAGATAATCTACTTACCAAGAGCTATTGCTTTCTCTTCTATTGTGGATTGTGGTTTAGCCTTCTGATGCTTTACCTTTTGTTAATAAAAACACAGCAGCTTGCTCCATTAAAAAAATGGCTGCGCTGCTTAGCTAGCAAAACCATGCTAGAGACAAAGCTGAAGCAGATTAAAAAAAGAACAAAACACGGACAGTGACTGTTCCTTGTCTAAAACTGAAAATATCCATGCTGGCATCTTCATCATGGAGCTACCCTTGAAGCTGCTGCTGCTGCTGTTAGAGTAGCTGCAGTAAAAGTTCTGCCACATTCTCGTCTTCTGCATGGGTTTTCAGCTCAAACAGCTCAGAACAGGCTAGCAAACACCTCCTTCCTAAATGAAAGCTCTAATTTCTTCTTCTGCAGTGAAATCAACCAAGTTTCTACGCTAAAAAGTGAGTGACAGTAATGTCAGCCAATCAGCTTGAGTTTTTAAGCAAAATCACCCCTTAATTCATTCAAAATTAGGTCATATGACACTGTTTGAAATGCTATTGGCTTACAATGAATGTAGTATTTTAGCCTAATCAGGCTAAGGCCACCCATCTATGCCTCTCTAGACCGAAGACACCTTGACTCTAGGCACGCTGGGGATATTAAAACAAGAATGCAGACTTACCAGAGCTTCCCAACTATTAAAGGGCCGGAGCGCTATTATCTTCTGAACCTTTTTCTGAGAACACTGGGGAATCAGCGTGAGTTCACTGGGGGAAGCATCTTGCAGGAAGCTAAGGATTTTAGCTTTGTAACCATCCTCCATCACTTCGTCACCACTGCTGTAGTCCTGGTCAAGGGAGCTACCACCTTCTTCGGAACCTGACTCGTCCTCCGAGTCTTCCATCTCTCTTTTAGTGCTCCAAACACTTTTGCTTTTTTTCCTAAAGCCGTTCTGCTCCCTCCCAGAAGATTTCCGCTTCAATTTCTGTTTATTCTCATCACTTCTGCTGCTTGCAGAGACTTTGGTCCAGTCCGAAACTTCACTTTTGGAAGGAAATTCCACGCCTACAGGTGTGGTGTAGAGAAGGCAACAAGTCAACACATACTGGTTAAGGGCAAATTAAAAACTACTGCTCTTCCAAAATGAAGTCACATACGTAATATTAAAATTGTGTTTTATATCAACACAGCGCCTCAACAGCAGGTGTTACCAAGAAGGGAAAAAAGCGCAGCAAATGCCATTCACGTCTGTTTAAAACATGTAAATAGTATTAACTAGGAGTAGGTGAACAACACTAATTTGTATATTGCTCAAATAGCACAGCATTTTGAGCAACTATCCTAGAACACAGAAGAGCAACACAACATTGTACGTGTGAGCTGCAGAAGCTTTGAGGTAAGAGCAACCTCTTATAGCTTAAGAGTTGTGATAATACTACTGGGATGAGATACCAGTCCCACTCTTTCCAACTGCCAAAAATGAATTCTGTTGATTCCAGTAAACAAACCAACTTTCACCCTCCACCCCTCCAAATTATACATTCTTCTGTTTTACAGCATCTCAGTGAAGCATTAAATGCAGGGTAAAAAACAAACAAACAAAAAACAAACATGCACCTGCTAAAGAAACTGGAAGACCTAGGTATTTCATACCACAAAAACACTACTGCCTTGAAGTAAGATGGAGATTATTTAACAGCATGTGGGCAACTCATTTTCAGGAAGGATTTTCCCCCCCCCAGCATCTCACTTGCAATGCTTTTTCTTCTGCCCAACCCCAGCTTGCTAGTGAGCAACTCCAATCCCAGGATCTATTGTTTCTCCTTCTGGTTATTGAGAAGGTAAGGAACCAACCTTAGGCATACGGATAATTGGATTCCTTTCAAGTAGAGAGAACTAAGAATAGTATCCTATCCCCAAGAGCACTGAAAACAGCTGATATAGCAAAACAGACACATTTCTGACAGCTGTGTAACACTCTGAAAAGTCATCAACTCATTAAACAGTATTTAAGTTCTAATGCGCAGATTTACCTGGGGTCACAGTTTTTGAGTTCTTGTTCCCTACTACAACAAATGTAGTGATATTTACATGTTGGTTGCATAGTTTAATGCCTGTTTTTAGTATTTTTCTATACTAAAAAGTATTTCAAAAATATAAATAAGCTTATGTTACATGTCACCTATGCAGATATTGGCAGTTACTGAATTACAAATTACTCAAGTTATAAAAAAAACAACTTATTTTTAAGGAAGTGGAAGGGGAACAAGTGTCAGCTTTGACACATTTCAGAATATATTTTATGATAAAAGTAATTACAATTCCTTATGTAAACCTATATTAGAAAGGCAAAAATAATTCTCTCTTATAAAGAATGATAAATCATGATACTGAAAAGTAAAGGAAAAATCCAGTTTCATTCTTTTACCTCTATCTTCCCTTCCTCAATACTATTTTCAAGTACCAGTTAAAGTTTCTAGATGTAGTGCTGTCACGACTGTCGCTGCTGGACATTAGAAAAGATTTATACTATAAGCCTGTTTGTTTTGTCTTGGGATAAAATGGATTATAAATCTGTCTTTACCTTCACTGTCTTCCGCAAATACTCTCAGAGCTTCCTGTGCTTCGTGAAACACCCAGTTATGTTCCTGAAGTACATCTCTCAGTTCCTAGTAGGCGATGAGAAATTTTGTTTTGTAGTTAAGATAAGCAAAAACTAGAATTCTCAATATATTAACACTGAGATATGAACACTTAATTTTAATCCCATAAGGCAAATACTCTTCCGCTACCCCCTTAAGTCAGAGGATTCAAAAGAAGTGAAATCAGAAGTAGAAAAACCTTCAGTTCATCTTTAGCGCAGACCTGCACTCCACTTTTCAAAAGGGTGGGAACACATAAACAAGCTTTGCTTCCAACAAATTAAAAGTACAGTATTCAAAGGCCCTGATCAGTTGCTGAGTATCTGCAGGTACTAAACTACTGCAACACACACATTACCTTATCTTCTGTGGGGGGTGAGGGCCAGAGGGAGGGCGATTTTCCCCATACATTTTATAAGAGGCCAGGCTTGCCATCAGGACCAAAACAGCAGGACAGGAAGTTCTGTATAGTCATTGACTAATTCCAGCTGCTCTCAGTCAACAGCAAATTGCATTCCAAGGGAAGGAGCAGTGAAGGCCTTCCTTGAAACCTTCTGAGAGCACTGCTGGTATAAGGACTGCTTCATTTGGACTACTGACAGCTACCATTTTCTTAAGAAATCAAAATCTGATTTGTTATCAGGAGACATGAGCTCACCTCCTTATCCAATCCGGGGAATGTATTTTGCAGCTTCTTTACAAGCATCTCTCGCTTCTCCCATTGTCTTTGAGATTCTGACCCATCCAGCTATGTTTAAAAAAAATAATCCGTTTTAGACTTAATGCAATTTACAGAGAAATCAAACCTAATCAATACTGCTTACCTTAAAAAGTCACTCCAAATGACAAAAGCACTTAAGACAAATCTCAAGTTGCAGAAGTGATTCCTCATACACAATCAATACTCAAAATACAGCTAAAACTTTCAAGAGTGTAGAAAGTCTTCCGTCATGAAAGACTGGCATTCTTTATTTGATTAGCATATACAGTGCAAAGTTACATACCAAAGCATAAAAAATTTAAAATTATCTAGTTCTTATTTCTTTAAAATAAAAACTATAGTTAGTAGTGTTTCTGCATATTTCAGGCAGTAGGGTTAACATTCAGGAGGTTAAGGAGATTAACATGTGTGTAGTATTTAACTCGCCAGAGCCTATAAACATGTCAATTGGCGTGTTTATATGAAGATTTATATGTTTCAAAAAGAAACAAAAACACAACAGAACCAATACTGTGTCAAAGCACCATAAAGTCACATCAAAACTTGGCAAAAAGTTTTCGTCAACATGAGCTCCACTAACAGCTACTCTAAGTTGGGAAAGAGGGAGGTTTCTTATGAACGAGTGCCAAAACTTCTACATGCCACAAGCTGTTTTGTTACATACTCAAAAAAAATAAATAATTAAGCAAGTTCCTTCCCAGGAACTGAATGCAAAGTGGTTACATGTCTACTTATCTACAGCAAAGATAGCAACATACTTATTTACTTAGCTAAACGAAACAAACTAAATCACCCAGAAGTACTTCCAGGTAACAGAGGTCATGGTTCCTTCCCTCAGTGAGTCCACAGCACCATTAGGAAAAGAGCTGTGGTAAATACAAGAGCCAGTAAAGGGATGTAGCGTGCTCTAGCTTTTGGAGCCAGTTATCCCAGAGAGAAAATTTCTCAGCATGAGCTAAAAAAACTGCAAGCATTCCCATTACTAATCTCAAGTACAAATTTTAAAAATCCTCATTTCAGAGGATTTTTTTTCCCCACTCCTCAGTCTTTTAACTGTAACAGAACTGTTAAGTATAGAAATCAAACCGCTGCCTAAAACCAGGTCCAGTGAAGCTTGTTTGCTATACCAGCTGGGTAGTAGTTCAGTATCTGTGCACAAAGGTCAAAGTAGTCACTGCATTTAACCTATCTGATTCATTGCTTTCCAAGATTTCCCTATGCCATAGTTCTTTTCCAACCTAAACGATTCTCTGATTCTATCACTACTATAGCAAAGGATAAGAGTAACAAAAGATGTTGAACTTTACGTATTTGAGGAAAAATAAGGAATGACCCGATGAGGCAAGTTGCCTCATAGCTGATAACTCCCGTTAACATTCACAGCAGCTGAACTGTACCCAGTTCCTCACATACTGCTGCTACCTGTCATCAATTTCTACCCTGAGAGCAGTAACTAGGCTAATTAGGACACAAATCTATAAATATTGAAGAGCAAAACAGGTAGCTTCACTTAGCATTGCCAAAAAGAATAAAGCAGAAAAACTCAGAGGGCAAGATTTGAATTTGATGGGATTTTCTGATAAAAAACACAAAGTTCATGACACTACTGTCGCTGATCAAGTCAGACACTTCCACTTACTTCATAGCACTTAGAAAACCCAATACTTACACGATTAGCTTTTGGCTTTTTTGCAGATTGCTCACTGTTGTCACGGTTTGTGGGAGAATCTTCTAATTTCCTTTTGCGAAAGGTAGCTTTAAAAAGGAAGCAGAAAAGAACTGGAAATTACTTTCATTAAGTTTACCTCAATACAGTAGGATGATTCAAACCAGAGCTATAGGAACTACTTGTTAACTGCACAAGATGTTGAATGGTCTTCTGTAGTAGTTTCTTACTACAGTCCACAGGTGCGCAGTAACTCCAAGCCCAGCCGCTGCTTGAAAATACATTTCTTTACCTTATTTACCTCCTCAAGTTTTATTTAGTACTCTGGCAACTAAGTAATTATGTCTCATAGGAAACAGCTTTATTTTTTTAAACTGCCCCATATTTTTACGTACGAGTAAAGTTGTATCTTTCTTTTAACAGTAGTAGTTTTCCAAAAGAAAGATTTTATTTAAGCTGAGTGCTTTTGGAAATTTGGTGCCTAACCAAGGCTAAAACCAAGCTGTGAGTTATGAAACGCACTCCACTGCCAATCTGGAAGTGCTGGTGATTGATTTCTGGCTCAGGTGCCCACTAGAGGTTACTATCAAACAGTTTTCAACATTAAATCAAAACGCTTCTAAGAGAACTATGTGTATCAAGTCAGAGATAACCAAATATCAGTGATACCTGAATTATTTATGAACAGTTTACATGAGCCAGAATTTTGAGTATCTTTGGGCCCAGGTGATAAACAGAGATTACCATCTGAGCATTAAGACCTGCCCAGTCAGGTGCATTTTCACTGCCACGATGCACACCTCATGTTGCGTGAAGCAGCAACTCTTAGTAGATGTTACTCTTACTCTTTTTACTGTAGTTCAAATTATTTAAAGTTTCCCAATCTTTCTGGAAGCCTGCTGGCAGAGCTTTCATGTCTGTCACAAGCATCTGCAGCCAACCTCTCATCCCAGACTGCCAAAGGATAGTCAGCAAACAAGCAGAGCTCAGCTGATCACACACAAAAAACACGCTTGCTTTCAAATCCAAAGGACCATATGGACAACCAAAATAGCTTTAATTGTGAAGAATTAAGCCTTCACATCTTTGCACAGAAACACATTTTTGTATGAAAATACTTCCAAATACATTTTCCACTAGACTAATTCACTCTGGTATCAAAAATGGAAGTTGCATATAGATTAAAAAAATAACACTTCCCAAAGGCAGAGACAAGCACCAGCAATAACTAGCTCTTCATTCAAGTTCCAGATATCTACCAGAAAAGGCTGGTAAGATTTTTCGGAGCATATTCATTTCTACATACCCATATAAAACACACAGAAGCAGCGCACCTCAAAGAATCCAGAGAATATGTCGACAGGGGGGACGCAGCTCTCCTTCAGCATTCAGAGAACAACGCACTTGACTTTTCTGCCCAAGAATCTCATTAAACAATATGGGCAGGAAAAAAAAACACAACGTACTATTAGCTTAAGACTGAAAAATGTGTTTAGCCTTGATACCAAGGCTAAGGGCAGTCAGGCTGCTGTTGGGTAAAGCACTAGAAGAGTTAAGGAGTTAAGATCTTAAGATTGCTTAAGATCAACTAGAACTGCATTCAGGATTGTTAATTCTGAACGTGAACAGGGACCCTGCAAACCTCTCTGCCACACAGGCTTCATAGAGTATTTCCAAGATTAACCCCCTTTCTTTGAAGTCATGGGCTGAATGAATGTTGGTCTTTGGAGGAAAACCAAAGAAATAAATACAACTGGTCAAGAGCAATTTGAGTGACAATTAAGCTGCAGTGGAGAATCTGGATAACCATGATCTCAGGAACCTACCAATATAAAATTACTTATAAATCAGTCTGTGATCATCTAAAACTAAATGCATCTACAACTGAAAAACAACTTCCTAAAGGCATTCACTTTGCAAGGTATACCTAATTTTTGCTTCCTGGACCAAGGCAACACTGCTGAGGGAATGAAGAAGCTGTATGATTGCTAGTTAGCATTCATCCTTGGAGTGTAGGCAGGGTACATGGGACCCTCCAGAGAAAACCTTACTCCGTGTTTTCTTTTTAATCAACAAGCACTGAGAAAAGCAACTCAAGGGTTTCAAATTTTAGAGGCACTTGTAATTATTTCCACTGTTATTTGTTGTTACCACTACAAAAAGCAAAACACCTTATGACAGTGACTTTCTTACACTATTATGAAAGAGACAGTCATTTCTGTCTGTTCAAAAAGCAGTAACATCAGAGAACTTCACTTGAGGCGTTAGCTCAGAAGAACCCACACTGATTTCATAGTTTTCAAGACGTATAGAAAGCAACAATGGAAACGAATCACAAGAAGAAGGTATTGCTGTAACTTCACATCTTTCATTCGTGCACACTTTTTTCCCGTGTGTCACATCTGATCTTTGTACCTGTAAGTTATCTGCAATGATTCTTATTTGAGTTATAGAAACAACAATTCAAACTATACAAATACAAGTTTTGTCACTATTAAGGAAAGGACCAAACTAAGAATGCTTTGTCAGGCCACTTTTTTTTTTTTTTAAGCCAAATTATACTTCATAATACTTTATCTTGTCCCTCACTTCTCACCCAGTCAACACCTCGTAACAAGTAAAGCATGTCAAAAATTGACATGGAGAAGCAGATGTTCAATGATGTTTCCACTTTTTAAAAAAATGTGTCCAAAAATGAGATGATTTATACCATCAGGCATGCTCATTCTTAGCTAAATATTTTATATAACAGATATGATTGAAGAGAATTCTGCTGCCAAGATTCTTCTGTGGGCTTCTATCGAAAGCATATGAAACAGCACCCTTAGATCAACACAAAAATGGCCAAAAGGCAGAGTCTAAATACCAGAAATCAGCATTTTAGTTCAGACATTGAATTGCACCAAAATTTAGAGATGTCTATTAGCGTGAAGTGATTTAATACTAATCAAAACCCTTGAAAAGTAATCATCATCTTCCAGGAAGGGTTTTTCCAGGAGCAGCACTCAGACGTAGCATGTCCCTTGAGAATGTGTTGGCTTCTCCCCACCTATCTATAGAATCATGCACACGGCGGTAACCTCAAAATACTCGACAGTCAGAAAGCATGGTCTGGTTAGATTAAAAGGTTGAAAATCCTGTGTTAAAGGGTTTTTGTTTTTGTTTTTTTTAAATGAGCTTTTCATTAACTATTAAAAATCTTGGAAGTTGTAATGTTTTTCCTCTTCTGACTTTTGTATACAAGTACAACAGGGAGAACTGAATTATCACAAGATCATCTTCTACGTTAGATACAGAATAGAACTATATTCTCCCTCAGCACATGAGCTTCCTACAGATAGTTTCCAAATCCATGGAAATCCAAAATCAAAATTGATCTGTACGAAAAGACACATGAACCACTTAAATAAAATAATCAAGAGTGATTATAAACAGCTTTCTCCATCCTATCCAAACCATGAAGATCTTTCAAGAAAGTCACAGACAACTACACTGTAAACAGACTGAGACTGATAAAACAGCTTTTTAAGACATAATATTCATAATGACCTTTCACTCTTCTCCCACCACAAGCACATGACAAATCAGTCAAAAAGATTAACAGAATATAGAGGTTTAAACCCTTAACTTAGGTGATGTCAAGAGCAAAACCCAAAGCCTGAGAATGATGACCTTTTTTACATGCTTATCACGTTCTACACATTCCCACATCTTGGGATTCTTTGGTAACATCACGTAACATCATGAGACTGCGGGAATTCAGATGCAGAAAAAGAAAACCTTAAACAAGCTCTGGGAACTCAAAGCATGGTTTGGTGGATGTTTTGCTACAGAACCACGAGGAATTATCTGCATTAGTGTTTAAGCCTACCAGTTCTTACTAGGAACTACAAGTCTACAGACTTGTCAACCTGAAGAGAAAATCACGACAGGGCTTGACACAAGAAAAGTTCTAGTTAGAAATGGCTACAATTCTTTTTTATCACCAGGTTTCTCACCCACAACATTTAGTACTACTATCTTTAACCTATTGCTATTTACCTCAACTTCCAAGCAACACAGGAACCATTAACAACAAAAGTCGCTTACTTAAAAGACCCCACATTTAAAGCCATCCTGAACTTCACAGAATATATTTCCCTTTATTTTTTTCTATTTCTCAATTTTGGTATGCATCCTCTTCTCATCTTTCCCCTTGCAAAGTCTGCAGCTTCAAACATACCTTCATCATTGAACTTCAAACCAGCAGCTATCGCTTCATCCATTGTGCATGTTGATTCTATCAACTGAAAAAACAAAAAAAAACAGCTAAGTAGTAAGATTTAATCCAGATAAAAAGAGAAGAGGATGATGATAAATAAGCAGGATTGAAATACACTTTGGAAAAAAAAAAAAAAAAAAAAAAAAAAAAAAAAAAAAAAAAAACACCCAAAAGTCGTTTATTGTAAATTCCAAATCCAAGACCAAAATTGACAGGTACTAAATCATCATCTAGACTGATTACAATCACATCAGCTGTGATTTGGCAACACTTTGTATTAAAGCTGTTTTCAAGCACGTTTTTAAATTTAATTTATTTTGCTTTCTTTTCCACCTCCTATTTCACAAACATATGATGAAGTTTAAGTAAACTTTTTTTTTTAAATCTCCAAAAACATTTAATGTTACTATCACAAAGCCAGATGACCCAAAAACCTAACATCCTAACTCATGGATTTTTTTTTCATATACTGCTATGTCACACTGGTTGATTTCCTGGAATCAAATTTAAACCATGCCTCCAACAGATTATCTTTCTTGCAACCTTAGATTCTTTTCTCCATCTACCTGCAATCTCAGCATAGATCATTCTTACAAATTAACTGGATATTGAGACTTATAAAGTAAGTACTGCTTTTTCCAAGCATGGTAACTTCAACAGAAGCAAAGAGCCTAAAGATTACAAACAAAACAACACACATAAAATGAGGAGATCTGATTCCCAAGCATCTGTTCCCATTTCTAAACACTGCCTTACAATTTTACTATAAATATATTTTCCTTTTGAAAGGAGCATAGGAGCTTATAGCTTACTATTTTACTACTATTATAGCTTACTATTTTTTTTCCTAACATTCACTGGTCATGTAGAGTTTATCAGGACAAGCTGTTCCAGATCCTTTGTAAAGGAACAATACATTTGCCCATTATTCCCTCATCTTCCCTCAAGAATGTTCTGGATATGTAACCATAGAAAAAATGCTTGCACAGCCCTTACATACTACAAAATTCTGTTGATACAGGATCTCTCATGCTCTCCTGAGAACAGAAACCATCAGCACTACGTACCACTAAGCATTTACAAACACCACTGAAGTCACTCCTCATTGAACCCACAAAACAGCAAACACACACACTATACAAGCAGCGTTTTTAGTTAGTTTCTAGGCTACTATGAACCGTTCTCTCTTTGGTTTAAGTACATTCTGTGCGGTAATTGAAACTTCATGTGCTCTGGGCATTTACAGCATAATTCATACTATACCCTCCAGGACAAAAATAAAATAAAAGATTGCTATTTACAACCGCATAATCACTCAGCAAAGATACCAGTTGAATTTCTGCATTTCTTTAAAGACTCTTTGGCAACTTAATAGATTAAATGCATTTATCTTCGAAAACTAAAGCTACTGAAAAATTAGTTACATAGCAGCACTAAGAGGTAAACCTAATGAAGATATATTTTACTGTAATAAGTTACCATAATGTTATAGTACATTTGTGCTGTGCATTGGAGAATGGCCAAGAGTATCTTAGGTTTATACAAAGGCATAATTTTAAGAAATTGGAGTAATTTCAAGCCTACTCTTTTTGCCTCACTGGAAGTAGTACGGGCTTTAAGTATTAAATCTGATGAAAGCAAAGGGGAAGTGTTTCATGCAGCGTAGCTAACAACAACGATTTCGCTCATTTTGCATTAACCAGTTAACTGCACTCCAGCAACAGCTATCACTAGTTATGAACCAAGGTAGCTCTAAGTAAGGTTAAAAGTCAGGACAGCACAAAGTAATAGAAAAATGTACTATACCCTAGAATTCACTGCTGAAGAGACCTGATTCTTTTATTTTTATATATATATATATATATATATATATATATATATATATATATATATATATATACACACACACACAGTTTAAAAAAACAAAACAAAACACAAACTTGCATGATTGTACTTCCCCTGCAAGAAGTAATACTTTGATATCACCTTTTGCTAGGAAGACTTGGGGCTCTTCCCTCTTGTAATGCCAAAAGCATAAGAATACAAGAATACTGCCTACAAAATAGTCATCAAAATAAATGAAGAGAATAGAGCATTATTACTTCTAATAAATCCTGGTCACTTCTCTGGGGGAAGAGTTCCTTCATTGTTTCCAGCTTTGCACTTTTGATGTCTTCCTCCACACCATTCTTCATGTCTGGCAGCTTTTCTCTACCATTGACATAAGCCAACTGAGTCAGGTCATCCTTAGGCTGCTCATCATCCTTAGACTGTTCAGAGCTATGACATATGAGGGACAGATAAAGAATTCAGTTTGATTTTTGCTTCCTACATTTTACTCCGCAAGATCATCATTGTAAACCCAAACCAACAGGACTCCACGAGTAGAGATTTATATGGTTAAATGTTAGCTTTTTAAAAGAAACTAGTATTTTTTTTAAATAAGTTGCTGCATATTATTTAAGCACATGAAACATATATTACAGAAAGAAAAATACAGTAGCAAAACTGTCGCCCTCCACCTTTCGCATGAGACACTGTTTGAAAAAAACTTCATGTATCACTGAAGTAAGGAACAGTCGAAATCCAGTTTCCTTCCTTACAAGACATATTTACATGTGTTCAGTAAAATTGAACCAAGTTGTACCCAAAGTGCTATCTCCTACTCTGGTAAAAATAAAGCATTTATGGTTTAGTATACATTTCTGCTTACAGTAAACACATTTCAACTTGGCAAAGGGAAGAAGGAACAGACAGAAAATACTATGACTTACATTTGTACTGGGGTATAAGAGCTTACTTACACCTCAATTTAACAAAATTGGATCAATTTGACAAAAACATCAATACATTTCATTACTTCAGTCTGACGTAATTCAGTTATCTATCGCAGTTTGTTTCAAATGGTCTAGTGTTTATCTGCCCAACAGACACAGATCTAAGTTCTTTATAAAAAAAAAAAAAAAAAAAAAGAAAACTTTTCAGGTGCAGCATCAGTTCCCTGTCCTAATTCTCAGCTCAAAGAAATAAAATGTGAAGATCCTTAAGTAGTATCTTAAACATCTTAGAATGTGAGTAGAACCCCTTTCAAAAAAAGTGGAGTCCTGAATTGACTGGAAGATCTATTATTACAGGTTGCTTTTTCCGCAGGAAAGTTCTATGTATTTTTGATGATACTCAGTTGCAGAGACAAGATGGAATGTAGGCGGAGGTCTCCTATCCTACTGCCCTGCATTGATGCATAAAATCTCCTTTCCTCAACTAAAATTAAACATTATGGAGTTTGCCATTTCACCATTATCAGAAAGACTTACCTCCTATTTTTGGTGCACATATGTACGTAAAAGACTAAAAATACACCTATTTTTCTGGCTATAACTTTCTTTATCAGTTGAAATAGGTAACTTGCATTACAGTTTTAGAATTGACACAAAATACATGCACTATTTTGAGACAACTTTTCCTTGAGTAATCCTTTCCTCCCTATCCTGTTTAAAAGGCACACAAACACCTGGGCCCTCTGGTTGTACTACCACCAAAAAACTAATACAGTAAAAAAAAAAAAAAATCCTTAAAACAAAGAATAATCCAAATTCCTCTTCAAACCACCAACCAATCTAGTCATAGGTCAATCCAGCATCCCCTTAAAAAGTCGTAACAAAATGGCATGTTAAAATTTATTAGCTTATTTCAAACCTTTCTGCCTTGTTAAGGAAAAAATCTTTATAAATTGTATATAAAGAGGACGTCAATTGAAACTGATATAGTAACACTGCAATTACCTTATCCTTTCCTATCAGGGATTAACATCTCAACACTTGTCAACAAAGCCAGAGTTGCATACATCATGTCTTCTCTGCAATCACGTTCCCAGCAAGCATGAAGAAACACTCGTGTAACCACTAAAACCGTATGACTCTGACCCACAAAGTCTATTGTGTTAGGTGTCTGTTTTTCCAACAAAGCCTAGATAGCAACTCACCCATGGAAGCTTACCTCACTTAAGCCTAGGAAAGCTGTACTTTCTGCTGTAGAACATCTTTTATCCAGGATAACTGAGGCTAGGATACCCAGACATAAAGGAAGAAATTCACAAAATCCCCAACCTCTAGGTAAAACATGTACCAAGAAGCGCAGTATAAAGACACCTGGTCAGCTAATTCTTTGCAGAACCAAGCTCAATTCAGCACACACCAGAACTAATAAGTCTGGCCAGACCCAAGCTAACTCCTGCCACACTCCTCATTCCAGTTTGAGCTCACACAGAATGCCACTTGTGAGGGAGTTTAGTGGATTCGGTGTACATCAATTAGCACCCGGGCCAATGAGCCATGACAAAGAGTTGAACAGGGGGGTGCCTAGTGCAGCAGAGATCAGTGGCTACAGAGGAATAACGAAGAATACAAGAGGATATGGCTCACAGTAGACACAGATGAATCCTACTGGGAGCTGCTTTGGTATCTGCCTGTCTCTCCCCCAGTAATCAGATTACAGTGGGGAAATAGCAACCTGTGGCTCTACAAGTTGGATCCTGCATGGCTTCTCAGCTTCTGCTCCGTACTGCACGGAACTGACTGTACTGCTTCCAAATCTGGTTGATCCCAGAAGCAGCATAACTCTGTTTACATAGCACTGCACACAAGCCAATATGGTGCATGCAAACACCGTGCTGCCCCTGTATCCTTGCACAATCTACAACTTAAACCATTTGCTCATAGATAGATAATGAGCTCCCTCTACAAACTACTGAAGTTCTTTTTTTTTTTTTCCTTACCTAGTATCTGCTTTAGGTTGAGACTGCAGGAAAATGCATAAAAAAAAAAACAACAATTTCAGATAAAAGCAGAAGGGAAAAGCACTTTTTCATGTCTACTGATAAGCTCCAGTAACTCCATGCTCTGCATAGGGACTGCAAATTGGGCCAAAGAGCCACTGCATTCTCCTTTAAAGTTAACAAATTTTATTTCAAGCAGATTATCAACATATGCAGGTGAAACCATCCTTTTTTGCTTGGCAGAAATACAGTTAAGGGGCACAGACAACCAGCACATTCTGGTCACACAGATGTATAACTAGCAGATAATAAATAGGATGGGTTTCTTCAAACCATTCCAGCTGGTCGTGTAAGATACGTGCACACAGCTTGTCTCTCCTGCACTCTCAACGCTCCTTTTTTAGCACCCACAGAAGTGACATGGGCACACTATTCTCTTCCCTCCTAACTCATCATAAAATATGTTTTTAAACCACTAACAGAATTTTCACTACGTATAATAAAACACATCATGCACCTAATACATAATAATTTAGCTCAAAAAAATCTTACAGTACACACAGAAGCAGTGCTTGCCTTCTTGTCCCTCTATATTTTCATTATAAAAAAAAAAAAAAAAAAAAAAACGGGCTTAGACAAACTCCAATATGTTTTAAAACTTAAAGCTAGTATTTTAAAGTTAAGCTTTAAAGTGCCATGAAAATAATTTCAGAGGGACAAATATGCTAACTTATTATAACCACCACAGATGTCATCCAATATCATGGAATTCCTCCCTCTTAAGCCATGTTCTCAAAGAAGACACTTCAGAGCTCTATTTTTTTTTTTCCCCTGAAAATCAAGTAGAGTTTAGTTAGGGGTGGATAATTTGCAAGATGTAAAATCAGAACCCAGTATCTGATTTTTAATCCAGCATTACAATTTAAAACATCACATCAGCTTGCATAAATATCACATAAAACCAGGTTAAAGCTTACATTACAGTCACATCTTTCCTTGAAACCCTTTTTAACTTTGCAGCATGGAAATTTCTTGGTTCTTCATCTTCACTGTCTGAAGACACATCTAGGAATTGTACTCCTCTTCGACGCTTGAAATAAGACAGCTTCGTTGTCCTCTCATCTTCAGGAGTTTCTGGGACACTGGAGTACCCTGTACAAGCCATTTCAATAGGAGAAAAGACGGGAGAAAATGACTTAGGACTTCAAACTTCAAATATTTATTCATACTTATAGCATCAGACAGCTATGACTTCATCATACAGTGCAACCACTTAAACAGAACTCATATCCCTATGCACAGAAAATTCCTGTAAACTGTAACTTATCTGGCAAAATCACCTCAGTGATCTTATTTCACACAAACAGAAACCTGTATATTATAAACCACAAAGTTTAAGAGCACTAGTAATTATTTAAATGCATGTTTATCTTGGGAGAAATAAACAAATCAGCAGAGTCCTCTGAGCTACTTCCAGGCTAATCAGGACACGGACAGACACACAGCAGTGTATCTGATGGCTGGTTTATAATCTGCTTGTCACAGCCTTTCAGGAAGGGTGCATCACTGTTACACAGCAGGAGATTAGAAAGCTACTCTGAGGGTCTTAACAGGTACAGATGCAAATCCTATAGATACGATCTACATCCCCATTCTTTTCTGCATTGTGCTCTAGACAATTCTTACGTAGGCAACTTAAAACACAGGAGGACACTTGGTGTATTTTCAAGGTAAACAGAATCCGTCTCCACATGTACATTCTCTAATTGCATCTCACAAACCACGTCTTACTTGCCATGAAACTTGTAGAACTGAGCCACTGTGCCTGCATTAATTCATACTGCATCTTCACTTCTGAACATACTCAGAAGACAACCATGAGCATAAGCAGCCAACCCATTCATGCAATTCCTGAACTAGTAACGAATACAGCATGGTAAAATCCCTGTCAGCTACACCTGAGGCCAGTTCCATGCATGTATCTAGATGGGGAAAACATGACCACGCAGGGAAATGACACAGCATGTGATATACAAAATGGGTCTTGAAACTAAAGCAAGAGAGGATCAGAACACTGTAAACCAAAACAAAGAAGCCTGCGCTTTATTAGACTTTGCTCTGTCGCCCTCTTTCAGCACTGTACCAAAGGCACAGTGTGCTCTAGCCTCACATACTGCGTATTTCAAAGCGGTTCTTGTGGTTATAACTGTAAAATTCAGATGCTCCCATATGAACTTGGGCAAGTTAAAACATACGGTTCAATCCAGCACCTACCAAGGCTGGAGCTGTTCTGCCACTTTTAAAAAAAAAAACAAAAACAAAAAACACACACACTAGGAAAAGACAAATTCATAGTTGACTCGTGTGGACCTGAACACATAGCCCCTATCTTTTCATCTTTAAACGTGCACTACACATAACTAACTATTTGGTAACAACTGACAACTCGTAAGTGTGCCGTTTCGTGTCAGCAATTGAAGAAAAGCATTCAAGGCATTTTGCAGAAGCAATGAGCCCAGAATCTCAGCCTGACCCGATGCACTACTCCCACACACTATCTGTGCTTCATTCCTTTCTACTACTTCACTATTTTTATAGCCAGTGATGAAAAGAGCTACTAAACAACGCACGGTTACCATGCCAAGTGATGCTGTTTAAGACCAGACAAATTATGAGCCCTGGAGGCACATGACTGAAGAGAGGAGGAAGAATGCACGGAGTGGAGAATGTGACAGCTTCAGAGAGCATCTGCTGTACAAAAGTAATCTTGTAGAAAATAAATTTAAAATAACCCACTGTGGCAGATAGAAACACAGGAGCACAACAATAAGCAATTAGCTGACACTAAACTGCTAGTCCATACAGGCTTTGAAAGGCCAAACGTACCCAATAAACTAAAAAATACGGTACTCAGTGTTATGTAGTGCATGGCTGAGCGGGGAAAAAAGAACTTGATAATGGAGATTATTAACAGCAATTAAATAAATAAGAGTGATCTTAACTCAAACTTCTTTACCATCCATAAATAACTCAAATAAAGTAATTGTTACAGTCAATCTTCAGATGATCTTAGCTATGCATAGGTAAGATCTTACAGAATATAAGTAACACACATCTGACCATATGTTAGTCCACCAGGATGAAATACAGGAGTAGGAAGAAGGAAAAGCACATCAGTTTCAATTCTGAACTTTTCAAACTTTTGAAATTTCAATTCACATCAAATTTCAAAAAAAAATCAGTTTCAATTCTCAGCTAAAAACCTCTGTGATCTGACACTCCCATATTTCAGACTGACCACGTGTAACAGGGAAGGTTTTTTCTCTCTCATGCCCACAAGGGAACTGCTTCCCAAGCGACAGGCAAGTTTCCTTCCTACCTGCTGCTGTTACCCAGCCTACATTCATTGCAGAACCACAGGCATTACTCAGAGATGAGCACTGCTGAAGCAGGACTAAAAATGTAACGCCCAGCTTGTTGAACACACCAAGGCAAGATTTCATGCTTGCCACCATTCAAGGGTCAGGTAGCTTTCGTTTTCAGTAACTGCTACAGCTGGAAACCTCGAGATCGACTTCCTTAAGGAATAGCAGACACCATAATGAGTCTGAGAGGGGCCAGCTGAGAGTGTGTCACCCTTCTTACTGACAACAGCTCCCATACGCAAAACCAGAGCTCTCACTTATCTCCAGCTGAATAAAATTGCATCCTAAACACAAAACCTTGTAGCCCACACCAGTGCCCTCATGTGTTGGGTCGCCCTCACCTGGAGCTGCCTCGTGCACATGCAGGGGGTGACTTAGAGCCTCTGGTCCTTGCCTGACTCCCCAGAGCACCTCACCTCCTTGCTGGTCCAGCCCTGTACCAGCTGGCAGTCACTGACCCAGTGGGACAGCCACTGCAGAAGCTGGGAGAGGCTGTGCTGTTTAGGCTCCCCTACCTGCCTCTGTGCTCCCTCAGGGGTGTAGAGATGAGGTGTTTTTACTCAATGTACAGCAAAACAAACTCCATCTCTGCAGCTGGTACTGAACAACTGGGAGCTCCCTGCTGTTAACAGCTTCCGATTTACGTTGTAAGAGGACAAAACTCCAAAAACTGACAGAGTATAGCTGTATTTTCCTATAAATGACAGACAAAAATATACGTCGAATTGGGAGGCAGATGGGTGAAGAAACTCTCCAGGCTCATTTCCTACTCCAAAGGAACTCAGAGTAAGAAGGACTCTGAAAGCTACAATAAATTCATCTGATAATCAAATGCAGAAGTGAGCTACATGTTGTCAAATTCCTTCTTTATGAAAAAAAGACCTTTTTCTATCAATGTCAAGTGTGGCACAAAATTACAGCAATGATTTTTAGCGGGGCCAAGTGTCCCACTTAGCGAAGCAATGGTGTTATCTTGAGAAGCCCACGCTGCAGCTTACTGTTTGTTCCAAAACGGGACGGGCCCTCCTGCAGTCAAGACCAACACCCTAGCAGCAGAGTTCTTCAGCTGCACTTTTCCCTACCTGTCCACATTTGGAAGGAGACATGCTGTCTCTTACAGAGCTGTTTTCATTATGTAAAACCTATATGTATGTAGATATCTTAAGAAGAAGGCAGGAAAAGAGACATTAGGGTAAGTATCAAACACTTCCATTGAATTTAAATATAAAGATGTGGGCAAACTTGTTCCAGCAACCTCTCCCTAGCTGGTTTAAAAAGCAGTTCTAGTTTAGCAGACTAAAACACAACATTTGTCAACGTTATAAAGATGGGCTAGCCAAGCGAGGGTTATTGCAATAGCACAGAATTGTGAGGAGTAAAATTGAAGTAACATAACATCTCTACACCATCTCTACTGAATTAACACCAACAATCAAGTCAGTTTCCATAAATCTTTGCCTTGTCAGTTAGACTGTATTCCAAACACACTCTTCCTGCAATAGCAGGTCATGCAGGCAGGCACCTATTACAGCTTTGCTAAGCATCTGTATTGGATATAAAGAGAAACCAACAAGCTTACAAAAACAACGCAGCCTTCTAAATGATTTTGTTCTTTAGAATAGGCCTTGGAAGAAGTTTAGATTTAAATGAAAAGTGTATTTGCTTCTCCACTTGGTGCCTTCTCATTTTATTTTTACTTTAAATAGCAATCGCTGTTCCTGACAGCTCCTAACTCCTCTACCTATGAAATGCTGTGTTACTAGGAAAAAGCATTCTCCCTCTCAAAAAAAAAAGCACTATTTCCTTCCTCTGCTTCCTCTGCCTATTCCATTGAACTCAATCCCTTGAGAGGACAGATGGGGGGGAAAAAAGTAAGTCACATATGTAAGAAGAGGAGTCCTTCCTGTGTATTTAGAGCAAATCATAACCTTGTACAGTAGTATTAGTTTAAAAAAAAAAAAAAAAAAAAAAAGAAAAGAAAAACCCAACAACTAATTTTTGCTCTCACAAAAAGAGACTCCATGAGAATAACTGGATCCAACTGTGCACAAGTATATGGTGACAGTTTTGAGCCAGGGACGAAGGTATTCAAATGAAACTCTAACATCAGAGCAAATGCTGTGTTTAGCATGGTCAGTAAACACGCAGCTACTCTACTGAGCTTCACTTTATAACCTGACTCTTTTTGTTTTTAAACAACATACTTTCTACAGTCTTTCAGAAGACATATACCTAGTGTGGAGACACGGTACATAGCCCTATAATTCTAATTGCAACCTACAATACAAACCACACATCACGATCAAAGCAGCCTGGCCCTTTCTTTCCTGAATCAAAAGAAAATTGAAGTAATACTTGGAAGCTAACTTTGTTTACTACCACTGCACAAAGTAACAGAAGGTAATTTCTACCCAGTTTCAGAAAGCAGTATCAAATGCATATTGCTATAGTCTACAAATTCACCAATATTCCTGTTTCAAATAAAGTCTTCATTTGCTACAATAACCCTAAATATCAATCAATAATAGACTAAGATGCTTCATAAAGATACCATTTAAAAATGTTTAGTTCAACCTATCTTCCCAGGAATGCTCAGAAGAGGTACTGAAGTCATTACTTTTTTCCAGAAATGATTAAGTAGAATGATATCCTATGAACTGTGGAATAAGCAAAATACATGGCTTCCTCTGGTCATTAAAAAAAAAAAAAAAAAAAAAAAAAAAAAGCATGTAGCCCCAGTGCAAGTGAATGACGTGACACTGGACGCTGATACCTGACAGTTCAATCATTTGGGTTAGATACTTGAACTGCACAGAAAGGACATCAACAAAAAATAAATTAGCCACCAGTAACAGCAATGGTTTAATTTCATCTACAACTTTTATTTCCATCTACTATTCACAGTTTGCAAGCATGATTTTTGAATACAAAAATCTAAACTGAATACAAACATCATGAATTTTGAATCTTGAAATTTTGAATTTTGAAATTTTGAATACAAAAATCATGCTTGCAAATCTTATTTTGAAATGCCTGATTATAATTCTTTTAATTCATACACTTCCACCACAGCTCTGCTCCATTTCTACAGCTGGAATCATCTCATTATATTTGTACACCAGGCTACTTACAATTAAAATGACAGTTTCACCACATAATAATAAAACTTAACGTGTGAATTATTTACTAGGTAACGTTGATCCCTACAGAAAATTGCAATGCACTACCCTGATGCATTTCCACAGCTTTTTAGGACGGTATCTTTCAGATATGACCTGGTAACTATCCCTCAGTAGCTGATGGTCCCACCCTTCAGTGAAGTGATGTTCACAATTAATCACCTGTAGCTCAGCTGCAAAGTCACTGCAAGCCTGCATCACTTGCAAAATACGTAAGCGTATAAAGACAACCCATTGTTATGGCCATCATACTGCAAAACACTTACCTACTCATAGAAGCGTAAGGTATGTACGTTCAACACAAAGCAACAGGAAGCATTACATACCTAGGGTGCAGAACGACCTAGCAGTACTAGCTTGTTCTGGGAAAAATAAGAAAATACCTGAAAAGATAGTGGCATTTCATGGCACAAGACACGATCTAACTTTTTTTTCCTAAAAAGAATGGAATTACTATTTTTGTCTCTCTTTGTTCGAAGCACATTTTGGAATATTCAACAAATTGGAAATCCAAAGAAATCCCTAGTAAAGGATGCTGAACTGTTCACCTCTAAAGGAAAGCATCTGATTTTAAAATTCTTTTACATACACAATATGACTGCGTGATACCAACTTAAGTGGGACAAAAAAAGTCACCCGTTATTTAATCAATTGTTTTGGTTTGTACACGTGAACTAAGGAACACTCTCCCCTTTATCTCAGCTCTATGCATCAGTATTTTTCAAATCCACTGCGTTTGTCTTCTGAAGAAATACAGGTAAACGTTGTCCTCACATGATTTACTGAGCACTTCCAGAAGGTTATTTTTAGCTAACTTGATGTAAACAGCTTCTTGTACAAAACTGCTCAATACTTTTGCTTATGCAGTTAGCAGTAGAGAGAGTACACTGTGCCCTAAGCAGGTCACCTCTGCTCCTTTTGCATGGTAATACAGAAGGACAACTGCCTATTTTATTTGACCCAAAGGAAGAAAAATTCTGTCTTCCTGATGATGATTAGGAAGCAAAAAGGACATGCAACTGCTAAACCAATTTAGTTTATTCTTCCACATTTAAGTATCTCATATCCTACAGACAAAATTTGAGTTGTTTATTTCCACTTAACTTCTACAGGCTTAGAAAATATTACATAGTTTTTAAAATAGTTGATTAATTCATTTAAATGGGTTACATGAAAATGATGTGACTTTTTTCACATATTCACGCAAAACCACTCCAAATCCTTTAAACGCTCAATACTTGTGAAAAATGAAGCACTACGTAAATGCTAAGTATTGGTGATTACATCTCAACTTTAAGCATTAACTGGAACCCCTGTTCTACACCAGCATGTGTTCATGGTACCGTGCCCTGCACTTCTACTGAACTCTGATTTACTGCTGGTTACAATTGCCTCCCACATGTTTTCTCACTATTACTTAGCCTTCTACAACAGTTCCTCTTTTAGGCTGCCTTTTATTATACTCCTACCAAAAACAAACAAACAAAAAAAAAGATGCCTTTCTATAGCAGGTATTCCTTCCCTCTTAGACCATTCATCCATCCTCTGTCCTACCTTTGTAGGATATAAGCCCCACACTTTAAAAAACACAAGCTCCAAACTTCGTTGGTCTTGGTAGTACATGCATCCACTGGCAAAGCTGAGTCTTTCATTAGGGTAGATTAAATGAAAACATTTACAAAGACAAGCCACGAAACAAGCAGCACCATTTGTTAGTCTGCATCCATGCCTACCACCCAAGAAGAGTACTGGCAATCAGTACCTCCTACGCTGCAGAAAAGTGACTTACCACAACCAGGAAGCCTACTTCTGTCCCAAAGCACACTTCCTCTGAGTGCCAGCTTTTCTAGCAATCCTCAACAAGACACACACATGCAGACACAGCAGCTGCAGGCTGCTCGCTTCCTGTGGTACCACAGAACCATTATGGTTGGAGAAGACCTCCAATATCATCTGGTCCAATCATTGCCCTGCCACCAAATCACTCTCTCTGCTTTTGGACAGGGTGTTTAACTGCAAACTGGCAACTACGAAGCCAAGATTCTTGTTGTTTTATTTTTAAACATTAAACATTTATTGATGTTTAATAACACAAGCAAGACAGCGCTCCAGTCAACTGAAAACACTCAGCCTGCACAACACCAGAATTCATGGAGTAATCAGTCTACTGCAGTATTGTCTGGCTCACCTGTGAAAGAAAGAGGAACTTCTCCTTCACATGAAAGGTTCTCTTATCATATAGATAAGCAACTACAATAACTAGCCTTCAAAACTGTTTAACAACACCAACAGATGTTGTTACTCCACTACTACCTAAATGTGTAATCAGTTTGCCTGATCTCTCCAAGGACACTTGCATCTTGACACCTGTATCAAAAGTTGGACAGAATAAGAATGTCCAAAACGTACGGAGTGAAGAACAAAAATTACTTGTTGCTGATCCGTTCTGACACCTCCAGCAACAGAAAAGCTGCCAGCGTAACAAGGAAAAAAAATAATCACAAGCGAGTGTGACTGTGCAGCTGACAGCCATTACAGCAGCATACCAGCGTTGGCTGATGAATCCAAACACAACCAGCATATTGTGAACGCATCAGCCAAGCAGCACAGATGCCTCCATGAGCAAGCTTTTTCACATTTCCACGAAAACCACAAGCTATCACCAGCAAAGGGGCCTGCTACTGAGCTGCTAGAACTGGTCCTCACGGGCCGGCTGTGAAAGGCTTCTCGGCTCTTTGCAGAACCAGGCCCAAGCAAAAGAGACAGAAACAAGTGCTGAAAAGAGCGAAGACAAGCGCTTATCTGCGGTGCTGTGCGTTGTGTTAGCTTAGTGAAAACGCTGAATATGTGTAGTATTGAGCTCACCAGGGAACAGAAAGGTTTTGTCCTCTCTGAAAACCTTAATATATTAGCGTGGAAAAGGAATAGTATGGGAAACAGCGTGTAAATGAGGAAGCTGAAGGTATTTTCAGACAGCGAGCTGCGCTTGAGGGGAAGAGCCGTTCCACCCCCGGTTACCAGGTTACCGAGCGGCCCCTACACGACAAACTGACCCCTTGACACCTCCTGATGTGCAAACCGCTGCCAGACCTCCACACCGTGGTAAAAAACACCCCCCACAGCCCCGCAGCGGGACAGCGGCCGCGCTCTGCCCACACTCACCCGCTCCCTGCGCCCCGCCCGAGGCCGGGGAGCCGGGCCCGGCGCCGCCGCCATCCTCTCCTGCGCCCCGCTCCTCGCCATCCCCGGCCCCAGCCTGGGGGGCTGCCTGCCCCCGAGCCCCCTGCGGCCCGGCCTCCTGCCCCGCGCCGCCTCGCCGCCTCTCGAAGCGGAACCGGTCGAGGTTGAAGAGGCTCATGCCGGGAGCGCGGCGCCCTCCGCCCGCCTCACGGGCACCTGCCGCGCATCTGGCGCGAGCCCCGCCGGAACCAGCCGAACAGAGCCGAAGCCCAGCCGAAAACAGCCGAAGACGGAGCCGAAAACAGCCGAAGACGGAGCCGAAGCACGGGTGGCGGGACCCCGGCTCGCCCCGATGGCGGCTGCCCCCGCTGCCCCGCTGAGCCGGCGCTCCGCTATGACGTCACAGAGCCCCTCCCGCCCGCCCGCTTTGGCTTCGCGCGGTTTTGCCGCGGCGGCCGTTGGTCGCCGGGGAGATGGCGGCGGCCTGAGGGGAGGGGAGGGGAGGGGAGGAAGGGGGTGAGGGTGGGGGGGGGTCCTCAGGCCGTGTGGTGGGGTCTGGGTGCGCAGGGAGCTCGGTGTGGGCAGGGGAAGGGCTGTGGAGGTCGCTGAGGCCATAGCAGTGCGCCCACACGCGTTAAAAGGCTGGGAGGTGCCAGAGCTTAAAGAGGTACCCGAGCTCAGAAGGCTCAGGGGTACCAGGGGTACCTGTGGAATAACGCGCTGCAAGGCAGGGCAGGAGTAAATAAATGTTATCTCAGGCAGCCGGGTGCTACTGCTGTTAAAAACCTTCTGGAGAAGTTGTGCTACCAAATAAAGAAACATGAACCACTTCCCCATCCGTCCCGCCAGGTCCAGCACTGTGCTCACACTTCGCTCCTTCGCCTTTACCATCATCCACTTTGCTCCTTCACTGTTACCATCACCCACTTTGCCCCTTCGCCATCACCATTACACGCCACTTAAATTACCAGCAGCTCAGATGCCCGACGTGGGGTCACTGCTGTGCCATGTGGGGCTGGTTATCTGCCCCTGCCAGCGCTGTGTGGGGCAGGGCTCGACGTGCTGCTGTCTGCCAAACGCGCAGCAGCCTGAAAATGGGAGCGTTTCCAAGTGTTTCCAGAGATGGCACCTACGCACACATTAGGTCTACCTGGAAATTTCTTTCTATTGATGTTATTTTCTGTCATCGGTATTCATCAGTAGTCTTGGCTGCTTCATACTGAATCGTTATTGTCATTATAATGAAGTCTGCTCCCCTCGAAGGGACTCTCAAATAAGTAGTCAATGCTCGCTTTGCCCCTATGACCTTAACAACATACTACAGCGCTCAACAAACACACGTACACCCAGCACGAGCAGATAATCTGACTCATTTGTACCCAATTGCAGTTCTTTTGCCCTTTCCATCAGGAAAATGGCAAGGAGAAGTGGTACGGACTTCAAAATGCTTCTCCCTGTCACATATCTAAGTAACAAACCCATCAGTGGTGTCTTTCAGTACTGTCTTATTCCACAGTGTTGTTGTGGAAGCTTGTCTTTTTCATCTATTCTAGAGCAAGAATAAAAAAGTGACCACTGAACAGGTAAATAAGTAACATAATTAAGCTCTGAGGAGCAAACTTATTTGGAGGAACCGTTTTCCAATCCAGGCTCCAGTAAAGATGTCTTGCTTTCAGGTCAAATGTTAATCTCATATTTAGGTAGCAGAGGACTTGAAATAGGAAAAGATGAAGTTGAACCTGTAAATTGAATGAAAGTCAGATTTTCCCTGCAGAGACAGATGCAGGTGGATTTGCAGAGGTGGCAGGTGGTCGAAGTCTTGATGGTTCAGAAGTCATATGAGGTTATTGTCTGAGGAAGGCTAAACTGCACTGAGGAAAAAATGAGTGCTTGGGCTATAGACACTGGTGACATAAAAAGGCAACTGCTGTGTGGCTCTTCGAGGAGAATTCTGCTTTACAACTCATATCTATGGTAAATAATGCAAACATCAGGTCAGCCTGAGAAAGGGAGAGGGATCTGCCTGTCATACAGGGTCTGGACACTACCAGCTGACACATTTACACTCATATTCCACCCACCTAAAAGGCCCGTTACTCCTCTGAAAGGAAATAGTGGAGTTTGTAGGAACCTAAGATGGTTGAGGATCAGAAGAAGAAAAAGGATGGACTTTGAGGGCACTTTCACATCCTCTTGGGATCTAATAACCATCACAAAGCTCATCACCTTCTTTGCAAAGTATTTATACTAGTGCTAACATGTCTGGCATGATTGCCTGACACAAACTTACAGCAACACACGTATACATACATAGTTTAAAAAATCCAGACAATGCAGAGCCCATTCTTTCCTCAAGGTGAGACTAATTTTTGTGTGATAGATATTAAGCCACATTGCTTAACTGACTGTAAGGACAAAGTCAGATACTGAGGGAGTACTAACAGAAGACTTGGGAAAGGAAGGTGACTCTGGAGAAAGCCAGTGTATAGGGAAATGTCAACTCAGGTCAGAGTTTATTTTTGACTCAACAAGGCAGGCAGTACCACCAGTCTTGGGGAAAAGAAAAAAAAAAAAAAAAAAAAAAAAAAAAAAAAAAAAAAGTCACAAATTCCAGAAATTGGGGAAAAAAAATCAGACAAAAGCTAAAAAAAAAAAAAAAAAAAAAAAAAAAAAAAAAAAAAAAAAAACTGAAAATGAAAGGGATGAAATTCAACACTCCAGAACATGTCAGATTTTAAAAGCATTGCGTTAACAGGAATTAGCATGAATCTGGAAATTGCTGTAGTAGATTATTTCATATTTTTTTAAACGCTTTGAACTTGAAAAGACTAGGTAATTGGGAGTTATTAGTATTATTAATATGCTATACTGAATTCCTGGCAAGCAAGGCAGGAAAAACGTCTGAGGTGGTAGTGGTGCCAGTTAGACAGCTCATGCTTACTGGAGAACTGACAGACTGCTCTCTGCTACTGTTTTGAAGGGTGATTTGTGATGCTTTTTTGAAAGAATCTTGTTCTAAACCTCGGTAGCAGAAATACGAAGGGAAGCTGTTTACATAGAGAATTGCTTTATATGCAACATTGAAGTCGTTAAATTTGATTGTTTTACTTCAGCTGCAGTTTTGTTGCTATGCCAGCAATGCAGTCGAGCATACCAGGTGGCGTGGAGGCCTTCTGAGATAATTGTGAAGGTTTACGAAGCAGTGGTATAAAATAATGGCCCAAACACTGAGAGTAGAAAAGAAAACAAAAATGTCAGGTTAAAATCACTCCTTTTAAAATTGATGCATATTCAAGCATCATCTTGAGTAGAAGTAAAATCAATTCTAATAGTTTGATAATAGACATTAAAGTCTGTCTAGATGCAAAAAGTTACAATTTACACATGTTACAGATAGACAAGTTATTAGTAAAAATTCTGTTTATTAGTAAACAGTGGCCTGAGACAAAACATCTCTATCACCATTCCTAATAAGTGTGTTTTTTTCAACTACTATTCTTTTGTTGTTGGTTTATGCCCATTTTATGTCCTGTCACAATTAGAAATATTGGTAAAGATGCTGTCTTTTGTAAAAGAAAAAAAAAAGTGAGGGGGAAGGTCTGCATTGATTACCATGTGAGAACGTGCCAAAGCTACACCAGAGTGGGATAAAATCAACAGGGACTGTGATATAGGTTCCCATAGCACATCTGTCGGTGCTTGCCCCCAAACATTGGATGGGATTGGTGGGAAGTGCTTCTGCTTTGTTATAAATCGTGAGCAACAAGACAAGCTGTCAGGTGGAGATGGGTTTGTACTTGATCATAAATTCAAAAAAAAAAATCTAATAAAATGTTTAAACTAGTTCATACAGCTGCAGTTGGAAAAGCGATGGGAGTTGCACGTTGTACATGATGTTGCTGTAGCAACCCCGCCATAATTAAATACATGAATATCCAAACTATTTTGATGTGCGAGCTGCACAGTGGTTACAGAGTAAGGCCTCAGATTGGAACTGTCCCAGAGATGTCTCTTTTCTTTCATACCCAAGGGGGTTATTACTTCTTGATGTCCATTGAATAGACAGCTTTCTCTATTTGGGAAACAATAAAAAACAACATCCTTTGAGGAAAAATAAGAGGATAAGCTGGGTTTTATAGAACAGCATTGGTATTGCTTTACATAATCCTCATTTTTTGTGCCTAAAGATACTTTAAAAGTCTTTAGCACAGTTCATATCACAGAATCATCCAGGTTGGAAGAGACCTCCAAGATCACTGAGTCCAACCTCTGACCTACGCTAATAAGTCCTCCACTAAACCATGTCACAACATCTAAATGTTGTTTAAAGACCTCCAGGGATGGTGACTCCACCACTTCCCTGGGCAGCCCATTCCAATGCCTCACAACCCTCTCAGTAAAGAAGTTCTTTCCAATATCCAACCTAAACCTCCCCTGGTGCAACTTGAGGCCATTGCCCCTTGTCCTGTCACCAGGCAGATGGGAGAATAGACCAACCCCCACCTCGCTACAGCCTCCTTTAAGGTACTTATAAAGAGCAATAAGGTCGCCCCTGAGCCTCCTCTCTTCTCCAGGCTGAACAACCTCAGCTCCCTCAGCTGCTCCTCGTAGGACTTGTTCTCCAGACCCCTCACCAGCTTTGTCGCCTGCTCAAGCCCATATGCACAGCTTTTCACCCTTCCACACTGTGCTGCCCTCCTGCAAAGATGTACATAATATGATGTCTGTGCACTCTAAGCAGTCCTGCTGAACATGAAGGCCTTTGCATGCCACTGTTTCATTTGTAATGGCTCAATGAGAATGTAAACAACTCTATTTGGGAACAGAAGGGTTAATGAGCTTGATTTCCTATTAGTTTAGGACTTTGTCCTCCATATCCCCCTCTATCTGTCTCTACATAGTGTTGTGGCTCCCCATTTAAGCCCTGCATTTTAACCTCACTCAGCAAAGACAGCTGCCTCGCCATAGCACGTGCAGTATCCACTGAGCAGCTGACTGCAACAGGAAAGCCTTTTCCTCTCTGAGTATCACTTCCAAGGAACTTCTTATTGTGAGGACTTCTGTTTCTCTTTCAAATTTGATTGAAACTTAGATGTCCGTTTCAGAAGGTTTTGTGGGGAGCAGGAAGGAAGAGTTTGCTGGGTTGGAAACTTGTCCT
The DNA here is from genome assembly GCF_964211825.1 of Aythya ferina. Classification (NCBI taxonomy): domain Eukaryota; kingdom Metazoa; phylum Chordata; class Aves; order Anseriformes; family Anatidae; genus Aythya; species Aythya ferina. The sequence continues at coordinate 67,632,751 of NC_140300.1, read as the reverse complement.
GCTTAGAAAATTGGGCTAAATATTACAGCAGCCAACAGTCCCCTGTAGTAAGCTTCAGTCATTTGAAGACGTCATTTTGACACCTGCGAAATTACATATTTACAATAATAACTATAGAAGGAAGGTAGTAAAGGGTCTCTAAGCTGTTAGGAGACTTCAGTTCTTAGGCATTTTCTGTTCAAACATTTTGCTTGTTTGTTTGTTTTTCTGTCTAAACTAACTTCATTTTTATGCGAGAAGGTTGGGAATGTATTTGGAAGGAGTAGAGCAAAAGGGGGCTCTTCTCAGAAGGCAAACTCAGGGAAGACAAAAGCCAAAGGGGCATTTCTGGAGAGCTTGGGCACTGATGAATTACCATCAGTATTTTGTGTCTTCCGGTCTCGTTACAGGATCATATCATGGTCAGGAGTGCAAATTAAAATATTTGCAATGTCAAACTCTCCTGGGTCTTCTGGTCTCTACGTGCGAGGTCTTGGAAGAGATACAGCAAGATCCCTACTTCAGGGGAGTTTGTTGGCCGAGTATTACCTATTAATGCTCCTGCATGTTTAGATATGCATTCCTCATTGTTTTTGTATCTTGTTCTTCGTGTTCAGTGTGACTGCTACAAAAATTTCCTGCATAAAGCAGGAATTGCTACTGAAGCATGCTGAATGGAACTTAGCCAAATGAGTAATGCCCAATCTATTGCTGATTGCACAAATAGTAGAACTACACTATTTATTTTCCAGAAATGCTTTCTACACATGAAATAAGATTTTGAAACCATTTATTTCACCGAATGTGGAGACATTTATAGAATGTTTGCTTACAAAAGTGTGAATTTCACTTTAAAAGTACTGTCTAATTTCTCAAAGTTAATTTACAATCTTAAAGTCATTAAACTGTGTGCAGTACTAGTTTGGAATAATTGTTTAAGTGTGTGATTCAGTCCAGCATTTAAGAAAACAAACAAACAAAAAAACACTTTACTGCTCTCCGTATATGTTGGAGTAGCAACTTGGTTGTGAACTGCAGCTACTAAGGTTAATGCAGCTTCCTTTTTACCTACCTCTAGAAGGTACAAAAAGACCTAACGACTTAAAGATGGACCTAAAGATTTAATGGTTGACATTTCCTGTTGGTTTTTCTAAGAAATGAAAATGGACTAGTCTGAATTTGTTCTTTATTTGTGCTGATTAAAAGCTTCGTTCCATGAAATACATCTTCAACCTATGGTTTATGCCAAACGACTTTCTTGTGTCCAGATCCTTTCCTTACAAGCATGTGCTGGTAGTAGTATTACAGGTATATACTGATAGATTTATCTGAGGCTGGAATATCAGTTTCATTGGAACAATCAGGGAGTTTCACATTTCGTTCTGCCCCTACTGTACTTGCACTTGGGCACAGCAGATCACCCATGCAGAGTTCATTGCAGGACTACAGTCTATCTTTAGATCCTTTATAACATTCTTTATAGGGCATAGTCAAGGGTGATCATCTAACGCAAGTTTTGTCTTCCCTCATCATTCCTGATTTAGTGGTGTCCTCCGTATCCTAAGCACTTTGAATCAACATCAGTTCAGATAATTATGCTAGAAAGGAAAGCAGTAGTCACAGTTTATTTAATACTTAAAAGAGTTAAGCACATTTGAATGAAATGCAGTTTAATCAAAATCAGTTTTGCCTGAAGTGCTGGACGTATGACCTTTGGAATGATAACAAGTCATATATTTCTTTTTCCCATAAGTAATTAATGGTGTTATTAACTAGTGAAATATCCAGTATAATAGTATGTCTTATCATTATATTTTAAAACAACACTGGTCTGAATGCACACACAAAATTACATTTTTAAGATGTTCTAAGGTAAGATGTTATTTTAAAAATGGGGACGTTTCTTAAAACTCAAAAGATCTTTGTATGGCAAAACCTACCATAATGACTGGGGAAATATAATACAGATTTTTTAATCACAAAACCCTAAATATATTTAGACATGCACTTCTTTCTAAAATTAAAAAAAATAAAAATACTTTGCAGTATTTTTTTTTTAATTTAAGTTCCTTTGTAACCTTCTATACTTTGTTGTTGCAATTTTATGTATTTAAAATCTTGAGTAAAAGTTTGTCATATAAAAATAGATAAAATATATATGCATTTCCACTCCTAGGATTCCTTCATTTCTGCTTCTGTAATTGGATCAATGCACTTGGTTACACTGTATTTTGCTTTCCAGGAAAATAAGTCTTAATCCTAAAACCACATCTTAATATTAGAATAATATTTTTACCTCTTGATGCCAAACCTGACAATCAGCCATTTCATTAAGAAGTTATCTTGACATGGGATTTTAGAAAAGCTCACATAGTTAAACTGGGATTTACGCATTTATTTTTTTTTTTATATTAACTGCCTTTTAATTCATTTAGGTAACATTATAAACCTTGTCATAGTAAAGATTACTGGTAGGCTGCATTTGACTATCTGCACTCAGTAAAAGCTTCACACATTTAAATGTTGGAGGAAGGGATGACACTTCTCTGCTGATATATCTACGTAGTGAGATTTTGCATTAACTCTAAATTGCAGGATACTTCTTTAGGGCTGCAACATGAGAAGCTGAACCTTGAAACGCTTTTAATGAGAGGGAATTATTATGCCAATAAAATTTCAAAGAAGTTATAAGCACTTAATGGCCACTCCCCACCCCAGCCTAAGGAGCAACAGGCACCGTGGATTTGTGAAAAAGCAAGGCGAAAACAATTTTCATTGTTTTGCATCAGGGCAGGAGGGCTCATGAATATGGGAAAACCAGCAAATTTTGTATATGTTGACTTTAGTAAGGCTTTTTGCACTGTGCCATTGTGGCATATTCGTAAATTGGGGTATCCTGTAGCATAGCTATGAGCTATGGAAACATGGTCTAGATTAGACTCCAGAATTGGTTAAAAGACAACATAGCAGTCAACATAGAGGAGCGTATGAAATGGAGTTTTGTTCGCATGGCCCCTATTTAGTCCTTTTATTTACAACCCAGGTCAAGGAATAAACACTTTGAATACTAAATTCGAAGGTGATAGAAAACTGAGAAGGGACTGTAAGTATGCTGGAGGTCAAGATTAAAATTCAAAGTCATCTTGCCTAAGTGAAGAAATTGTTTGAAAACAATAGCATGTTACGCAGCAGCAACAAGGACTGGTTCCACACAGTATATATAAAAAATGCAGAAATACAGTACAGGGAAAAAAAAAAAAAAAAAAAAAAAAGCCTAAGTAACCATTCTGCAGAAGCAAATCTAGGAGTGATAACAGGTCATGCCATTATGAAAAATGGAAACATCACACTTGGTTGTATGAGGATGCGTACACGCCTAACACTACACTCTCCTTTGAGTACAACTATTACACTCTATGCCCAGTAAGACAAGAGCACTGTGTCCAGTTCGAGGCATACAGCTCTTTTGTTGTGGCTGAATCTGAGATAGTCCAGAAAAAACTCCGTGCTCATTTCTCTAGAAGTTGGCCTTTAAAGAAGGATTAAATGATCTGGAGTTGCTGAATATAAAGTAGAGAATACTGAGGAGAGCATGTCTTGAAGTACACAGAAAGGTGCTGCAAGAAACACAGAAAAGTCTGTGTCCTATTTTCATGAAAAACAGAACAAGTAGTGCTTGCATTAGGCTTAAGAAATTCTTCCAGACTATAGAAATAATTAAACACTGGAGTATAACATCTGGTGAGGTGAATTCTTCATCATTGGAGTCTTTTAAGAACCTGTTAGACAAACAGCTGTCAAAGCTGACTAACTTGGAAGTTGATCCTGCCTTTGGGCAGAGAATGGACTGGATGATCTGCAGCCCCTCCCAGCTCATTTTCTTTAATGATTCTTTCTCTCTTTCTCTGTTTCATTATGTTTTTCCCAGATTCTTAACCTCCCTTCTTGCACCTGATTTTAACAAGAACAATATGTAGACCTTACAGGGGCTTTCCTTAGTTTAGCCTTTTCATTGTTTTTTACCATGCAATACAACAATATCATGTGAACAAGTCCATGCAGTTGATTTTAATACATTATGCTTCAAATAAGGAGAAATAGTCAGCAGTTATTTACAATATGGGCTGTAATTAAATTATCAGGGGTGTATCAACCCCCCAAAGTTTTTATCAATTTCTAACTTTTATATTCAATTCTTTTTGGAGGGCAGGGGAAGGGGAATATTTAGTAAGTATTTCTGAAGACATGCTTCACATGTAAGGCTTTGCTGAAATTTTCAGTTAAAACAGAATAAACCTTTTGGGATGAAAACAAATGTGCCTCTTAATTGGCATGGCAGCATAAAACACAAACACATTGTATTGCCTACATTGCAAAAGCCAAAAGGATATTTGCTAAGTATTCCCTAGCTAGTACTACAGTGCATTATTTTCTAATTCACTGCTATGCTGACAGCTCAGTTTTCAAATGAACTTTAAGTAAATTCATTAACATTTCTGTCACTTCTCTGTTACTTTTATTTAAAAATGAAGCACTTTCTCTCATTTAAATAGACTAAGATTATTAAAATGCATATTCTCATGCCTTTGTCTCTTTTATGGGTATTTGGTTAAACAATCTAATCATGACAGAATTTTCTACCAGAGGAAGACAAGCTGCATCATCTGCACATCAAGCATTTCATTACTGTTCCATTAATTTCTTCAGTGCCAATCTGGAAAAATCTCTCCACTGCTACCTGTAGTAAAAAATTATTTCTGTGATCAATTTTGGCCCGCTAGGAGATTTCATTTCCTGCAGAAATAGGTCGCCCAACATCTAAGCAAGGTGAGCGGGATCAGGGATGCTAGCTGATTTAGAAAGCAAGCAAAGCTCATTCGCATGTCCACCAGGGGGAGGGAAATGCCATGAGGGTTTGTAGTGAGCCCAAGCTCAACAAAAGCAGTTTACAACCATCTTTTTTTAAAAACAAACAAACAAACAAACAAACAAACAAAAACAAACAACTTTTCAGAGACTTGGATCCATCACTTGCAATAGTAGTCATACTGAATTCATTTTCAGAAAACTCTTTTAGCTTTTTCTTCTAAAATACTGTGAAAAAGTTGATTTTTTAAACTTATTTCATAAACATAAAATAATTTAAATACATGGATCATGTCATTTCCTTCTGTTAATATTGAATATTACTTTATACCAAAATCAGTCCTATTACTTTTAATTGGAGCAAGTGCACAGTAAGATATAACTTAGCTGAGTAAGCACAGCAGATTATTGCTCTAAATGAAAGTAACATCTACTCAAAGCAACTGTGCAGCACTACACGTGCTTTTACCTTGGCCTCCAATGAACTCAGAATATGAACTTGAAATAAAAGAAAACATAAATGGGTGCTTAAGAGAGATACTTTGCATGCCCACATTAAATTCAGAATTTAAGGAAAACACAAATTCAGTTTTGTCTGCATCTTGTTGGAACATCTAATGAAATACATAAAATGTATTTCACACTTAACAATGTGAGTTCTTCCCATAGTACCTTTTATCAAGATTATATCTTGTATTCTCTCATTCTGAACAGGTATTCAGAATGATTTCCTCATACATCTTCTGTATGCTTTTTTTCTACAAGTTTGTAATTATTATGGGAAAAACAAAACCAAAAAAAAACCAACCAAAAAAAAAAAAAAAAAAGCACAACAGAAAACATGATGTACTACACAAAAGCAAGTTTCCTGGAGGAACTATTAAAAAAAAAAAAAAAAAAAAAAAAAAACCAGCTCAAATATATCTTTTAAAGTGGCAACCGGACAGACTTAAGACTCAGCATAAATTTTTAGCAGTGGTTAGGACAAAAGCTCGCGACAACTTGCAGTCAGGCACATGAACTGAACACCAGCACTCGTTTTGCGGGGTTCTGGATCGGTAACCCCCAGTTCTGCTAGCCAAAAAAAGTCAAAGTGCTGCAGCAGCTAAATGTCCACTAGATGCCAGGCTTCCTTTGCAGAGCAGTCACACAGACTTCGATAAAGCTTTATACAGATAGCCTCTGTGTTCACTCCCTCACCGATGTATTGGCCACGAGCTGTTTAGCACCAAATCCTGATCCCCTTCAGGTTCAATGACAAACCCTCTGGATTTATCCCCACTATTGCCCAGAAATTTCCAAGAAAGGCAGAACACATTTCAGAAGGGTTAAAAATAGGATCTATCAGTAAGAAGATCTGTTTCTTTTTTTTTTTTTTTTTTTTCTTTTTTTTCTTTTTTTTCTCCTGTGTCCCTCTTTTCTGTATCAGCAGAAAGCTCCCAGTGAAGAGACCGGGATGAGCTGTGTGACTGATATACTCAATCAGCAAACAAACCTAGTTGAACAGTAGCATGGATGATTGCTGAATCTGCCTCCCACGCTCCTGCTGCCATCATCAACAGGTAGGTGACCTCCAACCTCTGGCTCTCATCACATAGGCCAGACAGCAGCTCGAAATATTGACTTAAAACTGCATTAGGGCAATATTTGTTTTTTTGGTTATCTCATACCTGTGGTGGAGCAGCATGTGTGAGAGAGGCTCCCAGGGTGCAGGCATCCCCCTGCTGAGGGGACAGTGGGGGCGAGGAGCCAGGAGCTGTCCCACCAGCAGTGCCTGGGGCAGGGCACGCTCCACCTCCCGTGACGGGCCGGGCAGAGCGCGAGCAGGGTCACACACCTCTTGAGATGGGGATAAGAGCTACCTGGGGGGCTGTTCCCTCATGCTACCCAAGCTGAAAAGCACACACACAACTTCAAGCATTTCTTTTTGGACTTGGGTTACCTTTGAGAAAACAAGATGGCAGTCAAAAGCCACAGCCGCTCTGGTTTCTGAAGACAGCAGAGTCCTACCAACCTTGTAGTCATATTAAATGGAGGTCCGGTGCCCTGACTCCATCACCAGGCCAGCTCTGTAGCCCTCCGTGCTGTGAGTAGGCACCTTATTTTCAAAAGGCTTTTTGCACAAGAAGAAAATACTTGATTTGAGCAAGTGCCCCTGGCAAGTTAGAAGATACTAAGTATTAATAAACAAATAGCTAAATAAAAATAGGTTAAATTACCTATTTCTAACTTAGAACAATAACTATTCCAGAATGCCTACTATATTATTCAGAAAGCCCTTTCCTGAATTCAAAATAAGGTAATAGATATTAAACCTTTCAGGGAAAATAAGTAAATAAATAAATAAATAAAAATAACCAGACCAATTAATTTGAGAAACTTCACCAGTGGAAAAAAGTAACAACTGCTTTCTTCCACCTAGGGTAACACGACACGAATTATCCCATGGCAACTCAAATATTTTATTTAGTTTTATTTTTAAACTAAATGAAACAATATTTATTAAAAGGAACTTTGGTGAGCCAAACAGCATTTAGTATTTGGATATGTAGTTCTCTTATAGGCACTCAATTTTTCCCTCTGGCTCTGCAGGCCCTGCTTAGATGTATGGCTTGATTTGCAAGGAGAAGCCAATGTAGCTCCCACAGATCCTGAGCAGAGACGCAGGCACTCAAAATTTTTGAGAAAATCACTTAGAGTACAGTAGTTCTGTGCTCACCTAACAGCTCAGCCCAATAATCCTGCCGTACACTAAACGGTGGAAACAATTACAGGGGATAGAATAAGGCTCTTGGCCACTTTGCCTATCATCAGCTTCCCTGTTGAGATCAAGTTGCATAAATGTTAATGGTTCTGCCTGTCTCGTGCTCTTCATTGTTGAACCCCTAAGCCCAGCAAAACTCTGAAGTATTGTGTCAGTGTAATCATTGTATGTGAAAGGATTGCTGCAGGATTAAGCTTTGTAAGCACCGTGAGCTAGAGAATTGTTTTAGAACTCAAAAGGAAAACTAAAATTAGCCACTAGCATCACATACATGAAAAACGTGTTCACTAAGCATGTTAGAGGTACCAGCCATTTTACACTGGACAGATCCTTGTAGATAGAGACATTTCTTTATTCATGTATCTCAGTGAGTGGTAAATGAGGCATGCTCACAGAAGTTATTTGGGATGGAAATGAGTCTAATTAGTCTATCCAACTTAGGAATAACACTGTGAGGCAAGTCTGCAGAAGATGGGAGTTAGCAACAGAAACAGCAGTGAAGAAACAGAGTAAAGCACTTTCTGCAGTTAAGCAGAATATATATTTGAGGTTTCGTCGGACAGAATAAACAACAGATAAGAGGATAGTTCAAGCAGGCAAACATTTCTAAGAAACTAACTTAAAGCATTCTCGTTTTAATTTGGGGGTCTCTAAGCAGCCTTCTTCACACTCCTACCTTAGTTTTCAACTTCATCTTTTGTAGTACAGTAATCAGTAAAAGCTGCTCTGTTACTTCCAAGATTTCTGAATGGCACAGGGGCACATGTGCTCCAAACTTATATAACACTAAGAAAAATGAGTAGCTGTTCAGGTTGGTGACGGTGTGACAACGATTTTAAAATAAGCTTCTAGAATATGTGTATGTATTTTATATACTGACAAATCTTTTAATCTGCAAGAATCACATCTAGTAATGAATCACATTCTTGGAGTGAATAATTCAGCCCTTGACGCCAACCTCTGAGGGAGAATATTGTGGTCATGGTGTCTGAACAGTGTGGTAGCTATGGCTACCTATATAATTCTTAGCAATGGAAAAAAAAGTGACAATGACATTAAATTTAATCAGGTTCCCCTTTTCTGCGGTTCCCACTGGGATGAGCCACTAGTGTCTTGCCTTAAATATTCAAAGCCTTCAAAGTTTGCATGTGTTCATATACTGGGACAATATCCTGCTAATACAGAACAATGGATCTGTCATGTATTTCTCCTGTGAGTAGCCGTAAGTCTGAATTTAGTTAGTATAGGGTATTATGATTGCTTCTTCTTTAGCAATTGTCTTTACATTAGTCTTCACTTAGAAGGAAGAAGAGCAGTAATGAAATGTAGGCAAAAATACAATGAACTTGGCTATTTTGGTTTGGAAATATGGAGCAAAGGACTGTGTCTTCTTAAAAAGATCCAGCTTTATTTCCAGTCACACTTCATCTGATATGAATGAGCTGGTACTACATATCACATGGCTGAATACATTTGGGGAACAAGACCAAACATATATTTAGGAAAGAGAGCTTAAAAAATCAAGCTGGAGTAGCTAAATGCATGAATTGTAAGGCTACTTTCTGTACTTTGTTTACAGAGCTGTGAAAACGTGACGTTTATTAATAGTTACTTAGTGCAGGAACTTTTTATTTCGACTTCCTTAATCTGCAGTAAAAGTCAGTATGGGTAAGGGTGCGACTGACTATAAACATTTCTGAATATTGATTTGAAATAGATATTTAAAAACAATGCTTAAAAGCAATTTTTGTTGTTTATTTTTAAGCAGGAAAGGAAAAAAGAAGGGTATGTTTTTGCTGTGGATTTGGATGTAAAAATTTCACAGCAGGTAAATGCCACAGTGAAAAAAAGAGTGTCTGTAACACTTACAGATAAGCACATTTGACAGAAAATTGTTCCCTTAGTTTATACTTATTTGGAGAGTCCCTGCGATTAGAAAATGATCAGATTCATGTTGATTTTATATTCCATCACTGACTTTTTGGTAGTTTAATGATGCTTCTTTCTGTTTATCTGGCTTAGTAAACTCAAGTCTGTTCTCAATATTTTCTCAGAGAATTCGGGTTCTGAAAGTTTTCCTGCTCAAGTGTTCCTTCACTTACGCACATACTCACAAATAAACGCTAGTAAGTCAGCAAACACAGAAGTACCTGCAAGTATTTCCGCATGCAAACCGAAACACTTGCGAATAGGTGACTAACAGCATGAGACTTTCTTACAGTCTGTATCTCATTTAAACGATGTGCAAATAGGATATCTGTTTGTTCAATTTGAACTCAAACTAAAGAAAATAACACTATTCTATAGTACCGTGCATCATAAATGAAGCAGGATGTTATCCACCTTTATTTTCCTAGGTTATTATACGGTCATATATATGCTACTCATTATCTTGCTACCTGAACATTTCTCATAATTATGATGTGTTCATGTGAAAACAAATGTTTCTTTCTCTTGCCATTTCTTTTCCTCCTTTCAGAAGAGTTTAAGGACCCAACCGTATTTTATTTCTTTTAGGTCATTTAACATGAGAAAGTTAAATGTGTATCGATCATGTAGCAAAGACTATATGATTTAATTTTTACATCATTAATTTTACACCTTTAATTTTTACATCATAATTGCCATGTTCTAGAGAAAAGGATGTCCAAAAAGTTTGTCTAAGCCAGTACAGTTTGGGTCCTAGCTGGAAAAGCAAGCTCCGTGGTATGGTCAGGGACATCAGATTCAGTCCCTGAAGTTATAGCACTCCAGGTATAAGCTAACAGTAGAAATACTTTGAAATTTGTTTGCAAATAGCATTGTCTTTTTAGACACAGGGTATGCCTAAGGCATATAGAAACACTTGCCCAAACGGTTGCAAGGGTAGGACTACGCATGTTCCAGGTTTTCCCAGCCACACTCTTTTTCCATACAGAGATTTTTTCCAGGTGGGATACAAAGACTTTGGCCTTTTGTCTAGGTTTATACAGGCTGCCCTGCTTAGCTCTAGCCTCTTGTTCTGAATGCAAATTTCACACCACTGGCTTTTACACATGCACAGCCTGATGACACAGCGTGCGTGCAGTAGTTACAGTTCTTCCTCAATTTAACACACACATGAAGGTCGGATGTCTCAGGCTCCCCATGGGTGTGTGCTGCATAGCACATGCTTCTATCCGGGAGATGCCAGATAAAATGGCAAATCTGCTTTAGCCTTCTGGTTACTTCTAAGGAGGAAGAGAGGAATGTATACAGCCTGCTCTTTTTCCTCCTTGCTCATTATCCAGGTGTCCTTGATAATCATTGTCCAAGCCCTGCTGCATGTAATACAGTTTTTGAGATCCATCTACATTTTAATCCTATTTTTGGTCTACTTCTATGACATCAATTCAGATTTTGAACAGGACTAGATGAATTTATGTTTTCAAACATCTCTAGGACTAGTAACCCTTTGTTATTTCAACATACATTTTACTCAATTTTCTTTCAAACTGCACCCAAAACCAAGCTGTCACTTGGTGACTTACTGTCACTTCAAAAGCTTTGCAAATTTTGTCACTGCTATGATAATGCCAGAAAAAGGACTTGGGGAATAACTACCCAAAACCTATCGACAACACAAAGTGATGCCTGCTCTAATTAAGACCTAGTAATGAGCTATGTGTTAAGATACAGCACCATATGAAGGAAGTCATGAAACTGTAAAAGAGTGTTGCCTCTTGCTGGGTCAGAGTTGTTAAATTGCCAGTCAAGTGCAAGAGAAAACATCTGCTTTGACAAAAAAACTTTTGCACCTCCAAAAAAGTAACACCCAAATTTAATTTACTTAAGAGGAGTGTCAGATTTTTTTCTTCAACAGATCAGTAGCAGACACCTGACTAGTAGGAGCAAGTGCAACAGATTAGAAGCAAATAAAGAGCTGGGACAGATGTTTCAAAACTATTGTGCCTCCAACACTGGCTTCATGCTTCCTGACACTCTGAGGCTCTACAGGGAGTCAGTTCATATTTCTAAGTGTATCATCTAGCCTAGATGCTATAAATATTTTTTCCCTGGAATAAGTTAAGGATAAGTTCAAAGTAAATGACTTTGGCACTTCTTACCCAACCAGGTAGCAAATATATAAATTGAGACAGCTAGATATCATGCTAACTTCTGCTAGACAGTACATTTTTAGATTAACCCAAATGACAAAAAGGTGTTTCCCCACAGAAATCGTACAAACTGGTCACAGAGGTTGAGAGGAACAAGTGATCTTACAAGAAACTATTGGCAACAGGAGGGTTCACCAACAGCCAGCAAGCTGCAGGCACCACACCTGAACCACAACGATGCTAAGGGCAATTAACCTAATCTTAAAAATATCCCATTAGAAAAACACGATTCTCTCTTTCCTGGACAGATTGCATTGCTGAGTGCCAAAACACCACTCAGAAGTGCCTAATGATCACTATTTGGTATCTAGTTGACACTACTATACATCTTACAGCAAAGTTGTTGTAAAGGTTTTCAGCTGTGCTGTTTACCTGCAGTAATACGTATAGATGATGTAATAGATGCTGTTAGGCTTATCTCTCATTTGGAACTGAAGGATGGACCTCAGACACCAAGAAAACAGCAAACTTCAAGAAAGATAAATTTACAGTGAGAGAGAGTAGAAAAGCAGGCGGTGACAAAATTACGCTCAGTACAGAAAGACATACATTAAAATACCAGGATATCAGTTTTAATTTTTTCAGATATTCCTATATGGCTGCAATAAAGCATAAATGCCCACATCATTTTGTTTTGTTTTTAAATTGCTAGTGGCCCAAAAGAGAAAGGTCAAGGACTTTCTTTTTTTTTTGCATTTCTTTTTCCCTAGCCTCAAAAGTCAATTTAAGATCTTAGCATTAATAGAAAAATGATTTCAGAGTTAAATTTCCTTTAGACAGTTAGAGAAATTAAACCATTGCCTTCGTTTATTTTCTTTCTTGTTACACAAAATACATTTTCTAAGTAACTGGATCATCTAAGTTACAGTTAAATGAAACTATTACAAGAATGCAGCTGGGAAAATGTTGGAATCATCGTTTACAAACTACGGATACTGGGATTCACTCAGCTGTAGCGTGACACTTGAACTTATGTCTGATGTGTGTTCTATTTCTAGTGACTACAAAGAGAACTGCCCCCGTCAGACTTTGACTCTTAAAAAATACTTCACTGTTTCATTACCATCATACATAACTTCAAAGTCCTAAGTCAGCCCAAAACTGAAAAAAGATCAGTGTACATATATTTACACTGCAGGATCTATACAGGTTTGCATATTTTTATACCCTATTTATCGGTTTAATTCCCTGCATTTTCAGACAAGAGGCAGAAAATGTTTTAGATAGACAGCGTACCCAAAGTGCTAAACCTGGATATAGATCGGTAATATAGATAATATATAGTTATACATAATTATATTAATATAGATAATAATTATATTATATTAATATAGATAATTATATAATTATATAATTATATAATTATAATTATATAGATTTAACTAGGTAGATAACGTGCAAAGTGCTAAACTAAATTGTGCTATATGTGAATATAGCTACAGTGAGTACTTCATCAGTGCAATAATGGTCTTCAAAATATTTGCGTTTTCAATAAAGCCATTTAAATCAGAGGGAAGTCTGATTATCTCAAGATTTCTTAGAAGAGCTGTGTTACTAAAATTGCATTACCAGTGGTTAAAAAAAAAAAAAAAAAAAAAAAAAAAGGGAGGGGAAGAGGCCTTTGAAGCAAGGCAGCTAACAAGAGTCAAGGGATTTCATTGTGGCCAGAGGAGGCGTGGACTCAGGCAAAAATGAGGGGCTGGATCATCACCATCCCACAGTAGCAGAAGCACAGGATAATTAAGAGGGGAATCTTATGTGTAATCAAGATTTCGGATGCTGTGGGTTACTTGGCCATGAATTAACACTTTTGCCTTCAACTGATGCACGCTGTTTCTGTGTTTTAGATTCATTCCTTTTTTATGCAAACTCAGTCAATCATGCAGTCTTGTCTGACGATGGCTAAAACAGTGGTTGACCACAGGTAAAAGCTCTTCCTTCAACTTTCTGTATTATCCATGGGGAAACCACTATGGGGGCTTGCTTTCCAAGGTAGAAAAATCACAGAATCACAGTGAAAAAGGTTAACAAAAAATGATGCTGCTACAAACTGAGGCTGGCCAGGCTTAACAAAGGTGTGGGTTTTCATCACTAGGTTCTCTGGATCCTTGTGGTAGCTCGTGGGAGGGGGGGGAGGGGGAGCAATGTAATAACAAGGGTAAACTGATAGGGACCTTTAGAATAACAATGTTCATAATTCCTTTACTCACCCCCTCCATGGGCTCAATCTGAAGGGAGCACACCCTGTTGGCAAACAGACGGCAATTCCAAAGGGCACCAACTTGCCTGCACCCGGTGGAGCCCAGCTGATCCTTTATCAGCTCGGCGTGGGGACGCTCAAGGAGCCTACGGTGCAGCAAGGTTACCTGCAGCTCCTTCCACAGTGTGTTGCTGCAAGCCATTGTAAGATTTTGTACAGGGTCCGTGCTAAGCCTGCAGCACAAGCAACACATCTGCAGTTCTGAATGTCCCTCTGAGCCGGCAAATCTGTCAGACCTGGCATCACGCCTGTCCTTACTCAACACCTTAAATCCCTTCAAGGTGAAGAATGGCTTTCCTGGCCTGCTGGCGACCACAGGGAAACCGCTGTTGGCACGAAGTGGAATGTACAGTTTGGTGCCCTCGTTTTGGGTAGCATTTGGTGACAAGCAAATATTCTACCTTTGTCATCATGATAAAGGCTCACTGTTCTTCCCATCGCACTAAAATAAACCAGCTAAGTGGGCACAGTTGAGTTTCAGATTTCGGTGCGAGCACAACACACTTAGGAGAAACTGTTTTCTGTTTCACAGACCGATCGGCACAGACTCAAAATCAGTTGGCGACAAGTAGATTCAGCGTCTGTTTTGTTTCTCTAGTGTTTGTGAATTGGCCCGTAAAGTCTGCTTGCTTCAGAAGCCCGTCACTTCAAAGCCTGTGGGATGCATAACTTCCTCGGTCTCATAAAGTATCAAAGCCCCAAGCTTGCCATTATGCTATGAGGAATTTTGAGCTGTGGTGTTTAAATTAAGAGAACCTGCGCGAAACCCAGGAATACCTGAACCAATTATGAGCGAGTAACTTCATCAGATAATCAAGGGTCAAAAAGGAGAGGTCATTATTATATATAGTAATTAGAAATGGTATTAAAGGCTAAGATAGTTGGATGCAATTAAAATACTGGTTTATGCAGTTTTCCATGATGCCACAAACATGATAAATAATTTATAAAAAACATCCTGTTACATATAAACATCACCATCCTTCAGAAACTTAACCCCAAGAGCAGCTTCCTTCTGAAAGAGGACACTGGCAAAGGAAGACCCTTTGCCAGCGTGGTTCTGCCCGAAAAGCCTTAGAGTACAACTCATAACTTCTCATGTGAGCATAACAACTGACTAAATGACTAATGACTGGAACATATTTGCACTGCTCACTCCTCCCAGTGACCCTGCAGGACTCAGGCAACTCTGACAGGAGGCATGGATGCTGCACTGTGCCAGTGGGCAACTGTCTGCAGCTTCCAGCTTCCACTAAATGTATGTTAGAGGGAAGGAGAAAAAGTCTTCCCCTTGCACGGTGGATCCTTGTGAGACTGAAGAAAGCATTTATTTCATTGACTTTGATAAGTTATTTAAGAGGCACATCACATTTGGAGAAACTCTGCTCAGGACTGCATTTTAAGATGATCTTAGCAGGATTTGTTTCTGCTTGGGTGGCAGCAGAAGCTATACCCGCTGCCCTTAGAAGCCAGAAATCAGCTGAGAAACATTTTCACTTTCCAGTGAAGCAAGAGGACAGAGCTGTGACTGAGTAATGAAGGAACACTTCGTTAATTCTCGCAGACATTTCATGCCTCAGCGTGTACATCGCTTGAATTTTGGAAGATTTTTACAGTTTTCATAATTTGTTTCCTTGCGCCATAGTTCAGCGCCAAATGTTATGTACAGTCTTGGCTCTTAAAATATTTTCTCTCTTTTTCATGCCTCATATACTTACAAGATCAGATGCAGTTTAAATATGAAGAAAAGTGTCTTAGTAAGGATAAACAGAATAAAACAGCTTGCTGTTTGCACAAGGACTTTTTTCTTATCTTCTAAAAGCTTTCTGTTTTGCAATTACAGGTTTCAGTCATTCATCTTTGTTCCTGTATTGTCACCACACATGACCTAAATTACACGTGTGTGTATTTCCTATATCCAGAGTTAATATGAGCTCACCAAAATTTGCTCCGGTAAGACTCTTTGCTCTGTTCCTATATTGTATTGATACTGAGATAGAGCACGTACACCTGGACAAGTAGCATGTTATTTCTCCTATCATGCCCATCGCAGCCTTTGAACCTGCAGCTTTGAACACCAGCGGCATGTGCAGATGTGGCCGCGCAGTGCATCTGCGTCAGTGTGGCAAAATCAGTAGCCCGACAGTTTTGTTGTTTGTTAAAATGCACCGACTCGCTCTGACCCGCCTTAACACTGTTTGCTTTTGCGTGATGCCAGGGAAATTCTTCCTGGTAAATAATAAATATTTAGTGAGCCTTCCGTAGATTAGATATGTCAGCTTCTGGATGATTGAATGTTATGAAATAACATAGGAAAGAAGGGGCTCAGTTGTTCCCTCAGTAAAATCATGTTTCAGAAGACAGTTTGCATCACTGAAAATGGTAACACATTACCTGCGACTTTCTTGAAGAGTCTTCTGCTTGCTTTCAACCTTTCTCCATCTGAAAGAGTCTCCCAAATCTCACAGATTAATGTGAGAAATTGTGCAGCGGAGTCGCTCTGTTTGCACAAGCCCTGGAGAATCAGGGGCACCTGACTCCTGTCCGCTGAAGACATTGATGGATGTCCCCGAGCAGTGCCGGGTTCAAGTGCTGGGATTCCTGATGCACAGACTGTACATGACTCTTCTCTCAGATGCAGCATCAAGAGCTAATGTGGCGACAAGGCGCGCCAATCCCTAAGGTTCAGTGTCTGGTAGTTAGACTCATTACAATTAGTCAACTTGATATATTGTTTACAATTTACACCAAACAAGCTTGGGGCTAATTATGACTTAGCTAGTTTGTCTCTTTGATGTCAAACTCCTCGGCAGGAGGCCCAGCTAGCAAACAGAGACTAAGCTAAGTCTCAAGCTCAGGTACCGAGAATCAACATGGACTTCAAATTCAGTTGTAGCTATGCAGAGCCCTCAGATATTAAGAATGATGTTAGTGCAATTATTGAACTTGGTTTGAATAGATTTATTTCTATATCCTCTTAAACAACTGGCTATCCAGGAAAGCACTGATTAAGGAAAAAAAAATCAACCACGAATTATGAATTTCAGTCATTGCTTAGTGCTCTCAGACACAGCAAGACTTCACCCACACAAAATACAATGATAAAATACAATAATGAAATACAATGTCCCAAATATTGCTTCATTGCATTGTAATTTAAGGGTTGCATAAAGTTGCATTACAATAAAAACTATATCATAAAAGATAGATGGTTTAACACATTTGTGTGGAATTCTAGGCTTACTTTACTATTTGAGTTGCTAATACAGTATTAATGAAAGCTACATGGTCAAACATGCATTTGTTTATATATAGACAATAGACAGGTAGTCACATTTCAAATCACAAAAAAAAATAAAAAATAAAAAATGACAAATCATTTCTAAGGTAGAAACTACATCCAGTCAGAAAAGGAGGGCAGCAGTGAAATAAGAAAGTGAAGGATTTCCAACAGAATGTAACGTTCCTGCCCTTGATAAGAATTCTGAATCACAAAAATCCCCTTTGCTGTGGGCACAACGGTCAGATAATTGACCTTGACTCTCTCTCTCACCTTTGGCACCGGGTGCATAACTCACACCAGAACCGATTATTCCATAAGCATGCCTACAGTGGCAAGAAATGTTGCAGTAAAAAAAATTAAATTAAAAAAAAATTAACATCATATAATCTCTCTTAATACCTCCCAGGTCAAATTTGTGTTTTGTAGCTATGAGGGTTGTTTTACCCCTAGTTATATATTTTTTTTCAGTTCAGCATAAGAAAAAAAGTTTCACACTTCTTTTGACTTCACAGCAGTAATAAAGAACCTGCAGATAGGTTTTAGCTGACAACTATGGTGTTGAATCACAAGACAAAATAGCATTCCCTTTGTTCTTTCATAGTTGGATGGAGTCTGCCCTGCCCCTTGCAGAAGTAAAAATGTATGTGTATTCCCATAGTAAGGCGACACACTGGAATGAAAGCTTATTCACAAATTTCTGTCTTACAGTTCTGACCACACCAGAATTATATACAACATTTAAAAACTACAATCAGAATGAAAGTTCTAATAATTAAATAATTCACTGCCATAGAGCCCCTGAAATCATACTCACTACATTCACATAGTTTAACCAATCTTTGTTTAGTTAGAATTTGCAAAATGACAGAAATAAGACGTATCTCAGCAAAACAGTTTTTAACTTTTCAAGGAAATTCTGAGTTTCTTAGTTGTTCTGACAACTGGTACTTCTTAATTTTCATACCTAACCTTACAGTGTCAGTTCTGAACAACAAAGCTAGATAAGATCCCAGCCATGGCCTAAAAGATCATCACTTTTGCAATCCAGATTGGAAGGGTGAAAGGAGTGAATTCAGTGGGAAAAGTCCCATATCTTTTCCATCAAAATTAAGCGAAAAACAGTAACAACTTCTTAACAAGATTTCCTAGTAAGCCCTACCTGTGACTGATAAATAATAATTTTATCAATCAGTAAAGAAGTATTTAAAAAAAATAATGAAGGAACTAACAAAACAACTAAGAAAACTATGAGCAGTTAGTGTGCTACAGAAAATCTCGGTAGAGATTTTACTGATTTTTACTGAAGAAAAAGTCTCTTACACTTCTCTATATTTTCCTGTAATTACAACAAATATTGATTAGTTATTGAGACAAAATTAGGTTAACAGGTGGAATAAAAGTTGTGTTCATGAAATCATTAACGTAACAGTGGCTAGTCCGACAAGATGATGCCCGTCAATACCACTTTCCTTGCCTGCCTCCAAAATATGAGGCTTGTAAATAGCATTGATGGGTGAGAATCATAGGTAAAGCCCTGATGTGTTTATTCCATTTGCACTCTGTGTGTCATAAAAGGAACAAAGCAGCAAAAACAGACTAATAAAAGTCTTCAACTCTACCAGCAAAACAGTTATAAGCACAGGGAATTGGGGTGAGTTGAAGACTATGTCCTCTGAGACTGAACACTTCTTCCTAGTCTTTTGACCCACAGGTACCTAATCCTTCCACCAAGTAAATTCACCTGGCCAGCTAGTAGCAAAACTCTATTTCTCTCTCTCCTGCTATAGGAGGATAAAGTTAAGGGACTGTTGTAATCCCTTTAAAACATGAAAGCCAGTGGTGAATCCGAACCACCTGAGTTCTGTCTCTGTAGGACGATGATAAATGTCCGCCTGAAGTGCAAAGATCAAGTGCTGGGAGAGCAAGGTCAGATGCTTTACATGACATCTAATGCGACTGTCATTTCTCAGACTTGGTAGCCGATGGAAATGTGGCGACAGGATGAACCAATCACTAAGGTGCCATGTCTGGCATTTAAATGGAGTGAAGTAATTCCAGCAGTGCCCAATGATTAGAGATCTAATTGCCACTGTCTAATGAATTCCTCTGTGGCATGGCGTGTACATTCAAAAATTGTTAGGCTGGGTTTGGCAAGGAACTCTTACTAGAAAATGCATTTAGAAAAGATTAAATTCTCATTTTCTATCCCTAAATAGTCTTATGAATTAATAAACGGTTCCATACAGGCTTATCTATAAATAATGGATGACCATTTTGATGTTTTATTGGGAATTACCTTCCTATCTCTTTCAGTATTTGTCTCTAGGGAAATACTGTTGTCTGTATTAAACTCCTCTCCAAGATCATGAGAATTATACAATTCAATTTTTTATTTTAAAAATCATTATCAATTTCTTTTCTTTGAAGAGTATATCACCTTATGATTGCTTAGATAAACTTGTGATAGATATGAGATATGAAGCATCAGTTAAAGGAGTAGGAAATAGAACTTGCTGGGAGACTGAAGACCTCTGTGCTCCAGCTAAGGTGACTTTATGGTGCTCCTTGAGTACCCTCGGGACAGAAACAGAAATTTGGTAACGGATTACTCCTCTGTTGATTTAACACAAGTCATTACACCATCCAATGGCGTAATATCACAAGTGTACCTTTGATAAATCTCATCCACAAAATTAGATGTCCCTTTCTAAAAATGGATAGTAGCTAACCACTCAACAGTTCCCAAAGATTGCGATGGCCCTTCTGATCCTGGCAATGTCTAAATACCGAGGGAATTGCTGTTTTTCTAGAAAGGTACCTTCTGTTTCAAAGAAACATGGATGGATTCAGGAAGTCCTACAGGCTGTGTGACACCAGAGTCCCACAGGCTGTGGGGCTGGAATTCGTCCCTGCTCCTGTAATCCAAGCATTTCCTCTTGGATTCAGATTTCAACACTCACATGTGCCACCTTCTCTTGCAGAAAATTCCTTTCTCCAGCATCCCAATTTGGATTCATTCCTATTCCTGAAAACTTAAAAAATCATGCAGATAAACAAATGTCAGCTGAATGTCCACTGACAGGTTGTTGTTTTTTTTTTTTTCCTGCCACTGAAGTCTGCCATCTTCATAAATGGGGAGGTCTTCCAAATGCCTCTCCACATCACTTTCTGATCTCCTCCTAAAGGTTAGATCAAAGTGAACAAATGTAGGCAGATAAAGTTGAATGCAGAGGGGTCTGAGCTTTTTTCAGATCCTGTGATTGACAGCTAAGGCCTTGCACAGTGACAGTGTCACTTGAGAGACCCTACACTTTTTTTCCCAGGTTTTCTGTAGTCTCTGGTGTCACAGGGGGACAGCCCCCTGGGGTAATGCCAGGCTCCTCACTGTCAGGGGGCTAAGACCTGGACTAATTCATTGCGGTGCAGTTTAATTAAACTGCACCGGAGTTGTTTCCCTGGTAAAATAAGTGTGGGAAGAGAATGTGTGTCAAAAGAGACATGCCTCTTACTGTGTGTGCTTTATTGTTACACCACAGCTAATATATTGTGGGAATTCCCATGGAGTCAATGATAAACTATATTATCAAGCTCCATAAAATAGGCATTCTACTAGTGAGGGTTACTGTAGCCCACAATTCCATTAATCCTCCTAATTTATTATATTATAGCTGTATGTGAGGTCTCATAAATTTATTATACCCCTTTCATCTTGATAAAAATGCTTGTTTCTCCTCTCAAATAAAAACCCTTATTATTTGTTGTGTCTGTCTCTAAA
This sequence comes from Aythya ferina, assembly GCF_964211825.1. Classification (NCBI taxonomy): domain Eukaryota; kingdom Metazoa; phylum Chordata; class Aves; order Anseriformes; family Anatidae; genus Aythya; species Aythya ferina. Next base: position 67,611,688 of record NC_140300.1, on the reverse strand, counting down.
AAATAAATGTATCAGCCACTTGCAAGAAAATATGATTATTGGCTGAGAAATGTAAACTGCACTTGACATGTCTTCTGCCATAAAATTAAAGAATTTTATTAAATCTTGCTTTCTGAGTACAAATACCAGTATATGAAGGCCCATTGAATTTTTATTTGCTTTGATTTTAGGGCATTGCATTCTCTTTTATTTATATATATATCTTTACAAGGTTTTTTAATTTAAAGCCACAAAACCTTCATAAAAGGCAAAGCTGACAGATGCAGGAGGCAATTTTTGAGACACAACATTACATGTCTCCTGGAAATTGATCTCAGTGATAAATAAAATCGTTCCCTCTTTTAGGGCATTTTGCATGAGTAAAATATTTGCCTATAGATTATGTTGCAGTAATCTGTACTAAGACATTTTAGAAGTGCTAATATATGTGCTACATTAGGTAAGTCTATATAATGAAAATAAACTTTCTCTTTGGAGCTGGTGTCCCTGAAGGGTATGCAAAGTAGCCTTCATCTTTCACTGGAACTTAATGGGTGGGATAGAAAGCTTGCTTCAGCCAGCCTAAAGACAGGAAGAAGTCCCTTCCCTTGTGGTCAAAACAAAAATAAAATAAAATTATTTACTAATCTAAGATTATTTACTAATCCACCATGGATCTGCCTTTCAAATATTTGTCCATTCTTCCTCTGAGCCCATGTAAGCTTTTTAAATCCTCAGCACCCTTTGGCAAGGAGTTCCATGCAGGTACTCTATATTGGAGTGCAGAAACCCTCTTGTATTTGTTTTGACCATTCTTCCTCATCACATCATCCAACAGCCCTAGATTTTGAGTATAGATGGAAGAAGGAACAGCCTATCCCTATCCATTATTTCCATGCTTCTCCTTATATTTTTTTCCATCTTTACCATCCTCACCTTAAGTCTTTTCTATTGCAAGAGTCCAAACATGCTCAGTCATTTCTCATGCAGAAGCCACTCCTTGGACCTACATCTAAGGAACAGGATTTCCTCAACCTCCTTTATCTTCCTTTCTGCATTCCACTCCCAATTATCAAGGGATATTACTTTATTACTTATTACATAAGCTTTGTTTTTTTGATGGCCATCTACTAATCCAGCTTCTTTATGAGCAGAGTGCTAGAAGAGTGCTTATCAAGACCAACAAAAATACGTCAGCTTTATCAGAGGATAATCCCTCTTCTTATTCCTTACAAATTAGGCTATGAGGTTGGTCAATATTTGTGCTCAGTGGTATTTTTGCCTGAATACTCAATGCTTTGCACAGTGTTTGTACCAAGACTTGCACTGTTGAAGACTTTGCCAATAGCCTACTGAAAGAATCCCTCCATTGGTCCTCATCAGACCTTAGATTTATTATAACACACGAAGATGAAACAATAAGCTCACTTACTGCCTGCTAAAAGCCAAGAAACTGCAGAAATGGGGGCACTTGTATCACGTAAAAGATATTCAAAGCAGTAGTTGATTAAGCTGGATGATGGTACCAGTGGGACACATGCTGGAACCAGACAATGCTGGTGAATAGGCTGTTTTTGCTGAACAACCTGTACCTCCTCGCAGGTAGCTCTGTGCACCTTCAAGCCATGGAGCAGCACATGAGCACAAGGAAGGTGCTGAGGGGGTTGCAGGATCAGCGAATTACACTGGCTCAGACAACTCCAACAGGTCCCAGGCTTTCAGGTACGAATCAACCAGCCAAAGTAGTCAGAAATAAACTGAACCTCACTTCTCCCAAAGGACAGGGAGATGGTATTCTTATTACTGCTTAACAGTGGAAATACCTACCACCCAAGATACAGCCCAGGGTGCTCACTATCAGCAGCCATAGTACCAATACCCGGTTCCAAATCCTGATAAACAAGTTTGAAACAGGAAAATGCTACTCAAATCCTTCTGAATAGGAGACATCCAATCTTTAGGACTGGATAGACCAAATGAATCAGCTACATGTAAATCCTCAAAAGCCACTTAATTTTCTTTATTTCAATATAGTTTCCTGTTCCAAGTTAGAAAAAGTCATATTTAAAAAGACTATCATCCCACAAAAAGTGAAGATGTTAGAAGAGTCTCATTTGACATAACTAACTGCAATTCAAGAGATGAACATGAAGCAAATTATTTCATTGGGAACCTTGGAGAGAAAAAATAAATATTGTTTTCTTAACAGCCTGAAAAATAATGATGGATAGGTATTTCCTAAGCATGCTTTTGCTGAGATCCTATGAGAGGAAACTGATGGATTTAAAACTGCATCAAGAGTGTAACATCATGAGCCTGGATAATTAGTAAAACCAAAACCAACATCAACAGTTGTGTTGCTGTCGGTGCTTAAACAGTATTTGTATATGGAATAGTGGATTAAAAAAAAAAAAAAATAGTCTTCAACGCTTTTATGCTTTAGCACTGTGCGGAAAAAAAGTTTCCTCCTCAAGCTAGTCAGAAGAACCCAGTGAGAGTTGCTTTCTGCAAAATTGTATGGAAACCCTCAACCTGGAACACGAGACTCAAAGAGAGAAGTCAATTCTGTGCTATGGTGCATGCTCGGACAATGCTACTAAAGCTAACAGAATGGCTGGGTTTTTGTGGAAGTAACAGAAATAAGAATCTGCTCAACAGCAGAAAATCTGACTCTATCTAAAGCCACCTGTTAGATGGACCAGGATAGGACACTGGACTCTTAGCAGCCTTGAAATAACTTCATGTTGGTAGGAACTGACCTCCCAATCATGTAGCCTCCTGCTGTGGGCAGTGTCAGACTGTTGTGTGTCTGAAAACTTCTCATTTAACAACAGAAGAAATAACTTTTTAACTCTTAAACCAAATATGTAGCTTGAAAACCAAGAACTTCTTGTTATTATATATAATATATACATATATTGTTTAAACTCTTTGGTCACATTTCTGGACTACTTTTCAAACCACAATGAGATATGACTTCCAGAGCTGAACTAGGTACCACAAGCGAAACAAATAGTTGGGGAAATCTGAAGTAGACCATAGGCTGGCTGTGCCATGAAGTCTGTTACTGACATGGCTGTCTATCAAGCCTGTTGCTAATTTTTCAACAAAAATCATAAGGCATTACATGCAGAAATGGCTTCATGGCACACATTTTTTTGCTCAGTTAAAGACAATTGATTACTAAGTTAGGGAAAAAAAGTTCAGATACACGTAACTGGATACACATTCAGTATGATCATGACCTCAAGTTCCAATGAAATTGTGTTTGGCCATATGTGACATGAATTTTCCAGCTGATAGAACAAGGTGTTTCTATTTCCCTAATGGATTGTCACATTTGGGAGAACAGTTCTTGGCTTTCCAAAGCTTACTGACTTTCCCAACATGATTTTGATAAACTATTTATAAAACTACTCCAGATTTACCCTGTAGATGGACATTGACAACTGATTTAGCTCTGTGAATAGTGATTTGGTATCATTGCTCCCTTAATGGCATTTAATTTGTGGTCTTAAATTTGCAATCTTATTTCCAGTATTTCACTTAATCATGTTTAGCAGCCAGGTAATAAAAACAACTGATGTCTTTAAACCTCTGTACAATTAGTATCCTCAATTGGAAGCAAATTTATTTAATGACATATTAAAATGATTCATTTTCAGGTAAAGCAGAATTGCCAAGCTATAAAATGGGGGGGGGAGGAGGGGAGAACATGACTGTTTCAACATTTATGTGCAATATGCATTAGCCGCAGCTGCAGTTTATGGCTATCACCTTAAATGTTAGCATGAAAGCACTTCTAAGCATCAGATATTCATGATAAAATTAGAGGTTGTCCCTGCTTTCACTGAGAACATTTACTACTTTTTTTTTTTCCCCCTAAGTGAAATTTAATTGTAGATTTTGGCTAGCCAAATAAATCTGCAGGATGAGATGGAACATGGACCTGAACATGACATATTCTCCAGTTTATCATATTAGGATGTTGTTAATAAGGTCCAGTAACAATCCCCATTATTAACAGGATGATTTGGATCTGATTTGCATTGGTCAAATGTACTGGGGTGCCCATGTGACTACTACCAATGCCGTCTAGGGGCAGAGGAAATAATTCTCAAATAAACTGTTAGTCCTCACAAAAATTGAGGCTTTTTTTTTTTTTTTTTTTTTTTTTTTACCTTAGTATATGAAAGCTATCCTTAGCATAGAAAATCCTTATAACAGCGGTAAGGCTCAGATTCAAAAAGGTATTTTACACCATCTGCTACTAATCGCATTAGAAAATATGCATTGAGGTAGTACCTGGATGTGGGTGTGAGTACTTCCATATTCCAAAGAGACCTGTGAATAATCAGAAGTGGCAGGAAGAAATTTGTAGGACAGTTTTCTGGAGATCTAACTTAGATATATAGACTACAGTGAGATGTCAACCAGGTGTGTGTCAAAGCTTGGTTTTCTCAAGAAGAAAGAAAGAAAATTCAGGAGGGTGTAGTGAGCATAGCTACAAAAGCACAGATAGCAATTGTTGCATACATCAGCAAGACAAGGTAAACCCTGTATTTTTCACCAGTTTTTAACTCAACTCACTAACTAGCCTGAAACTTGTAATATTTTTTGCTTATTAAAACAGATCCTATTATTAGTTAATTAACCCAGGAGAAGGAATGCTTTGGAAAGACATTGCTACTTGCATTTCAAAAGCACCCCTAACTGTAGATTCACAGGACCTGATCTGTCCCAAAATGAAATTGGGAAAGATGATCTATGCATTGCTAAAAAAATAAAAAAATAAAAAAGATAAATAAGATGTTCATAGAATTGGTCCATTTTTATCTGGAGGATGATTTGTTATATTTGAATAAAATTGGACTTAACCTGTCATACGAAGAAATTTTCCTTAAACCATAGTGGACAAGTGTGAATCCTTTGCATGTGCTGCACATCCTTTCTTGTTGACACACTGAGAAATTACAACAGCTGCACACCTCGTTCAGGAGCAGAAATGCACCACCATACTGATGAAGTCACCTCCCGTCCAGACTGCAATAAAACCTGCAAATCTCAGAGCTCACCTCACACACAAGCGTCTGGAAGAACTGACTTGAATCTCGCCCACAGGGTTGACACCTGAAGGCACTGTGAAAAAAGGGAATGCTAACCAAGAGGATTCAAGCATGCCACAAGCTCCCTTGCTCTGGAAATCAAAAGGCTTCTGCTCTCGGTCTATATCTTGGCTGAACTCAGCTGTGACGTGACGGGTGAGAAGCAGTGATGTGGGCTCACGGTACAAGTGTTACACTGCTGTCTGTCTGCAGTCCGGAAACCTCACTGGGAAAAAGATCAGAGGATTACACGACTTGGCAAGGAAATCAAGATTTAGGGCAGAGAGAGGTGTGGGCAGGGAAAGGGTCCAAAAGTGAATTACTCTAATAATGCTGAGAAACATTCATACAGGGTTCTTCCCATTTTACTGGCAGCGATCCTGAAGTGATAGCACACGGCGAGGCCTGAATTTAAATAGCCTCCAATGACAGTCACATGAAGGGTTGTTTGGTCTTGAAACAAAACAAAAATAAAGCCACTACACTCTTGGGGGGAAAAGTTCAGGGAAAAAAAGCAGGAAGGAGAAAGCTGTGCAGTGGGTCAAGGTTAGGAAAAAGATATAACAGAATGATATTGCTCTGTTTCTTAACATAGGGAGCTTTCCGTGCTATCCTTGCGTCTGTGGGTAGTTGGACTTTGGGTTTCTTTTTCTTTCCCTTTTTTCTTTTTTTTGTACTGCTGTAACTTGCAAGAACCTTCATCATGACTAATACACAGTGAATAGATGAATAAAATTTCATTCCTGACTTCCAAATCTGTACACGACTGCGGCAGGTTGACCTTGGGCAGCTGCCAGACCCCCACCCAGCCGCTCTCCATCTCCCCCTCCTCACCAGGACAGGGGGAGGAAGGAAGACAAAAAAGCTTGTGGGTGGAGAGTAGCACAGGGAGATCACTTCCCAGTTATAGCTATGGGCAACACAGACTTGGCTTGGGCAAGTTTAATTTAATTTATTGCCAGTTAAAATAGTTTTGGATAGTAAAAAAGAAATAAATTAAAATGATGCCTTCCCATCACACTTTTTCCCTATAGCTTCCCCTGCAGGACCTACTGGCAGCACCTTGCCACCAACATCAATACTATTACGCATGACGTTTCAGTGATAAGGCCATAATTTCATTTTTTTGTTTGTTTGTTTTTGGCAGTGGCCAATGTGTAGCAACAGCAAAGGCTTCTTTTATCCTGCTGTGGGAAAGATACAGCTTTCCAGCCTCAGTGTACCTGCTTATTATGGTTGTTACCATATTAAATAAGCTTATTCTGAGAGTTCAGCAGAGCCTGCTAAACAACAGGGAACCAGTTTCATCAGGAAATGGGGAAAATAGCGATGACAGAGAGAGGGGGTATGAAAAGGAGCATAGAGAGAACTTGTAGCTCTTTGCTTCTGCAATAGCAAGCAGCTGGCACCACCTTAATGACTAGACCATCTTTTCTCTTCCTGCACATTTCTCACTCACTGAATGTGCAAACCCTGTTTATTCATTTATTTGCTATCCACCTTGACAGCTGCTTGTGAAAATAAATAGCACACAGTGACGGAATTAAAGACAGAAGTAGTGAGTATGTACCAAGGGACAAAAAGCCAAATGCACGTCATCTCCCTCCAACACCTCCTAGTTTTCATGTGCTTGACTTCTTACATCTCAAATTCCTTTTAGTATGATAAAAGGAATATATTAACATGTTTGTCATTGCTAACAGGCTGAAGGAAAGCAATTCATATTATGCTGCAGGTGACAATTGTGCCTCTCAGCATTCAAGAAAGCGTCTTGCAAAGACTTAAATGTCTGAGCGATCTGAAATCTCAGCGAGGTGAGGAAAGACTTACTACTAGCAGTTTTTATCCTTACCCTCAGCCAGGCTTATTTTCCATATTCAGCACAGCCTCCCTTGCAGTAACCCGAAATTTGAAAACGTCCAATGCAAACCGAGTTCCACTAGACATAAATTTTACTTTCACATCCCCAGCCTGCCGCCGGGGCTGGTAGGAGCCTTGTGTCTACACTGAGGATGTGCTTCCAGGGGGTGGTGACAGCTCTCAGAAGAAAGCAGTGAGTGAAAGGGGAACATGACAGGGGGCTCTGTCTGACATGGACCTTAGCAGCATGGGAGAGGTTGCAGGAACGGCGGAGGGAGCAAGCACAGCCTGGCGGGGGACAGGACGCTCGGCATTAATTCTCACCCTCAGACAGCGCTTTCTGCCCGCAGCCCAAATCAACAGGAGAAGTTTGCTTTCAGATCATAAGAGAAGTTTCAGGGTGTTTAAAAAATAAAAAATAATTTTAAAAATAGACCACCGTAAATAAGCAATGTAAATTAAAATAAAGCCAAATTTAAAGTGTTCTAAGAGTCATACTCCTGTCCAATTGAAACAAAGATTATTCACTTACTCATACACAAATCAGTATCTTTGTGTAGTGAGATCACCTTCTGCCTTGACTGTTTCTGTGTTTTATTGAGGAGTTTGAAATTCTTGCTGAGGACTGGTCAGACTTGGGAGTACAGCAGAGTGTTGCTAGAGCCGGGGTGTGTGTGGAAACGTCTGAGTGAGCCTTTTGAAACATTAGGAATGGTCTAAGAGCTAACCTGAATGCTTTCAACTACAAGTTTTAGGTCTAGAATTAAGAGATGAATGTTAAAATCTGAGATCCTAGCCAGTGGATAGTTGGAAGCTGAAGTTCAGCATTTGTCTGTGGATTAATTTCAGTGACTGTGATTGATCACCCAAGTGAGAGCAGTTCTGCTTCCAGTGTAAGCAGACTTTATTCCTCACCAAATTCATCTTTGCTTAAGTGAGAAAAATATTTCAATCACCCCGTGCACGCTCTCAAAAGAGAGCAGAGTGAATTTAAAGGCAGTGGCTGCTTTCAGCCAGGACTGGCCACTCAGCCTGTCTGCATTTCCCATTCTGCCTGTGCTCACAAATGCAGCAGGACGGCAGAGCAGGGACTACAAAAGATGCACACGGCCTCATTTGTACCACAAACACACTTGCTGACCAGCGAGCAGCCAGCTTTATGAATTCAGCCTTGAATCTAGAAATCTGTGTGCTGTTCCTTTGTTCTTATTTTGATGTTTTTTGATTGTTTTTTGGTTTTGTTTTTGTGTGTGTGTGTTTGTTTTAGAGGAAGGGGGGTAAGGCACGGATCTAGCATTCCCAGATAAAAGCTATAGTACAAAACAACAAGTAAAAGGTTGGTGGCATTCTTTGCTTTGGTCTGAGAGTAAGGAGACCTGGCAGTTAATTGAAAAAATATCTTTCAGAGATACCTTTGAAGAGTATTGTTATGAATTAGTCTCTGATGACTGGTTGAATACGTTAAATAGGATCAATTCTGCTTTAAAGTGTTCTTTGAATGAAATTTCACAGATTTCAGTAAGTTTTTAGGACAGAGGAAGCTAGAAATGCATGCTTATTCTATTACAAAACTTGATCACAAAAAAAAACAACACCACCACTAGTCTGCAATGAATTGACACTCCATATCAACCACCAGGATTTTAACACAGATTTTTGGAGAGCTAATTAAAAAACAACTTCCAAAAGACATAACTCATTTTCCCCAAATATATAAGCAAGCAATGAACATCCTGATTCACTGCAGAGCATGGTCTTAATAGGGAGACACTCTTAGTGCCACTAAATAAAAACCACATCGAAATGTATTTCAGAGAGACTGTGGAAGTGTCTGGCATCAGCAGATTGTATGGCTACATCCAGAACTACAGAGCCCCAGTATTACCAGGCTAGTAAGATCTCTGAGTAGTGCCAAGATAAGTTCTTAAGTTCCTTAGGGAAAAGCATATAACCTGTCAGCTATGATCTTTGGTCAGCACCTGGCATAAAGCAAAATATCTCTGCATGGGGGCTTCAAGCAAGTCTCCTCTGCCACAGCAGTGCAAACACAAGCAGAGAGTTGCCAGGAGAAGCTGTGCAAGAAGGTAGAAGCCCATCCAAAAAATACAGCAATTAAGAATAAGCAGCAATGCCATCAGGCCCCTTCCAAGCACAGCATTAGGACTGTACACGTCACGCCTAGCATCCCCAAGCACTTGGCTAGAGTGCTCTAGGGACAGCTCAGCTAGGACTCCCAGAGAAAGTCAGAGTCCACCCTGGGTGGGCAGAAATAGCTTCCACAGTTTCCACATGACAAAAGTCATGCCCAGAAGTTATAACACATGCATTCACAGAAACATGATGCTCCCTCAATGGAAAGAAACTAAAATAATCTGTGACACAAGTCTGTCTTGTGGAGGGAAGGGATAAGACAGAAAAGTTCTTCCAGAAAAAAAGGTTTACTTGGTCAAAAATCCACCCGTATTCACCAACCACACTGCTTTCTGGGGACTTTCTAACACAAGCCCAAACCAAAATAAATTTTTAAAAAATGTTACCAGAAAAATTACAAGAATGTTAATTCTGATCATTTGTGCTCCATGAGGATGCCCTCTGAGTGGAAAGGAACAGGCCAGGTCAGTGCTCTAGTGCAACCTGGTGCATGCTGACTGCTTAATTTCTCCAGGTAGCATCAGCTGGACCCAGCATGCATTTTCCTGATCATAATGGACCTCAGTCCATTTTACAGGGAGCTCTGCGCAAGATCTGTGTGATGTAGTCTTACAGTCTGGTTGTGAAATGTTTTAAGAGCTCTTCCAGTATCTTTACAACATAGTATATAACACAATACAAAGCGGGTTTTGTTAAAAGGACAAATAATTATTTAGCAATAAGTTGAAGACAAAAATTAAAAAAAATAAAAAATAAAAAATAAAAATAGTTTTCTTGCTTTCATTGTAGATTGCTTAGACCATAAAGTAGAACTTCAGGTAAAAAAGAATGGAAAGTCTTTTACAAGTCACACTGAATTTCTAGCTCAGTGGATGCAAAATATTTGTTGTTCAAAGTGAATATGGACCCCTGTAAAAGTGCAATATTTTTTCCTGTCTGATCAAAAATATCAAAGGATAGCGGAGAAGAGAAAACCCCTAAGAAAAGGCAGCTAACCCCAGCCTGCAATGAAAAGAGCCTCGAATAAAGTGTGCAACCAGCTCTCCGAACCAATCTTTGTGCGAAGAAGCAAACGTTGAGGCCTGAAACAGGAAACTGAAGGAGGTCACTCCACTTTTATTGAGCTTTTCCTCCTTGTCAAACCACCATGCTGTGTGTTATACTCCTTCTGGGTCACTGGGAGCCTATCACAAAGCCCCCTCTGTTTGGGTACCCTTCACCCAAACTCCACCAGGCAGCAGAGCAGAAACACTGAGGTGGAGCTGCCGTCCAAAAAGCTCCCCGGCACAATAGCTGCTGCTGTCACAGTCTGACAATAAAGTGGATTTTATGCTGGTATATTTTTCTCATCATATGCATGACAGAAAGTTTAATGGGCCTTGCTAGTTTCTCAGTGGCTTTTAAGACCCTATAAAATAGCCTGCTATCAGTTCGATCTGTGTTCTCAAGATGTCTGCCTGGACATCAGAGAGCTCCAGCAGGAGCTATGTTTTCATTCCCCCAACCTGCAGGGGAAAGATAAGCTAATTAGTTGAGAAATTAGAGAGGGAAACTATTAGCATCACAGAAGTGAAAACGAAAGCTCTATAAGAATTTAAGAGATGGGGAACTCCTACTCACCTACTGCTCTCTTGGGGGCTGGAGGTTTTTTGTTAACACACCTTTTATTTTCTGGGGGAAGGCAGCTCCTGCCAACAGCCCCACTCTGCAGGAACCTGGTTACTGTTGGTGTGTTTAGGTCACAGGAGAAACGCTCTGACTTTTGATAGTCTACCTGCAGTTGAATCTCTTGATTTCATGAGATTTCAGTTTGTAGGGGACAAAAAATCTGGGCTTCAGAGTTACTGAAGACAGAAGCTACGGACGGAGATCTGGATGAACAAGCAGAAAGGCAGCTGCTTCTCTTCTGACCAATCCTTCCTGTCCGGCCACTGAAGTCATACCCCTTTCCCTTCTCTTTCTCGGTTTCTCAGCAGCCTGGGAGCATCCTACAACAATTTGTAGATAAATCACTTGGTACCAGCTTCTTCTGCGGGACTGGTCCATCCTCATCATTATCCCGTATCCATTGTCACCCTCAATTCAGGAGAAAGCAGACAACTTGTCATTTTGCTTCTCTCTTATTTGACCTATTGCAGCCATGTCCACAGTGACAGTACTCCAGGAGTAAGATGCAGAAGGATTGCATCATGCTTTTGCTGCACAGTTTACCAACTTCATTCTTAGAAAACAAATAGAGACTGACTGCTTCTATTTTCAGTTTTATGCAGATCTGAATTTGCTGCCTGCTCCCACAATCACACCTGGTATTAAAGAAAAGATGCAGTTCCGACCATACCCACTGCACAGACACATTATCATCGACCCAGATTCTGCCAGGCTCCCTCGCAGTTTGGAATACCTTTCTTGGCAATAGTTTTCCACAGATTTAGCAAAGCTCTCTCGGTAGTAGGCCTCATACAGTCTGAACATCATCACCCGAGTCCAAACGGTGCTCTGGATCATGATGATGTTTTACAGAGATCTGTTTAAACTTTCCTCTGATACAGCTTGCATGAAATTTCAGATTGCTTCCATAACTAAGACATTCACCCTATTCACAAGAAAGGCTGCAGAAAACATTACCCTGGATTGACATTTGTCTTACAGTAGCTTATATTTAGACCTTACAGACCGATGGCAAAACATATCTATCCTGCAAGCAGGAACTTCAAGCCTGAAGTTCTAAAAAGCAAGTACAATCACATGATAGGCTATGGTTTTGATGATACAAAGTGGAGAAAAACTGGGACAAAGATATTCTTGTTTCTTCTTGGGAAAAAAAAAAAAAAAAAAAAAAAAAAGAATATATATTTTAAGTAACGACCACATGAAAAGTATGTTTTAAGCAGCAACCACATAAGAAACAGGCAAGATAAAAGTATTCAAGCAGGGAAGATCCAAAGGACATTTCAGAGGGACTAATCATCCATGTAGAAAGTAAGCTGCTAAACACTTGATTTTCAGCTCTTTCCCTGGGAGATGTGAGAACTTCCACTACTGAACACTGCAGAAATCAAGTATGCTGGTAGTAAGAGGGAAGAAACAGACAGGAGCAGACCTCCTTCACCTAAAGCCATTTCTCCCAGAAAATATGTTCCTAGCCCTGACCAAAGCCATGCCCAAACAGACTTTTCTTTCTGAGCCACGAGGGTATTCCCTTTCCTGTCCTCTCCTGCCACATCTCTTTCCTGAGTTACCTTCTCAGGGGGCTCCAGACCCCTGGCACAGGAATCACTGCCAGACTCACTCCAAAATACCCTAAATGTATTTCTTCATGAATATTCTCTGCGCTCTTCTTGCTGCTGGAGCAGTTCTCCCTGGTCCTCTTCCCTGTTTCATCATGGATGCATTCCTAACTCCATTCCCATAAATACACGATACAGACCAAACTCATTCACTTAGGAAATTTAAGGGAACTGCACTTCCAAACACTCCCTTTTTTCCTAATAACCCCTCAGGAAAGGGAGTAGCCACTTCTACAACAGTGGCTAAATGAATGCCATCATGAACATCATGTCCCTTTCCACCTAATGTTCCTTTAAGTACTCAACATGCCTTCCTTGAAATACACTGAGCTTTCTCAGTGCCGGTTCCTGGAATTCCTCGTACCTTCATGTGATCCCACAAAGTACAAACAACCAGCTAGGAAGAAAGATGCTCCTTCAGCCAGCTCACAGAGCAAAACATGTTGCTTCAGGGCATGGTAAAACTGACCACAGGCTTCCCAGATCACTTATACTCAGGCTTTAATGAGTGTGTGACTCTGCTAAATCTGCCTGCTCAGGTGAGGTAAATAGGAGCTAATTTAGCAGCAACATGCTAGGACTTTCCATGTTACTATATAGATAGAAAGATATAGATATAAACCTTACAGTGGCTACCACTACCCTGCCAGCAATGCCACACAAAAGGCAGAGACACCCCCACCTGTGGCTCAGTTTTCCCAGAGTGCCTGTGTCAGAAGCAATGACCCAGCTTGTTTCTCCTGGTGTGCCCAGGCCACTCTCAGGACACAAAGAGGAAACACTTGTTATGTTACCCAAACACATGTATTACAGTGGCACCCAGCTCTTTCACAGACTCTGGGAACAACGTGGCTCCCCACCCCTCTCCTATGTGTCAGCGTATAGGCACGGGATTATGTGGCCTGGTGTCCTACAATAGCCCCTTTGAAGAATGTGAAAAAAGTAAAAGTTAATAAATCTCTCTCCATACCCTCCTGAAAATGCAGAAAGTTTTCCATCGACTGTTAAAGAAGTGTTTGTTCTGTTAACTAGTACTTGTGCTAAATGCATATATGTATTTACACAAACATTTTGTATATTTACTGTCGGTTTTGAGAGACATGATCCACATGTCACTGAGGTCAATAACATTTTAATTGCTAAAGAATTTTTTTCAAAGCCACCTGGGAATGGTAAAACAGGATACGGGCCTTTTATTCCCGCTCGCCTTCACGAAACAAGCTCTTTTCTCTGCAGTGCACACGATAGTTGCTATGCATACAGATAGGGCCTTAACAATGCTATTCTGACATTTAAGCATTTCACCCTCTGTGCAGTACAGCCTGTTTGTATTTTTAAGCTTGGTTTTTGGGCCAAATGCAAAGAAACCACTGTGTGACTCTGAGCTTATTGTCTGTGCTCCCATCTGAAAAGGTAACGCTTGGGTGTGTCGGGTATCACCTGGGGATTTAAGCAAGAGACTTTCTGCAGTTAACCCAATCCCATGACCTGCTCTGAATTACCTTTGATTTGAAGGCAGTTTAGTTAACCACCAAAGCTGCCCCTTCCATTAATTGGAATCCAATTCTCCTGAAACGGGGGCGTACAGTAATTCCTATTTTGCCTCCTAATGGCTCTGTACATACTCTGTTACACCTTGGAGCAAATCTACCAGTGAGACACAGGTGAAGAAGGTTGTTTTCTTGTGCCTACCTTCCCAAATCTAGTTTTCTTTCCTAAGCATTTTCAAAGTGTCATTGTCTAGTTATCTCTGTCTCATTTCTCCTCATCACTGAATGCAAAGCTGGGATCCAGCCTGTGTGCACAGAGCAATAGACCTGGCTGCTAGACATTTTGTGAGTTTGCAAGCTAAACTACAGAATGGTTGAGGTTGGAAGGGACCTCTGGAGGTAATGTGGTCCAGCCCCCTGCTCAAGCAGGGCCACGCAGAGCAGGATGCTCAAAACCATGTCCAGGCAGCTTTAGAAGATCACCATCAGGGAGATTCCACCACCTCTCTAGGCAGCCTGTGTAACGTGTCACCTGCACAGTAACGCGTTTCCTGATGTACAAGAAGGAGCCTCTTGTGTTCCAGTTTGTGCCCACTGCCTCCTGTCCTGGCACTGAGGAGAACCTGGCTCTGTCTTTTAATAAAACCTAATAAAAATCTCATAATATGCAGCAAGGGGAAGGGGGGATGTTTTAAGAAGTTATGTTTAGAAAAGAGGGAAAATTGATGCAACATAAGTGCCAGTCACTTTCAATAATTTACCAAATTGTAACTGTTTCAGAAATCCTTGCTTAATGCAAAAGTAGAAGGGAGGACCAACCAGAATTGTGCCCAGATAGCTGGTATGTTGTTAGATCCTCTGTTCTTCACAGTCCCTGCAGGTTTGTTCACTTCTAGAGTTAGACTATCAGAGACATGTGGCATGTATCCCACTCATCCCATTCCGCTGACTTACTCTGTGCAAAAGCAGATGCTTTACAGCAGAATCACTGATGTTGACCTCGGGGACACATAGACATGCTCATACACAGCAGTTGTTATCATTTTGCCACCCTAATCATTCCTTAAGGACAAGTGTATTTTGTTTACAGCCTCGCAGGTTTTTAGAAGAAGCAAGATTACAGGCTACATGTAAGATATACATTAAATATAACTTTTGGTAAATGAACACCACCTCTTAAAAATCTGGCCAGGAATTGTCCCCAGGGTATTTCCTCTGGGAGGACGTAATACAATTTGGGTGATTTAAAGGTTCTGTCTAGTTCTTTTAAATATTCTTTTGACGTTGTATTGCTCCGCTTGTAATAGATTGTTATTGCCCTATATTGAGTTTGCAGAGTGAAGGTAAATCTTTTGTGATGTGATTGTGCTACCCTAAACTCAATATTGTTCACAGGTCCTTTATAACTCCCTGGTTTCACTGCAACAAGCGGGACAAATTTTCATTTTTACTCTTTTAGATTTTTATTCTGTGTTCTGAAACTCAAAGGGACTGCATTTACAGGCAACGTCTAGTGCACTTTTCATGATCTGAGAACTCAAGTGCCATGCTGGGACCACTGCTATTCCCTCTCCCCAAGCACTTATTTGCAATATATATGTACCAAAAGAAAGAGGGAAAGGAGCAAGAGAGCTTGTGTCTTCCACAGGCATCCTGAACTATTTTTGCTACGGCAAAACAGCTGTAGAAAAAATAAGCTTCCAGTTCCAATACCAAATGCATCACGGCAATTCTTGCTTCAGAAGTACGTAACACACATTTTCATATAATATTACTGGCCTAACTTCTTATATTGGTACTATAGGCACAGTAACTACCTACTGCAAAAGATGACGTGTTGACATAGGTATGTCCTAATGTCTTTTTCGATCCCCTTTCCTAGTCGGATGAGTGGACTTCTCCAAGTATGGTGTCAGTTAAAAACACACAATGCTGACACCTACAGGACAGCAAACCTTTCCCTTCTGGTGTTATGGATCCCAAGCCTCCAGAAAGTATAGATAGCTGCTGGGTGCACAGGACTCTAGCTCTCACTTCTGCTACGTCCTGAGTTCCTTCCTAGCTTGCCTGCACAGAGCCACCAAGGGCACTTGTTGGGTTCCCCAGCTCTCCTCCGAGACTGCCAATGACCCACCAGCTCCAGGCAGTTAACCCTAATAACCTTTTTGAAGCAGAATTTGCAGTTGCATTTGAACAAGTGTATATGGCAACCCCACCTTAATGATACTGTCCTTGTTCGCCATGCACCTTTTGTCTGAGACACTCTCCTGCTGCCCAACTTCCTAATGCAGGCTTATGTAATAAAAACAAGCAAAACTTTGGAGCAGATCCCACTCCTCAGCTGAAGTAATCCGCAGACTAAATTTCCCCTCCCCACTCTTTAGAACATTTGGTAACGACAGAAAACATTGGATGTGGTTTTAATATTCTGTCAGGGAATTAGTGCATTTCAGTACGAGGATATTTTCATTTTGCGTGCTGCCAAAGAGCCTAATAGGCAGCAAATAAAGAAAACTCAGCTTAGTGAGAGATCTCTTTAAGCATCAACTGTCCTCAAGGCCTTTGTGCTTCCCTAAATGCTTTCACTCCTTTTAATGATCAGGTTTAGTTTTGAAAGCCACACCGAGCACAGAGTCAATGTTTCTTCTAAGAGGAAAAAAAAAAAAAAAAAAAAAAAAAAAGGAGCATTCTTTTTTTTTTTTCCTGATCTTTGTATTAGCCAAAAATATCTGTACTGCCTAGGGCTATTTAGGAAAAAGGTTTGACATTTACAGAGGTTAATAAAGCAAAGAAAGAAAATAGTTTGTCACTATTGTGCAGCTCTTCTTGTTTCATTTCGTTTTTAAGTTGGGGTCTCTTTATTTTTTTTGTGCCGTCACATACTTCTGGAGAGGTAGAATTTCATTAGAAATGCTGAAGAAAACCAACCTTAATTAGTCTGAAACACATCAGTAAACTCAAGCTTGCTGGCGCAGACTCATGTAGTGTGAAAGGCCGATACACTGGGGTCAGTCATGGTGAGTTAGTGGTTTAGTAAGACTCCCTTGAGTCTACCTCTCAAAACTACAAGCGGTCAGCAAGACAAAATAGCCTTGATCCGCATTCAAAGTCATGCCTCCTTGGACAGGATGGTTAGTTACAGCTTTCTGCCTGCTAATGTTCCAATTATTCCTGGTGCCCTTTGTGTCCCGGGTCTCATTCTGAAATGTTTGGCTCGGGCCCTTTTCCCAGGTGAGTGTGCTTTGGCTTTGTGTAAGTCAGAGGTCCTTTGTGAGATGTGGCTTTGACTCTGAGAACACGAGCTGCGAACATTTTATAAGGCACTTTGGGCTAAAAGCCACTCTGACATGGCATTCGGGCAAACACCCCGTAGTACAGGTGACGTTGGCCAGACCAACAGCTGTCCCTGCAGTCTGCCCTTTGGGGAACTGATCAAAATTTTTACTGAGACTCTCTAAAAACTTAAAACACAACAAAAACCTTTGTTGGGCACACTCACAGATTGATGCTCGCCGGAAAACAAAGTAGCCAATGTGCAGGGAAGGCCCAGTTTGGATGCAGTGAGGACATTTATTTGGTGGTGTGCCATAGACATTTTAAAAAGGAAAAACATCTTCACCCAGTCCTGTAACTTGGTAGATTCAGTCTGTTTCAAATACCAGGACTTCATGTCAACAAGATCAAATGATTTGAAATTAAAATAAAAGTAGTATTTTGAGGGCACAGTTTCTTATTTGGTATCTTTTCTGTGATCACAAAGCTGAAGGCAATCTTGGGAGGGAAGATGAGAAGGTCTAGAGCAGACACTGCTGAGCATTCACATGAATTTTGGAGCAGGGGGTTGACAAAAATGACAAGAAAGGAGAAAAAGCTTCAATGTTACACTAAATAGCGTTCTGTAATAATGTGAATTGACAGAAATGCCTGGAATTGAACTGAAAAGTATCAACACTGTAAAACTACTCCCGTGGCATGGAGCAGCACTACAAAGCATTGGCAGTCAGAACTTAAACAGGCCCAATTAAGATAAGCATCCATAAAAAACAAAATGTGGCCCAATCCTACTACTTATTTCCTGAACATAAAGCAATGGACTCATCCAAACAAAAAACAAAAACACACTTGTATCCTCAAGAGCTTCTGCTTCCCCTAAGGCAAAGGAAGTAAAGACATATCCCAATGTTCCTGGAGCTGGAGAAACTACAGAAGCAACTCTGGAGCAGCTTCAGTAGGAGTTTTATCAGATTTTAAGAAGCTGCCCAGACTACTGTGATGAATGTAGCAAAAGCGCAAGGCACCCTTGGAGACAGCCATCAGCACAGAGGCAGGCTCATGGAGAGGGAGAGAGAAAAGGGGTCCCCAAAGCCATTTTTGTCTATTTTGTTGGTGGTATTTTTTTAAATTCCAAATCTACGTGGAGATCTCTCTAGCTGATGTTTAGCTTTCTTCCAAGTGATATTATCACTGCTACATAACACGTCCTGAGACCTGAACAAAAGAACAAAGCTGCTGGGACAACCCAGCTGATCCCCGGGCTGATAGGCTGAGCTGCCATCATCTGGCTTCCCCCTGAAAAGGAGCTGGAAACCAGAGGCGAGGAGCCAGTGCCCAGAGACACTGCGGGGACTGCGCAAGGAAGATCACCTAACGGCATTTTGCTTTCTTATTGTTCACCCTGCCTGATCCTGGAGTACAGGTGCTGGTAGATGAGTTTTTGGAGGGTCACTCCCTCTCTTCACACTCTGCATTAACTCCCTCACTGCCCAGTAGCAGCAACTATCATGTGCCTGACTGGCAGCTTTCCGAGTAATTACAGGGGAAAATTGACCAAAATATTTACAAAATTCATCCAGTTGTGATGGATTTGGGATGATGGAAGTACACTGAAAGCAAGCAATATTTTACTTTCAGTCTTCCTGGAGCTTGCCTCCTCTGGATCACATATTCACCATGAGGAGTAATGGTTCTGTTCCTTAAAAAGAATTGTAGTTTAATTTACAAAAATTAAATTTCTGAACCGAATGATTCTTTCTTCAATGGGTAGCAGAATTAAAATATAAAATAGAACGAAATAAAATCAAGCATCATCTTTCCCTCCTTCACATCTCCTTTCCTTTGCTTCCTCAGCCTCTGTGGGATCTGTTTTTCCAAAAAGAGTTAAACTGGGTGGTTCTCAGGGGCTTACAACAGGCACAACTATTACTGAAAAACAATCTGATACATTCAACTTCGCAAGGCCCTGCTCTTTCCCTCTAATCTTTCAGCAGGACCCAAGGGAGGCTGAAGCTGAGCTCAGCCTATTCTCTCCTCCAACTTTGATTCGCTATTAAATTCCGTCTAATGACGATGACTTTGCCATCTCACGTTCATCAGCAGGCTACGCACAGAACAATGCGGGTCCGGCCTTGGATAGAGGGACATTGTTCCTTCCTCCTGGTTGCTCTGTTTGAGCAGCATCACATGAAAGCTCCCAAATACGGGAGACATGCAAAACCCACAAGCAGTATTAATCTCCAGGGTGCGAGGGTAACTCAAGTCCTACCTCGTGCATGGGTGTTTGTATTTGTGTTGTTCCCCGTCGAGTTTAGAAAAACAACAACAAAACCCACAGAAGGATATTGCATAAGGAAATACCAGAAAATGCAGTAGAAAACAAAAAGCAATGCTGCGACTGAGGAGTCTCGTGCATGCCACTGCCCAAGTAGCTTAATGATCTGCGCTAAAATACTGTACCTCTATTTGTGTGTCTATACATGGCAGAAAACAACTCTCACAGTCTTTTAAATCCATGATCTCTTACTTGCTTATAAGTAGCACAGCTTTTAACAAGCTAGTGCAGTCCCCATCACTGACCACTACCTGGGGAGCCTGTCCCAGTGCCCAACCACCCTCTGGGTGCAGCACCTTTCCCTAGCCCCCAGCCTGACCCTCCCCTGTCCCAGCTCCATGCCGTTCCCTCGGGTCCTGTCGCTGTCCTCAGAGAGCAGAGCTCAGCGCCTGCCCCTCCGCTCCCCTCCTGAGGGAGCTGCAGGCCGCCATGAGGCCTCCCCTCAGCCTGCTCTGCTCTGGGCTGAAGAAACCAAGGGACCTCAGCTGCTCATCATACACCTTCCCCTCTAGATCCTTCATCATCTTACACTTCCATTCTGCACTTCCAGAACTACAGGTGGACCATCTGGCTGCACACTGCAATCAGCAAGAACACACTCTTCCATATTGCTTTAGTAGATACAAGGCAAATAAAAATTAAAAACAACCAAAATACAGCAAAAGCCTTACATTTCCTAGAATGAGTTCCCTCTTCACCCATGTTTAACTCTTCCACTGCCTTGTGCCAACAGATTCCACATATTCAATACACAAGCATTGTAAACTGTCTGGGGAAGAACAAAGCAAAATTAAGCAAGCTGTAGTCCAGGCATGAAGCATATTAGATGCTAGCAATATGTTGAGAGCTACAGGGTTATGCTTTCTACTATTCACTCAACTCTGTCTCAAAAAAAAAAAAAATCAAGAAATTCAATTTCATTATTTCAAATATTTTTCTAATCCATTCTCAACTCAAATAAATAGTCTGGTTTTCTACTCTAGTGAGGTTCACCCAGCTGCTCAAGCTAGGTGATTTTCTGAGCTGAAGCCTAAATATGTTGATTCATCTTTTACCAATCCAGCTCAAAAGAGTATCCACTGTGAACAGGACTTGTATGCACTTTATTTCCCTTTCTGCTTTTCCACAGAAGCAAGACATCTCTAATGATTTCATATAAGATATAAACCTGAAGGAGCAGTTGCACCCAGGCACACACAGAGTCAGCAGCAAAACAAAGCAGAGGAAAAGTAAAATATAAAATGTAATGCTATATACTGAAAAGTATTAGAAGTTTTGAAGCTGCTCTGCATGTACACACATCTGTTTGACTCACAAACACAACACCTAAAACCATGCTAGCATCAATATTGCTTAGGGAACAAAAAAAATCCATTCCCCAAGTGCAAAGCTTAATCTGATTTTTCTCTCAAAGGCTATTATGAGGTTTTCACCTGAATCACTAGAACAAACTGATGCAGACATCAGAACAAGTACTAGACCCAAATTTACTGAAAATCAAATTTTAACATGCTTGCAGAAGTATAATATACAGTATTTTTTTTCTGATCAGTTATTCTGGTGGTAATAGAACTTTATCCACAGGAATACCAACACCACTTAAGTAGCCAAGCTTGAAGCTACCTACTATTTATAAAAGGACCTGGCCAATCTTCTAGTCGAGGCTACACATTCAGTCAAGGCCCCAAAATCTGTGTACATACTTGCGTCCTAAAACACTGTGATAATATTACCCTCACACGGGAAGAGAAACTGAACTTCGGGAGCTGGCTTTTTTATTATTGGCTAAAAGGTCTCTTCATCCTTTTTCTGATTATAGCAACAAAAGAACAAAGAAAGATCTAAGTACTGGCAAAGCGTGTTTTAACCCATGTTCCAGTCAAAGGGAAACAAATTACTCTGCCCTTATCTCTGAAAGGAGATCCAGCCTCAGGGTAACTCAGCCTCGCTGAGGATGTGTCCCATGCCTAAAAGGAGAGCTCCACAGTGAAAAAGAAACCATTTGTCTCTGTGATGATTTTTATTACCTCTCGCACAGTTTTTCATATCAGACCCCCAGGTGTTAGAATTCATGTACCTACGTGGTCAATATGTCTCTCCCCTTTAACACAGTGACAAATGCACTTTGGCTCACTCCGCAGGCATCCCTCAGCCATTTTGAAATGCACAGCCCTCACGCGGGATTATCACACTGCTCGATAACCTAAGCGATAAACCTAACACCAGGAGAGAGGGTGCATGAGCTGGGGAGGCTGAAGAACAGTGCTGAGAGCAGCGTCCTACATAACCTGCTTTCAGAAGGAAAGTGCAGAGCCCCTGTGAGACATCCTTGCTTCTCAGGTTGCCTTTACTGTCTTTTGTCTGGTATTTTGTCAGGTTTCTATGCTGCTTTTTCTGTATTTCAGAAAGTGACTGCAATATGCTAAGCAACACATCAGGCTTGAGGCCGTCTGATTACAGCTTTTTAACTTGGACACCAGGCCAGCCTGCTAAAGCAGTGGACCGGCAAACCTCCTGTAGACGAGTCCCTGCTTGTGATGTGGGCAGTCCCCTCACTGTCTCAGGGATAAGTCAGGTCCTCCCTTGGTCAAAACCACCCTGGGTTCAAGCAAACAGACCTCACTCCCAGCAGCTTTATCGACGACTGGGATGCCTTTCACATTGAAACATAAAATCCAGTTTATGAGGTATCAGAATAGCACCTCTGTTACCATTTCTGCTCAGCTCAAAACATCCAGTAGTACTATACCATGGTAACACTTGGATTTGCAATTGCAACAAGGGCAGGAATTGTCACTTGTTTATGGCATACAACTGTATAGGCAATATATATGTAGGGTAACTACAAAGATGAGTGAGTCTTCAACACCTAAAGCCAACCTGCACTGCCAGTTATGCTCTTGCAGTAGGACTGAAGCCAGGACAGGTAACAAATGTGAAACCATACTGCCTGCCTTTAGGAAACAACATACCTTTTAAATATAGGTCACTTCAAAAAATGATCTTTGAACAAAATATTCCTGTTTTGATCAGGAAGTGTTTAAACTATTTTTTTTTTTCCTTTTTCTCCATTTTTTGGGGGAGCAGAAGTGTTTGTAATCAATAATAATTTCATAAAGCAAATGTAATTTCAGATACAAGGCAACTTTCAAATCTCCAGCTGGCCTATTAATCATAAAAATCTCAAAATCTGAAACTTTGGGTCAATTGTTCGCTGTGCCGAAGAAGTAAAAAGATTGCTGCGATATCATGTTTTCTTCCATCTCTCACTCATCTTTCAAAACTCGGATGTGAATGGATTTTGCTCCTCTCAAAGCCTCTCCCCTTTAAACACTTGTTGTCTCTACTGCTGATCATGTTTCTGAGAAATTACTTTATGCAAAAGATGGAGCAAGATAAGGTTGCCACATTTCGTTTTATCTTTTTGGCTGAGTTATTAGGACTTAAAGTTGTGGTGACAAGACTGCTACCTTCTAATAGGCCTTGTTGCCATGGGAGCGGGAGTTTTGAAAAGAACAAGGCCCACGGCCACCAGGACCTTTTTGCTATTATTTCCACCCCTCAGCCAGCACAGGAATCCTTAGTCACAGACAGGGAAATGTAGTGTAGTATACATGGTAACACTTGCTGACAGTGAAAAACAAAAGGAGTGGAAACTAATACTGCAGAGAGCTGAGCTGCATCACAGCCTACAAGCAAGAGCATTTCTCTTCTCTAAAAGAAATGCTTTGTGAGCCCAAACAATCCCCTGCTCTGCTCTCCTAGAGATAAAAAGGACAGAGGGCTGTCATCACACGAAGGCAGCATTTTGGAAGGGGCAGGAATCTGGGGGATCCTGGGACAGGATCCTCCATGCTAGGAGTTAATGGAGAGAGATTTCTGTTTGCATAAGCAGAAGCCTGTGTCTGCCCATACTCATAGATGCCTTTGGTCAAGTAAAGACTCAGTCCAGAGTCTTTTTTTGGCTGGTAGACTCAATCCAGAACCACCCATGGGATTACAAATATCCCAGGACAGGTAGGGAAAAGACATTCAGTATTATTTTCCACTCAGTGATTTAAAATAAAATAATGTAAATTGCTCTGTTAATGTGCAAGTATTCCTCTTTTTGAGGATGTTGTTAATGTACCCATAGTCTAAGACAGAGAGGGTATGTCAGAAAGCCAGAAAGGGAGATCTCCATGGATCACACTGAACACAGTTATCTACACATTTGATCCGGCTTTTATAAATCCAACAAAGATCATAAAGGTTATGCTTGTCAGGAATTACCCATATCAAAAATGGGTTTAATCTAAAACCACAAGAATATTTTTGGAAGACTGGATCCTTAGTAAATTTCAACACACAAGCGCACATAAACAAATGCTCTCCTTGTGTGACTCTCCAAGAAGCTCCTTCCAGACAAAGGGTGAGAACAGAAATAAATATTAGTCAAATTAATATGAAGGAGTCAGATAAATAGTGAAATGCATCTCATTTGGCAATGCAAGGTTGCTCTCCAATTATATTCTGCTTGGTTTATCCAGTCAAATGTTGTGTTCACTCTTCCTGTGCAGTCTAAGTACAGCTCTGAATGAAATATGTATTTGAAAACAGGTATTGTCACAAGACCTCATTTTCATTCCCTAGAACTACAAGCTAAAATAGAAATATTTCCTAAAGAAACACAGTTTCAACAACTTTGGCATTTTGTTTTTTTAAATTCAAAATCCACCACTGCGATGAACGCTCCTCTGACAGTTCTGCAGAACATCTCCTGCAAGTAGCAGGATACACAGAAAATTATTCCAGTTCTCTGGGTGAATCTACACAATCACCTACATCTTAGCAATTGAATGAGCTCAGGTAAAGCCAGGTTTATCAAACAGAGAAAGCTTAAATAATATAAAAGAAACTAGATATCCAATGTATGCTACCTGTTATTCAGTCTGCCCATACTCATCACTTCTTAATTATAGCGTCACTTTGCCTGTGTCTAAAGAGATAGAGAGGTAGTGTTTAAGAAAATATTTTATTTTCATCTATTTTGTGTATGTTTTATTTATTTATTTTAATCACAGACATAAAGTAAACCCATGAATTTTTTATGAAATTCATTTTCTCCTGGCGATGATATTTAGTCTGCTCCCACCAAACCACCATCCTCTCTGACTGTAACTTTGAGATATCCCAGGTAAATGGACACCAGACTGTGACAGACTCCAGATATGAAGCAACAGAAGTCTTTAAAATATCAGTGGAAGTTTTGTTTAAATACAAGTGTAAAACCCCAAGTCCGCCAAAGGAAATACATCTATAAAGGCATGCTATGTTCCAGTCTTCTGCCTTCAACAGAGGACTCACAAAAGCTAAAACCCTGTCCCATGATCTAAAGTTTTTGCAGAATTAAGTGTTTTCCAGGTACAGTATGCTAGCAATATTTCCTTGAAATGTAAATGCTTATTTTGATTGCATTGCCCTGGATTATTTTGAGAAAAAAAAAGTACTTCTTATCTAGTTTCCATAAAAGCAGACCAGCATATGCTCCTTATATCGCAGTAAGGAATAAACCTTCTACTGTGCTTCCCTCTGAAACATAACCAGGAGAGCAGGGCTTCATGAGTCCCTGCAGTATGAAGGGAGGAGTGTTACATTCTGAATCCTCCTTTCCCAAGACGTTTAGTCTCACACAGTCACCTGTCTTCCAGCTTGTTTCTTACTGCTCTTTCTTCCTTCTTCCCTTTTGAATCCATAGATCAATTTCATTAAAAAGTGACCGATCCCTGAGGGTTCAAAAGCATCAAGATCCCACGAGTTCCACAGAAACAGGTGGCCAGGAGAAGACAACCACATTGACACTGATTTAAGAGAGGGTTGAGGTTCAAGTTCTCATCTGAAAGCTTGTAAGGAAAGTTTCAGTGGAGGCTGCGCCAGTTCTGCTACTCCCAAAGTGGTTGTTAAGCATTTGCAGGGCATGCAATCGGAGGCCATCACTCCTCAGGTTGTAACTACAGCAGCTGATCCAGGTGGCTTATAAATCCTCCAAGGAACCTAACAGTAGTTAACATGTTTTAGAAGGCAACAGAGTTTGTGCTGTACTTATTTTGCAAATGCAATTCACCACATTTGCAATGTATCTCACCACTCAAGGAGTTTCTTCACACTATACTGTCATGGGAAAAGAAAAAGATTCATAACACAAACTACGTTGACTTTCAGGCTACTACAATAGGGTAATTCTTTACCCTCTCACATTTGACATGGGGAGGAAAAAAAAAAAAAAAAAAAAAGAACCACAACAACACAACAAAAGAGTTCCTAAAGAGGAGAGTAATCTTAAAAGAGAGAGATCCTCAAGGCCTTTGCATGAAATAACTGATTTGCAGAGTTGCTCCTTAATGTGCTTTTCCCATTTTTGCCAATTGACAATGACAGTGCTTGTCGACAGAATAGGATTTTTTTTTTCTTCCCATGTCAGAAAATTGGCTACTAATTCCTCAGAAATTAAACCATATGCAATGATACTACACATTTCGCACAAGAAGAAATTGTTCAGGATATCAAAGGGCTTAGTCATGGAGGTTTTCACCAGGCAGAATTACTGCTTACTGGTAGTGTTATTTATTTATTTATTTATTTTTATTTTTTAATAGGGACTGCAAGAATGTGTAAATCTGTAGAGACATGAAGTTTTTACCCTGACACATCTGTAGATCTGTACTACTTTATTTGTATAAAGCCTCTAGCTAAAACAACTTTTATTTCCTATGAGTGGGCAAACTGTTGATTCCATTGAAATAAGAGAAGCAAGCAGCTGATGCTACAGGTCAAGCTGGATAGATGAGGGCATCTCAGCAGCTCTAGAGAAAAGGCCAGAGCAAGTCAGCCAGAGCAGAGGCAGGAGGCTGACGTGGAATCCCAGGGAAGGACCCCCAGGATATGTAGACAAGGAATTTTCTTCTTCTTTCTAGTCCCATTTTCCACTCCTAATCTGCTCTGCTCCAGCAGTGTCCTTTTCCTTTTCTTAGGTATGGGACACATACCTTCAATCAACATCTTTTACTGAGAGGTGCCTGTGTTTACATTTATACCCCTATAAAATGCCTTCTTTATTCTTAATTTCTAGTGCATCTCCCAGTCTTCCCAGTTTCGAGGAAAAGGGTTATAAAGGGAATTGGTGCTGGGAGAAAAGGGTCAGGATATACTGTTAGAAGAGGGACCAGAACCATAGGACTTCCTGCTGCTGCATCCCATAGGAAAGGGCAAATGATAGTTGTTGATGCTTGGGAAAAAATGTGAAGTACTAGTATTACTGTCAGCTATACATGTGACTATTTCATCCTTCTTTTGTGAATATGTTGTTCATGGTAAAACAATAAGCTACCTCTGAAAGCTTGCTTTACTGTTACATGGGTGCAATATTTACTCAAAAAGTGCAAACAGGAACAGGAAGACTAGCTGTCACAAGGTGAAATCGTTCTGAGGGTTGTACTAATCTAGTTCCAGAATATATAAAAAAAAATAAATAAAAATCAAGCAGAATAAAGTCTCTAAATACCACTAAAGCAAAGCAAGCAAGCAAGAAAGAGGCCTATGACACATAAGTCACTCAAAATATACTGAAGAAGGATGCATATTTTAAGAATGAAAGGTTTGTATAGAGAGTTGAGGGCTGGAAAATACTGGTAAGTTAGTCACTAGTTAAAGAACATGGTTCTCTACTCAGTTTTCCTCCAACTACAAATAAAAACAATATTCCTTTCTTGCAATGTCTATGTGTACAATATTACTCCTCATATGCACAATGCTCTTATTCCCACTAACAACCTACTCCATATTAGAAATACTTGCTAATGTTAACAAAACACCAGCAGTTTCCTTGAGAGGCGCTGGGAGGTGCCTCTAATACTCTAATCCTAAATTACATAGACATCACTTCAATTTAATTTATGTAGGAGAAATGTCAAGTGTGCATGAGAGTGGACCTCCTGGGAAGCATTCAGCAATGTAGATGTAAGGCCCATGCCTGTTCCTATTTAATCACAGACATCCTTAGAAGCAGGGATGTGAAACTTAGTAGGGGTATTCTCTTGATCTTTACCTTTTTCCAGGCATTTCATTTGGAGCTGCCTTCATTTTTAGTGCTCATCTTACACGTAGTACTGGTCTTCTAGTGTAGTCTCGTGCGGTTCTGAACACAGCATTTTGCAAAGAAAATTATCAGGCAGCTGTCATTATAAAGATCACAATGGGTCCCACTGATGTTCCCAACTACTGAGAGTGCAGATGGCTGAACATTTGCACCGGACTCTTCATCGTGGACCCTGAGCGCCTCCTGTGCAAGCAAACAGCTAAATATATCTACATTTCCACCCCACCTCCTGCCTCCACACCCCTACAAGCACGTGTTTTTACACTGACTTTCTTCTTTTCTGTGAGGGGACGGTGTACTGTGGGGAAGCACAAACGAAAAGCCATGGTCTTTAAGCGTGATGTGGAGGTGGCGAGTTTTGTGGTGGTTTTGATCTCCTCCAGGCATTCCATAATCGTGGGCCAAGTTGCCTAGAGATCTTTGTCTCCCACCCTTCCAAGTCTCTCTGTTGCGGCTGACAGATCCATTGTCTTGGAAGCATGTAGCTGTCATGGGAGGTCATGATCTCCGAGGCGTGAGGCAGTCCCTTCCCCACTTTGGGATGGGCTTTGAAGATAAAAATGGTAAATTTGAACTTGGGCACCAGAACGTTTGATGTAAAGCCTTCCCTTCTGCTCCCCAAGAGCTGGTGCCAACAGCCAGTTGGCAGTGCGGCAGCGTGCTGCAGATTATGATGATGATGATTAACATTATGTTTTAATAGCTGGGTCAGGGCCCACAGTGCCAGGGATAGTGCAAACATAGAGTAAGTGACATTCGCTTAGCCAAAGCGTTTACACTGGACTTTTATATTCCTTCCGTTGCATGCCATCAAAAACACAACAGCAGCATAATGTCAACACGGCACTTCCTGATAAATCAAACTGGAGGATGAAAACTGGGAGGTCGTGAAAGCAAATTCTTTGCAAACCAGTTAGAAATATAGATGTGAAGCTTACATCTGATGCTGTATGATAAAATTGACAACATAACAACACAATTCCCCCCCAGACATACATATATTACACCGCTGGCATGGATTCTGCCTCCCTACACTATAACATACAGAATTTCAGTACACCCCTCCACAAAGGGGACATAACACTCATATAAGCACGGGCAACAACATTTCCTTCCACTAAACGAAGGGGCACGTGTCCTGCTGGTCCTGACAGAGCCCTCCCTTATGGTTTTCTCAGGAGCCAGCCCTGCCACTCACCGTGCAGCTTCAGCTATTTTGTTGTCCCCGCGCTCATGCCCTGCCATCCCTGGGTACCAGCAGCGTGGATTAGAGCTGCCTGTCAGCTCTCTGCCGGTGCAAGCTGATGGCGTGCTGGCCCCACTCCTGCTCCTGTTGGCAGGAGAAGCAGCCCTGGCTCCCGGCAGGGAATCCCTCTGGCACATGGCAGATGCGGGGCTGCCCTCAGCCTGGTGCAAATGGGCAGCCAGACAATGGCCCCAGCCGGGTGCTCACCCCACTTTTTCTGCTTTTGTACCGAAATACGAAGAAACCACTTTTACAGCAGTACAGCAGCACACATTTGAAGGACTGAGCTGGTGCAACCATGCTGGAATAAAGCAGAGTGAAATAAGTACAAACAATAAGCTCTAAAAGGCTTTGCAAGACACTTTTAAATGCAATGAACTTACTTCAGCACTAAATCTGGTTAATGCTGCCTGCACCCAGCATCCTGCAGCTGCCTACCACCCAGCCCATGTCAACAGCTCCGGGTTCACCCCGGGATCACCCTCCATCAGATAACCAGAGAGCTGGGATGGAATAAAAGCAATCTGCAAAAGGAAGTGCTTGCACTCAGCCTGCTCTGAGCCACCGGGGCAAGGTGCAGAGCAATGCCTGCACTGGCTGTATCACACACGGAAGCTGCTGTATCCCCATTATCAAAAATTCCTCCTTCCAATATGTGAAAGGGACAGCATTTCTGCTCTGGGCATCCTCCTGCATCGAGAGCCACAGATACAAACATTAATCAACCATGCTACCCCACATGTAGGCTACTGCTGGAAAGGCAACCTGTTGATGCCTTCTTATCCCAACGGGCAAACCCCATCATTTTAGGGAGAGCATGCATGCTATGTGCCTATATTGCACCAGGGGCAACTTTGGTAGAGGGTGATCCTAAAAACCTTCAGCATTCTCAACTGCACCCTGCATGGCAGCATACAGAGGTCTAAGCCTGCCTCAGCCAGGTGGGACTGCTGCATCACAAAGCCTTGTTATCTGCTCTCACACCAGGCAGGTGAAACCATGTTGTTCCAGTAGGTAAGTGCCATCATCTCAGGGGCCAGTGTGGGTGAACTGGGAGGAAAGGAATTTTATTGGCGTTGCTCATCCCTTGCTCACCCGCAGAAAGTTGCATTTAGATAAGCTGCCAGTCACTTGTTGACATGGCTTGCAAAGTCAGAGATATGCTAGCATTTAGCAATGGAAGGATTATTAATCACATTAAAACCAGAACAACAAGGCGCTCTATCATTTGCCCTCACCAAGACAATGCACTTGGCAGATTAAAGTGGTTCAAAATGCTGGGTGAAACCTTACCAAGTCAACTAAAGCCTCCAGGGATAAGCACTTGTGCCCTCCTTGTGTTTCAAGATGCTCACTACTTCGTTATGCGGGGTTGGGTTTTGTAGTGTTTCTCCTTCCTTAAGTGCATTTCTACACATAAAAAGCTACTGTCACCAAAGTCCAGAGCATCGTTTTTCCCTAGCTGGGCAGTGGTTGAAGGTCAGCCTGAGATGAGAAATCCACATCACAAGAATTTGCAGCAGTAACCCAAACTGAAATAACCTAGTAATTATGGTGGATCAGAGTGTTTTGGCTGGGGGAAAAAATACTGAGGCTTTGAATTTTACTTTAATTTGCAAAAACGTTAAAACTTACCATGGAAAATGTTAATGAAAACATAATGCCTATAAAAAAAAAAAAGATTGTTTTTTCTTGCCAGAAGAAGGGGAATAATACAAATTCAGCTCAGCTTTGCTTGCATCAGTATCTATCAGACATGAAGGTCCCAACTTTTCTGCTCATGCAGAACAGGAATGTTACTACTTGCAAGTAAAATTAAAAACAAAGAAATGTCAATAAAAAATGCATAGCTTACAAAGCTGAATTACTTAGAGTAAAGATCTGTCATTCCCGGTAGTAATGTTATCACCTTTTATTTCAACTACATTAGGTGAATTTTTCAGGTTAAAAATAATAATTAGTACTGAATTTTAGCTTTCAGGAATTAAAATATAACCAGTATTGAAGTAATTAATAACTTGATGAGTAACACTCCTCAGAAGCCACTTCCTTGTATTACTGTTGTTTCTATTCTCTAACTGTGCCTTGAGGAGGCTTCTCTTGCTTTTTTATGGTCCGTGAGGTTAAAATGAGGTGTCTTTGGGCAGCCTGGGCTCAAGGGTTTCCCAGAGATGGGAGAAGACAGGAATTGTGACCCAGCATGGAGAGGGACCCTGGCACCAGGAGAGACCCCATGCATTAGCGGTTGAAGGGAACAGGATAACTATGTTGGAGAAGTGGAGAAAGAAACCTGACACGCAGGAGATGATGCCTTTTGTGATATCCTCATGTGCGAACAAAGGGACACGGGCAGCAGGGAGAGCTCCCACCTACAGCTCTCGCTGACCCACTTGTGCTGGCAGGGCCTGAATTTGTTGACCTTCAGTGTCTAATTCAAATGTTAACTAAACGCTTGGGCTGTGTTAGAGGAAGATGCTTGGAGAGCTTTGTCCTTTGAATTTCTATTTCATGAGCTTAGTTGGTTCAGTCCCTTTGGGTTTATAACACAGGCACATGTGAAGATCAGAACTGCCAGACTGTAGCACTAAAAGAGAGCATTAAAATGACTTCTTCCAATAAGAGACTAGGAAAAGGGATTATCAAGTGTTACGGAACAGGAAAATTAAGGAAAAAATAGCTCAGATCTCAGATCATGACACAATTCTGTTATAGCAATAAGTAACTTAGTCTGCTTTAGCCTAATGTACATTAATAAATGCCAAAGTAATTTTCACAGGCAAAGTGAAGAGCTATCAATTGTTTGAGAAGTAGGCTGGGACTAGAGGGAATGAGCTCATCTGTCAAAGTACAGCAGAGAGATTTGAGAAGGAAATGAAAGAGAAAGGAAGAAAAACAGGCAGAAAGATGAGGAGAGGTTTGCCAGAAGGACTGATATTCTCAACTTTTTGGTTTTTCAGTTGTTGGCATCTTTTATGCACCTTCCACTTTTTTTTTTTTTTTTTAAACTAACTCTTTTACAGCCAAAAGTACTTAGGGAGTTCTTCATCCCTAAAACTCACAGGAGACTAAACGCTTTCTCCCTTTTAAATGGAGAGGAAAAGGGAAGCACAGGTGCAGTCGTTTGTTCAGGGTCCCCCAAGCAAGTCCCTGACAAAGTCAATTAACGTCTCATCCACTCAACCACGGTGCCATGCAGAGAAGGCACCTCTACGTGACATGAGTCAAATTCAGTGCACAAGCCATACCCAGAGATACTCTAAGACTATGCTACAAGACAAAGGTAAAGCACAAGTAACTTTATTTCCAAGTATTCTAATTCTTCATCCTAGCTCAGAGCTTCAACTTGTGTCAGGGCTGCACCATCGCATGTTACATTTATGTAGATGTATCTTTCCATAAGATATACTGATGATGCAATATTTCCATTGTTAAGCTGTCAGGGAAATGTTGACCTTTGCTCCTTCTAAAACAAACTTTCCTGTCAATCAAAATCTTGTTATACATGGATACGACGTTAGACCTACGAATAACAATCTTGTTGACGGACAGCTCATCTGGCAATGACTCTTTCTAAATTGCCTGGACTTTAAAGCCTTCAGCAGCCAACTAACCACACTGCACTATTACCTGAACACTATATTTGAAAAACTACAATTAATAGCCCTATGTACTGTAAGCTTCCCAGAGCAAATAAGTAAGCTGAAGAGTTGTAAGCATCTGGGGCAACACCTGAAAGGTAGGGAAAGCAGAGAAAACATGCAAGAAAGCAGCTGAAGGTTTGGCAGAGCTTTCTCCTCTACAAAGGTGCTGAGGTTAAAAACAGCAAGTTTTCAGCACATACCTATTAGTGACTGATAGTTTAGGAAAAGTGAAAGGTGAAACAAATTGCAAAAGTCAGAACCCCCCCAAAAAAGGTTTATAAACCAAGAGAACCAGTGACATAAATTAGAGCCATCTGGGGGCTATTTCAACTTCCACAAGCTTGTAGCAGTCACTCTCTAGGAGACCTCACACCTTTTCCTATCACAAAATAAGTAGTAAAGAGCTAGCACTGCTGGTTAAAGTGTATTTACCACTCAGCAGCTCAGTGCCTGGCTACAGGCTCCTTGTCTTCAGGTTGTAGTGTAATCCTGGCTGGAAGGGATAGCAGGAGGCCTCGAGTCCAACCTCCTGCTCACATCAGGGTCAGCCAAGAGATCAGACCACATTGCTTTGGGTTTTATCCAGGCTGGTCTTGAGAACTCACTCATTTTGCTTAAAAATTATCTCATTGCTATAGTAATTACCTGGGAGCATGACTTCCAAAGAACTCTCTCTCTCTCCACAGAAATTATCATTTCAGAGAAGAGGGGAAAAAGGTATTCAAACATTAGAGTAAAGCAGAAAGGATACATTTGTCTGAGCTGATAATTTTAGCTTCCAAATAGATAGCTGTGTTTGCTACAATTTTGCTCTTTCTGCAGTCAGAAGGGCATCAAAAAGTCTTACCCATTTCTCACTCCATCATTCATATGCTCATACCTTTCTTTTAGCTTATGAGGCTTCAGCTAACTTGTCAACAATCATCCAGGCTTAGTGTTTTACTGGGCTGCACCAACAGAGGTGTGCTTAAAGGAGGCTTATAAAAAGGTGGAGAGCAACTTTTTTAGTCAGGCAGATAATGACAGGACAAGGGGACAATGGCTTTAAACTAAAAAAGGGGATATTTAGATTAGATGTTAGTAGGAAATTCTTCCCTCAGAGGGTGGTGAGGCACTGGCACGGGCTGCCCAGAGAAGCTGTGGATGCCCCATCCCTGGAGGTGCTCAAGGCCAGGCAGGATGGGGCCTTGGCCAACCTGATCTAGTGGGTGGCATCCCTGCCTATGGCAGGGGGTTGGAACTAGATGGTCTTTAAGGTCCCTTCTAACCTGAGCCGTTCTGTGATTCTATGACTTCATCGTGTACATTCCTCTTTGTCTACCACATTTACTCTCCTAGCTCCAACTCTAGTCCATACTTCAGAGCTGTGGAAAGGCCGCTTTAAAGAACCTTAAAAATACAGAACACGGCTTCCCAATTTGTTTTTCTCCCTCCTCTGCATAGTGCTAACAAGGCTTCTCCATCTTCTCAGATATAACAGAAGACAACACTTCTTAGCTTTACATTGGAATAATCAACGTCCTTGGCCTCCCCAGAGACTAAAGGATTTGTTTCTTGGGGAAGACTGCAATGCTAAACTATCTCCTTGCACTGGAGGAGCACAGCCATTGCTGAGTTAGTGGTAACCAGGATGTTACCACTATCGGTTAAAATCTGGACCAAAACAGCCAAGGACTCAACAGCCAAGTTACTCAAATCTTACCTTAAAAATCATCCTTACAGGATGGATTTTTCCCAAACCTACTCCAAATGCTTTGCCACAGGTCTCCTCCTTACACACCTTCTTCCTTTCTGCAAACATCTTCCCTCCATAAAAATCATGTCTTGTATCTTACAGAAAATAAAGTTCACGTTTTTCATCAGGGCCACACCACAGGTCTGTATGATCTATAGCTCCTGTAATTCAGGAAAAGGCAAGAGAGGAGGAATGGAAATGGGGAGTATTATGGTATTATACATTCAGATACCATGATGTTGTTAAATCATTACTGCAAGCAGCAGTATTTTGATGTAAGAGATTCATTTTCACTTAAAAATAAGCTTTTTATTAATGGAAATTTCTGATAATAATTAATGCACAATGGACTGAAAATGAGAAAAAATTGAACCCACAGAATGCAGTACCTGAAATATTAGAGTAAAAGTGTTGTTGTTTTTATGGGTGTCGCTTTCAGATTTGGGAAATTACAGGCAGTGTGATAAATATTTCAGGCAGTTGATTACAATGAAAAGTAATTAACCCAGCTACAACAACAGGTGTTGTATGGGGAAATGCTGGCTTTTATCGTGAAGTTGTGGGTGCATGTGCTAAGTGCGTTCGTCATTTTCTCCTTTCTTTTATTCAGAGAATGCCCTGGGGAAAGTATTCGAGTGCCAGCATTTATAGGATATAATGAAACCCCATTAAATATGTATCTGACTGCTAACAACAGCGTAGAGAAAGAATAACTATGGCTATGTAAAGCTGTCCCTTCAGCCTGCTTTGATAGCACACGTCCCATCTGATCTCCCTCACCCTGTACTTAACTTCTGCCTTTGAGTTGAGAAGAACAGTTAATTTTGTGCCAATTTATTCAATTTTCTAATTAGCACGTGCACACAAGAAGATTCAAGGCTCCTGTTGCTTTAACAGAAACAACAGTCCAAAAGACAAAAAAATACCCGTAAGTCCCAATATGATTGTCTATTAATAATTAGGGGAAAGCATTAAAAGGGCAAAAAGCAGCTGTCCAGATATGCTGAGAGCTAACACACAGCAGGTTTTAATCCTGATGCCCTTGTTCTCTCTGAGCCTGCTCCTACTCAGCTAAGGCTCAGGCACTTGCAGGAGGAGGGTGCTAGAGGCTCTGTCCGAGTCAGACCCACGTTTTCAGTGCTGTTTCTGCAGAAATGACCCTTGCTTAGAAATTGCCAGTGGATACATCGCAACCTTATTTCCCCCCACCCAGTAACAGGAAGTACTTGCAGAACCTTTGCTCTGCCCCGTGGATAGTAAGACCCCTGCTCTTTCCCTTTCTGTAAAGATGTCTTGGGCCACCCTGGCTGCCGTGTGATGGGAAATGAGTCAGGCTCAGCAGTATAGTGCAGGACGTCCCCTGTGTGTATACAGAGGGAGAAACCTCCGTAACTCAGCACTATTGTATGTGATAGTGCAAGTGCCTAGAGGACGACACTGGAAAGGGACTGAAAATGGCTCTGTTGTGCGTTGCTCAACAGGAACAGGATTTCTCCCTCCCAGTTTCCCTGTATTTTTGGTGGGAGAAAGGCACTGCTTTACTTCACTGAGCATTTGGAACAGCTTAGACAGCACAGTATTGATGAATAAACTCTCTGCAAACTCTCTGAACTGATAATTAGAGTTTTCTTCCCCCTTCATGGGTTGTTTCTCATTAGGAACATGTGGCAGCATGGAAAAGAAAAACCTTAGTATTGATTACTATGGATTTCCTCACAAGTAATATACTTAGAAGAAGTGTATTACTTGTGAGCTAAGGGAAAAAAAAAGGCAGAGAAAATGTATTTATGACAGCACTTGCTATTTTTCTCCAGCAGGGATGGATGCAGGGGATGTGTTCGCAAGGCGGGTTTGTTTGTCTAGGGACAAGAAGAACTTTCCCTCCCGAGCCAGTTCCCTGATTTACGAGGGAAGACTTTTCAGCCTCTAAACAGCCTTAACAGCCCCTAAACATGCCCATAAAGTGTAATGTTCCTCCCATCGGAGGCTGCGTGAGTTCAAAAGTCATCTCCCGCTTGCGCAGAGATCACCACTGCCTCATAAACCATGAATTTACGGGGAGCAGGTTACATCCACTGACCCCCGGAGACAAAAGCTGAACCTGACATTGGTTATTTAATATCTTACTGACAAATGCAGGTCAGAACAACAAAAAAAAATATATTCAACTCCAGGCATTTGCAAATCTGAGCTTTTAGTTTTGTGAGGTTTTTATTATTATTATTATTATTGTGGTGTCTGCTGCATTGCTTCCCATGACCAAGTACTGTCATAAGCCTCTTAGTGGAGGATAAAAAAAAAAAAAAAAAAGAAAAAAGAAAAAAGGCGTTTTCCCTATCACATGCTGAAAGCAGTTCAAAAGAGCAACCAGCCACATTAGACAAATATTAAGATGTCTTGAAGTCTAATACAGAGCATGCTTAAGCAGGCTGAAAAGGGAAGAGCAGTCAAGGTGCATCAGGTAGAGAAGACATTGAGGGTAAAAAGCCAGACCCAAAGCCCAGTGCCACTAGCAGATTTGGGTTTCAATGCTAAACATCCATCCTAACCTCCCTGAACAGCAAAAAGCAACTTGCAAACACACTTATCTTTTAGAACAGGCTTCTCAGGAAGATCATACCTTGCAGTAGCAAGATTGACAGATCATTTTAATAAAGCCTGTTATCTAGAGGATAACAGCTCAAGGAAACTGAAAGAGCAGGGAGGAAGGCACCGGGGACAGCAATGTGATGAGAGAGGGGAAGCAGGTTGAGCACAGGAGGAGTTGGGCTGCTGCAAGCGTGAGTGGTGGGCACATGAGGTCCTGGTAGACAGCTTCAAACCCACAAACCCCAATGCTTCCCCAAGGACAGCAAGGACTTTTGAAGAATCAGAGCAAAATGGTCTTTTAATGTCAGTAATATTAGTTTCCTTCAAGTGTGAGACCTAGTAATTGTAACCTGTAACCCACTAGCCCGAGTCACAGAAGTCTATCTTTATCTTGTCCTGGTCAACTTAAACATTAGCATGAAGACACAGAACTGAAATCCTAGTCTTTCCATTCATTTTCACTGTCAACTTAGAAAAATTAAAACAGGAATCACAGTAAAGACACTTGAAGCTGCAACATTACAGCATGAAAATTCAGGAAATAGAAAAGTTGAAGTTGCTGTTAAAAACGCACTGCAATACATCCCTTAATTCTGTCAGCACTGACTGTTGTTTTTTTCCCCCATAGGATGACTGCTTCACTTAATGCTTGCAGGGTTTGAATCAGGGCTCTGTAGGAAAAATAAGTAATTAAATAAATAAATAAGAAAAGAAAAGCTGCTGCCTGTCTCAAGGGCTGCAGAAATTGCAAGTGGTCTAGCGAGCAGTCAGGGGGTGGCAGAGTGGCCTTACGCTTCAGGGCAAGCACCGCAGAGAGCTGCATCCTCTGCTACAAAGGAGCTTAATCCTGGTTGGCAAGGAACCTAAGGAAGTTATTCACAGGTGGGATGCAGTTTCTGTCCCTCTTGGAAAAATTTGCTTCAGTTGGGCAGAAAAGTTGAGCAGCAGCAGCTAAAGCTAGAACAGCAAGAGCTGGGGGGCTTGCTATCCACAAACATCTTAGACTGACCACCCCAAATTAGTCCAGAGTTTAGGCATAAGTCTACTTATTTCCCCTTCCTCCCTGCAAACAAACAAAAAACCCACACCACCCTACTGTCTTATCCCGAAGAAGAGTCCTGGAACTGAAGCAGTGCCTGGGAAGCACTCAATATACCGCGGAAAAAATAGAGAAAAACCTCATGCAGAGATTAGCTAGTTTGTGTACAGAGTAAAATGCAGACTGTGTGCCATAAGTATGGGGCCAGCTGAATCACATATTCAGCAGTCAGTACATACACAGAAAACAGCAAATTAACTGATGCTATTGTGTAAATGCAAAGAAACAATAATAATAGAAAGATACCACAGACTTTGCATGCGAAGACCCTGAAACCTGTTTTTGGAGTGAATTTTCACAGCAAAAAAAAAAAAAAAAAAAAAATCTGGCATTATGCAGTTGTGGAAATCTTTGTCTTTCTGAATTTTATGTTGCTTATAAAATACTTCAGCAGTTACTTTTGTGTGTAACAGAGCGTGTACAGAGCCTTTTGGAGCAATGCATCGGCCCAGCTCCCATGCACAGGCAGTGGCACTGCTGCTGGGAAGCAACAGCTAGAAGGCTGCCAAGTGCACACGGTTTTGTTTTGCAGAGGGTTTTAAGCATCCGTTTATTTCCTAGGAAGCTACATTTGGGTTGCTTTTAATAAATTAAATGGAAATCAGATCAATTCCTTTGACCCAGGGTTTTTGTTGGTGTTATTAAAAAAATATGTATTTAAATAACTAGGCTGAGAAGTTGTTCTTTTGTCTAATTCAAGCCTTACTTTAGCCAGGCAGCGGCACATGCATCTAGACAAACAAGAGGTACAGAGTTTGTACTACAGCATCTCTTGACAGTTTGAAAATGCATGCTTGGAAAAAAAAAAAAAAGAAAAAAAAAGAAAAAAGTCTGAGGGAGTCTATCTGTAGTATTATTTACAGACAGGACAGCTGCGCCGGTGACTCAAGTAAAACACCCTGACTAAATATAATCTGAAGCCAGAGATAAGTAAGTGTTTCAAAGATATGTCCCTACAACAGGCACATGTTTTGCTTTTCATGCATCACAATGGATGTCCCACATGAACTTTTTTCTTCTTCAGGTTTCCTCCAGCCCCCGACTGTCCCTGTCACCCGGTGCCAGATGGGAAGTGAGAGCTAAGCCGATCCACCTCTTTGTGGTGGAAACCCCCCGAGCTTCGGCTACAGGTTACTGAAGCCTTCATGAAAAATTCAGAGCTGGTATAACAAGCTTGCTGAAAGTAAAATGCGTGTCACATTATCCACCCTCCCTTTTTGCTAGTGCTAAGCTGCCATTGCCAAGAGGTAGAAAATACTGCTGAAGCAAAGTTTTATATAGTTAGAGAGGGGAAAAAAAAAAAAAAAAAAAAAAAAAAAGCACACTCATTCCTGTTTTCACTTTATTTTAGTAAAAAGAATACAGTTTAAAAAATAAGAAGCAATAAAAGAAAATAGAAAATAAATTTAGAGAGACATATGGGGAAAGGGGACACTGGAAATTGCAAAGTTTTTGTAATTATTACAACATGGATTTATTTAATGTCTTTCTCAGCAGCCAAGCCTTTACTGCTGTTACATATTGCATGTTATTTATGAGTACTATATCATTTAAATAACTGAAACAAATTCAGATGTTGAAGGGTGGGATTTGCTGTAAGAGGAGTAGACCAAGTGAAACAGCAGGAAGAAAAACAGCCCAAATGAAAACTGACTTTGTAATTATAAGCCTAAACTTTGTTTGTGCAAGTGTGAGGGGACATGAGCTTACTACAGGCTTCTCATCTCCATGCTCTGCATTGGATTGTTTTTAGGAAAAAAATTAAATAAGTGACACAGATGAGCTAGAGAGGCTGTACTGGCCTCCTGGTGGGATAAGCAAAGGAAGTGCAGGACATTGGTTCTTTCCTCACAAAAGTTGAAGTTTCCAAGGAAATACTTAGCCCCATGTCCCTCTGTCACCCAACTGATGACTTTTATTCCTCACTTAAAATCGAGCCAAACTCATCTCTAGCTGTCCCTTCATGGAGAAGGACAAATGCAGCGTGTGCCCCCAGCTGCAGAAAGACTCTGCATCCCTCTTGCCTTGGGGAAAGTGGCAGGGCCCAAACTCTGGTCCTCTGACGAAAACACAGTTCCTCACAGAGGCAACATGTCATTCACACGTCCAAATCTCATACAGAGGAAGCACAGGCAGAGATCTCCATGGGCTTCTCTTCACCTGACCAAAAGCACTGCTTCTTCCATCCCAGCGCTAAGGGGAATAAGCGCTCAGCACACTTATTGCAGCAGCTCTGGGACATAACAGAGCCATTGGAGGGATGACCAATTCAGCTGTTTCCCAAGTATTAAGTTCCTGATGTCACAGGGTAAGCAAGGATCTAACAGCAGCTACTCAGTTTGAGAACTGGTTCTCAGAACATAGCATCACCAACAACTGATGATAGTAACAGAAATCACGTTATTACAGCAGAGAACTATCTCAGTTGCACTTTAAACATTTAACAAACATTAAATTCCTAAACATTTAGCAAATATGAGAAGTTTTCTCTATCCAGAGAAATAAGTTCAGGGATTCAGAATAAATGCTAGGTTGATGGCTGAACTTGATGATCTTGAAGAACTTTTCCAACCTTGACGAATTCATGATTGCTTTCATGCAAGAACTTTAATGGATCTTGAAGCATCTATTGATGGAATAAACCGGGGAAAAACATAAATCTATGCTGAAATCATTTCATTTGCCACAGAAGGACATCTGTCTTTGAGGTGAAACAGCCAGGGCTGCACTGCAGCCTTACATAGCAGTCTGGGTCACGACTTGCAGATGTTGTACTGATTTGAAATGGCAAGAGTAATCAAATGTATGGGGAAAAAGAAAAAACAAAAAGGAAACATAGCTGCAGTACAGCAAGACCTTAACGTTGTTAAAAATACCACAAGACCGTTAAACATTTGTGACAACCTGAATACTGAGTGTAAATGTCCCCTGAAAAACAGGTCCCATGGTGGGGTCATCTGGGGACTGCAGATCCAGGGCGAAGTCCAGGAGCACATACCAACTCTAAGCCCCCTCCTCCCTGAAGCATTATTTAAGTGATCATTCCTTGTGCCCCCCTCTACTACGATGCTTTATGTTTTGCTGCTCATCAGTTAAAAATCTGATTACATAATATTACTGGATAATTATGCTATTTCTACCCTTGTGTTTCTTGCTCCGCCAATACATCTTTGCTGAGAAAACTTCAATACAATAATTTATGTGTGAATACTGATAGAAAGCCACAACATATTGATGTGTATGCAGACAACTGAGGTCAGTACAAGTTGTCTCAGACACATGGAGAGCAAAATCACAAAGGCTAGAAACTCATGTGACCACATCTTTCTTTCTACTCAGCACTTTGTCTTGCCAAACTCTGTGAACTTAAATAAAAATAAACTCAGATTTTACATTGTTTTACTCAAACATGAAGTCAGAAATGCTTGCAGCTGTTGCCCCAGATTAGGCCTCCTGTATTGACGTTTTGTAAAACTCTGGCTTTATGAGTCATATTCAACTCTGTCATCAAATGCTGGTGAAATTACCTTAATTAAAGGTATTAATAATTCACTGGTGTTTTCTTTTATGGTATAAGAAGGCTTGTGACAGTTATGAATAACATTCAGTTTTATTTGCCAAGGATTTTTTTCTTTATTTGCCCTTATCTCTATTATCTTACAACCTAATCTTCTGCCTACCTGTCCTGGCTACTTCTGCACTCCCTCATTGTTTACCAAATGAATAATTAATGGCTGATAACCCGCAGCCAAATCCCTCCCCGCCCATTTATCCTGCCTTGTCTATGCCATTTTCTTGTTTATTCCAGCAGCTTGGTTTACAGGCCTCGATATCACTTACATGTTTGAAAGAAAGAAATGGGAGCAAATAAAAGTGTAGTGAGGTGAAAGTTCATGTTAACATGAGCTATAATACTTATCTATTTGCAGGTCATTTTTGTAGCATTTGTTACATAGCAAAATTAAATGTCTAGCCTTATCTTCATAACGTAATACAAAAATCCCCAAAGAACATCAACAGCAGCAAGAAAATCACTGCAAATGCCTTTAGAAGTTTACAGAAACATTGCCTGTCTCCCAGCACCAGGGAGACCTGTACTGCCACCCTCCCTCACAAGCCCCACTCAATTCTGCATCTTCCATGGCTCAGCAAAACGTTCCTGTCCCCCTACCGCTTGTATTACCAGATTTTGTCAGTCAATGCACAAACAACAAAAAGAGCTCCATGCAGGGATGAGCTTCCTCTTCCAAGCACAGCAACAAAAGCTGGGGCTGAGGATGCTCATTTTGACTTTCCTGCAATGACCCTGACTTCTGAAGACTCGTTTTCAATTTAATTTTCAAGCTCAGCATTTGAATTAAGACCCAACCTTCTTCTTGCTTCCATTGTTTTCCACTCACAGCACTTTTGTTCAAGTTGCAGGTGGGAGTCAGAGCCCAGAGCAATGACAGACTGCAGTACAACTTCTCCCAGGTGTGTTCCTCTCCACCTGCACAAGCCAGCTGAAGTTGCCCAAACTGCAACAAATGATAAGCAAAGTACATGTGGTCTGGACTAAAGGAGGCAATGAAATTCAAATACTAGGCACCCAGTTTGCTTTGCCAAATCACTGTTTGGCATCAAAGAGGCATCAGAACTCTGGCTGCAGCTGTAATCAGGAGTGCTCAGGTATTGTATTAGGGATGAATGCACATCAGCCTCATTTAAAGATACTGAAGTGGGCTTTCACATACAGATTCCTGTTGATGAACTTCATATTGTTTACTTTCAGTTGGAATTTTATGAACCTAAACCAGAAAACCATGTGCTCTTGATTTTGTTGATGGTTGGAGCGGTTAACAAGAAACACCCTTGCAGTCCTCCCACTGATTGATATCATGTAAATATAACACAAATCTTGTTCTGGTTGTTAAGTATATATATAAAATTGCCTGCATTACATAACATAATCTTACTGACAATTAACATGATAAAAGATACAAGTATAATACAAAAAGTGAAGCTAACAATAAGCTCTGTCATCTAAATTAAAAAAAAAAAAAAAAACGCTGGCCAGAAGATCAGTATTTTGAAACTTTATTTGGTTCCAGTGACCATTCACTGAAAATTCAGAAAGAGATGTGGCTTCAGACAAGCCACCTTGGAGTTTCTGCAATTAAACCTGCTTTGCGTTTTGCCTGTGCAAGGACAGAAATGGCAGCTCCAGCGGCAGCTGCCAGGCTCAGGGCAGACTGTAATAGGTCCAGAGATCGCCACCTCTCCAGGTCACCTCAGGCAAATCCAGAGCCTCCAAACCATCCCTGGTGGGATTTCAGGGACTTTCAGTGGGTTAATGATGAACCTGACGCTGGGAGCTTCTAGAGCCACCCGTTTTGGAAGGCCTTCATAACTGCAAGCAGCTAAAGGGCAGAGCCCACCACCTCCAGCCACAGCTGAGATTTCCTGCAGAATTGTTTGCAAAACACACTAAAAATAAACTTTTTTTCCACCACAAAGTTATTGAATTAAAAAATC
Source organism: Aythya ferina (assembly GCF_964211825.1). Lineage (NCBI taxonomy): Eukaryota > Metazoa > Chordata > Aves > Anseriformes > Anatidae > Aythya > Aythya ferina. The sequence goes on along the minus strand of NC_140300.1, from coordinate 67,568,250 downwards.
CTGACAAGTTTAAAGTTTGGAATTAAACAGCGGAGCACATGAGAGGTTTGCCAGAACAAGAAGGATGAACACAGAAGTGGGTTGTGAACGCTTGGCACTGGGTTCTGGCAACAACAAATCACATCTAAAATACCATTTCTGGTGTTCATTGGGAGGCAACATCTAACTTCTGACAACTTCTACTTCTGGAGACCAGGCTGCAGTGGTTGAATATTCAACTATGAGCCACGAGTTGTAGGCCCATTCCTGGCAGTACTACACAGTGCTTGGAGAAGCAGCTCTGAGGCAGGCCCTCTGTAGCTAACAAGGAAATATTAAGGCCAAAACTAGTTCAATGGGACCCATAGCCTTATTTCATCCAAGTGCATAACAATACTTGTACAGCAGGTGCTATGAAATACTAAAAATATATGTATTTAAAGAAGATAGAGAGGGGCTTTGATGAAAAGGAACTAGAAGAAGGCAGAAGGCCTCCTGTAGTCACAGATGAAGGAAGCAGGTTTATGAAAGGTGGCAAAAGTATATGGCAGATAAAAAGTTGACCTGACATCCATTTTTTTAGGTAAGATATTGGGAAGCATGTGAAAATTTAAGGTGTAAGGCAAGGACACAGTTGGTATGCAGTAACCATGAAACTACAGCATGAAACAGGAGCAAGAGCAGAAGCTTCTAGAGGGATTTCAGAATATACAACATGAATATCTGGGGTTTGGACTAGCCCAAAGGAAAACAAGAAAGAGATCCTGAGAAAAGAGAAAGGAATAATGATAGCTTCGTGACCATATAACGATCCAAAAGAGGCAATATTTTCCCTACCCCGGCAAGCAATCAGAGCATTTTTGCAGGGAAATCTTGTATTTTAAAAAATACAGTTGCTTAATTTCCCAGGTAAATCCAGCAACTAAACATTTATATTCCCTGCATTAAAAATAAAAGTAATGATGAAACAGCATCTGAGCAATTTAATACTCTAATTCTCTCAAGAGGCCTTTCTAAAAAGATTTTTAAAGACTGTAGTTAAACAATTTCCACTAATAGACCAGAAACATACAAAGACATTTTGAAAAATTATATGCATCTGTGTTATACTCAGTGCTTGTTTCACTATTCATGCTGTTGCCAAAGTACATGAGAAATAAAAAGTAAAATATAAGAAACTCACTTATTTTTTTCCTTTTCTTTCTGTTATAGAAGTTTTACATAAAGCTTCAAAAGGAAACTTTCTTTGTGTTTTATTTCAGCCATAAAATACACGATACTGTACCACTGAAATGCTACAAGACGCATTTATGAAGTGCTCCTATGTCCTTATGTTACAAGGACAAGGCACGTTGGTGAGGCAGCCAAGCACACACCCTGTCATGTGTGCTCAGTTTTTATTGCCCATTCAAAAAACATCATCCTGAAAAGAAAGCAAACTACTGCCAAGAGAACCCCAACCTGGATAAAACTCACGTCAGCTAAACTTATATCCAAAATGCAAGTAAATCTGAACTCTGCCTCTGTGCTGGAAAAATATGTAGATGATTAGCTTTTCCATTTGGACACTTTGCTTCCCTCTATTGCTACTGAGACTAAAACTTTGATGCAGTTATCCAATTTATTTATAGGCATGAGTTGCCACTTCTTCAGGATGAAAAATAGCATGCGCACACGTGCAGATACATGAATTTTCATAAAGACACAGCCATGGACTCAGCTCAGTACTGTACACAGGGCTCTGCCTACCCTCCCAAATCCCCATCTGCTGGCTGAATAGGTATTCATTCGTGTAGGGGGCTTTTGAAACACCCCTTATGGCTGCATAGCAAAGGGCAGGCACCCACTACAAGCACCATTGTCTGGGAGCCCTCTGGTAGAAGATTCACACAGAGCTGCAGGAGCAGCCCTTTCAATGGGTAGTTCACGTGCCAGGAGAAATTGCTGTGCTGGCAAATTAACAGTTATGCCTGCTACAGAAATGGGAAGGAAGTAAACTTCTAAGTAAACGAGATGAACTGTCCTTTTTTGCCTTTCTATATATTTTACACACACACATATATATAGATCCTTGCTCAAAATAAATAGATACGTCTCATACAAACGTAATAGATACGTCTCAACAAACAGAAACACCCCTGAAAATAAATGTACTTTGATTCATACATGTATTTTAAGTATCTAGCAAGAGATCAATTTTATTTTTGTTTTTTAATTTATGTTTGTAGGGGGATACGTGTCTTATGACCTAGAGGATCACCCACTTTTCAGAAACCTACATGGCTAAGATGAACTTCTGCAAGTTTCTCTCAACACACACGGTGAGCTGGCGTTTCATGCAGTATGAGGAAGCTCCTCAAGGCCCTGATTCAGTCACCTCCTATATTTTGATTCAGGTATATTCTTACATTAAGTGCGTAAATTGTCACAGGACATTCAAAGCCAGCATTTGCCACCCTTTTCTGAGTGATCACCTGAGAGTCCCAAATGAGGCACCCCTGTTTGTGTGAGCAGGGTTCTGCAGGCCCCATAACGCACATGTAAAAGTCACCAAACCTAGAAACACAAAGCTGAACTTCAAGGTCCAACACCAATGTAAACCACACAATGATTGTTTTAAAACTGTTTTATAACATCATCAGCGAGGGCTCTTACTTCTTGCAGTGGATCTTTGTTTTAGATATGCTGGATAGCTTGTTTTAATTCAGTTTATGGGCACATCCTGTGCACTCCTGCACAGTTGAGTAATCCCATTCAATTCCAAAGTCTTATTTATGAGCACAAAGATGACTTACAGTAATAAAAAAGCTACACCCTTGTCGTTCCAGCGCTCACCTGCTTACTGGGAATGTTATCATAATACAAACAATGAAAAAAATATCAAACTCCGTGTTCAACCATGTCTGAGCAAAGCACAGCTATGCGGAGAAGTACAAACACGGATCCTATCACAGCTTCCAATTCCTGCACCAGCTCAAGCTGTGAAGGAAGTTTTATCTACAGTTCTCAGGAAGATGAAGAGTTCTTGTTTCAGAGACAGCAGTGTCTGCCATTGTTTCTTTCACAGAAAAAAGCACATGCTTTTTAAAATGCTATCAGCATTGCTTTCTTTCTGATTTTGTATCAGAACAGAATGCATATGCAAACAACTTTTATCTGGCATACTTCTTTGTAATATAATTGCAAATTTTAACAGATTACAGATCTGCAAGTTATTTTTTTTTAAATAAGTCCTCGCTTTTTTATCTTTTATTTTCTCTTGTACTCGTTGACGCCAATATTTTTATTACCACCAGTGTTATGCTTCTATGTCTCTGTCTTTCTTATTCTTCATGAAACATTGCCCTCTCTTACCCACCTTTTCATCCCATTTGCTTCTTGTGTCTCCCTGCCTAAGGCAGTGCTCCAGCTAGGCACAGGTTAATATCCTGGGGTAGGGACACCTCACAGGGAAGTGGATACCAACCCATCATGAGCTATTGAGATTGCATCTATCTACACAGAGGCAGTTCAGGCAGAGGCTTTTGCCAGCATAAATCCACTGGGGCTGTATAAACAACAAAGGACCAGGGACAATGAGGTCTGGAGAAGTTGCTTCCTTGTGATTAGCTGAGCCAATGAGACCCAAACTTCAAAGAAGGATCAGATTATGCAAAATTTGTAGGGAATATTTCAGACAAAATTCTTAGTTGGTGTCTACCAAATGCATCCTTTATTCCAGCTCTGAAGATGGCTGAAGAAGAAAGCAAGCTAAGGCTTTGCCTGTAACTCCACAGCTTACCCCATCAGTGTAGTGCGCTACACCAGCATGCCAGTGCCAGGCAGGGAGACAGCAATGAAGTCCTTCCCCTGATTTGTGTCACCTGCTAACACCTCCAAGCTGATGTTAGCTCACCGCAGAGAGCTGCTGCTTCATATCAGCTGGCAGAGTGGGGAACTGAGGAGAGCAAGGAGAGACTGTGATTTCAAACATCTGTGCTTTATTTATTTATCTGTTTGTTAGATTTTTATCTTGGGCCTATCAGCTCTGTACTCTGAAAATATGATCCATGTCACACTCTTGCATATCTTCGGTACTTCTCGTCAAAAGCCATCCTCTCACCAGCCTGTAGTACTTCAACTTGGTGCTTTTTTGATGAGCAACGTAGTTAAATTAAATCAGCAAACCATAGATCTCTTGTTGGATTGCATTCCTAAAGATTCAGCTGTCTAAGATTGATACTCTGAACAGTTGTTATAAAAACTTTGCAACTTCAAAGAAAAATAAATACTCAGAAAGAAATATTTTGTTTCCTGTGAAAGCTCATAATTAAAATGCATACATAACAGAGTAATACAGTCTTCAGCTATATCACAAGGAAAATTCCTTGCACAGTTTATAAAAAGACAATCAGTAGAGTTGAGAAGAAATGACCAGTCAGTGGCCTGTTTGGTGCATGGGTCAAGCTTCTATCCTGATTTTGGCTGTGATAGAGTTAATTTTCCTCCTAGTAACTGGTATGGTGCTGGCTTTTGGATTTCGGATGAGAACAATGCTGACTGCATGCGGATGTTTCCTTTGTTGCAGAGCAGTGCTTACACCAAGCCAAGGACTTCTCAGCTCCTCGCTCTGTCCTGCCAGCGGGCAGGCTGGGGGTGCACGAGGAGCTGGGAAGGGACAGACCCAGGACCGCTGACCCAAAAAGGGATGTCCTATTCCATATGGTGTCATGTTGGACAATGGAACTGGGGGCAACTGGCTGGGGACACTGTCTGATTATTGAGCAATTGCATTGTGCATCACTTGTTTTGGATGCCCCTTCCTCCCCTGCCCCCCCATTAAACTGTTCTTATCTCAACCCATGAGTTTTACTTTTTTTTCCCTTTTTGATTCTTTCCCCCTTTCCTCTGTGTGGAGAGTGAGCAAACAGCTGCATGGTGCTTAGCTGCCTGCTGGGTTAAACTACAACAACTTTGCATATTACTCAGGTCTTATGGCTATAGATGCTGCATGGAATAAAAACACTAAGAGTTGAACAGGGGCAAAAAAATGGTTTTCACCATCTATTTTTGTAGGAGTCTGTGTGAGCAGGAAGGGAAGAAACAGGAGTCAACGACCAGGGGTAAATAAAACTGAATAACCTTTTAAAAAAGCAAACAAACCAGTGGGCACACGCTGACCCCCCTCCCCCAAATCTTCTCCCTGGCAGCGCAAGGTGGCCGAGCACGCAGGCGGCGGTACCATGGACAGCGCTCCCACTGCTGCGGGGAATCAGGAACAGGAAAGCCATAAAATAATAATTCTGGGGGCAAAAAAAATATAATATATATATATAAAATAATAAAATAAATTGAGGTGCCAGCCAGCAATTCGCCAGGAGCTGCGGGATCAGCCTGCTCGCTTGGCACGCACGCGAGCGGCGCGTGCGGGACCTTTGTGCAGCCACGTTATCAACTACTCCTTTGTGCCAAGGTTTCCGCCGCTGGAAGCCGGGATCACAGCTAGCACAAGGAGAGTGAGCCAGGAGGGTTTGTTAGCCCTGCTCCGGGCTTTTTTTTATGGCCATTGCTGAATGGGTTTACACTTCACTCTGTTGATTCACCTGCCTCAGCAGTTACCGTGTTATTATTAGGTAGGCGCAAAAGCTGCAAAATTCAGTTGCGATAAAACATAAATAAAAGTTTATTGCAGGGCGTGTAAACTTAAAATTTTGAATTAATCAAGAGAGCAGCTTACAGGCAACTTCAAAGGCCATCTTACGTTGTTACACTTCACTGTGTGCTATCAGGTACAGTAAAAAAAAAAAAAAAAAAAAAAAAAGTTAAGCACATTTTCTTTTGGCCAAACTATTTGTCCTGCAGGTTGATGCTGCAGCAGGGGACACTGTGACTCCTCCCAGGTTTTCATTTCGGGCATACAGCATACCCAACACAGGGATTTCCTATTAGAAATTTTGTATCCTATTGCTTTTGAAGGAAGGGATGCCATTAAAACTTATTTTTCCCTAGATAATGTGATGATATAACAAATTTAAAACAGCACTAGAGAAGCTGATGTGGATTTGTTGACAGCAAAGTTCACTAGTTTTTCCAAAAAGCTCCAAAAGTACAGCTAATGACTTTAAACAACTCACTACGTGCCAGATGCTAACGCTCTTATTCAAGCCAATTTGGTATCGCAAAAATCAGAAACTGAATTCAGAGCTTCAATTGGAAAACATATAGATCCAACCAACAAAACCATCTGATGCTTCCCATTAGTTAAACAAAACATTTCTTGCTCAAATCAAAGACTTTTTCGGGAGTATCAAGCATTAAGGTTTGTATCATTTACAGGAAACACAAACTGAGGCTGAGAGCAAGGGCTCCACAATTTTTGGGGAGTTATGGCAGTTACTCAGACTGTCTGTAATGTTTCTTTTCACTCAGACAGACACACACCTCGGTTTGATGCTGTTCATTTACATTCCACACATTTTATTTTGAAATATCATCAGAATTGACACTTTCATGAAAAAAATCAATATTATATATGTGTATATATATATACACACATATATATTAATTTAAATGCATAGCTCTGTCAAGGGATGACAAGCTATTTGTTTTCAACATTTGCCTCAGGCTTGTCCTGGTTTCAGTTTTATTCAGCCTACCCACCCAATCCTGCGCGCAGACTCTGGTCCTGCACCACCAGGTATTTCAGGAATCTCGAGGCCACGTCCCCACACTATCACCAAGGTGTACACAGAGAATGATAACTGTAACTGCAGAACACACCCATTGCTATCCCTCCAATATTTCTGGAAATAAGAAAGAGGCTGACTTCCCTTCGAGTGCCAAGCAGCAAGCTGCCACAAAAATAAAGGCAAACCTCTGAGCAGTCAGTGGCTTTTGAATACCAGAAGCCTGGATCTAGATGCTCACCTTTCATTTTTCCTGCTTCCATTTTGGGGAATAACATTTTTCACTCCCAGTTCTCAGAACATTTCAAGTTATGACCACAAAATTGCTGAGGTGCCACAGGTGACAGCAGCATCTGAGTGAAGTGAGCTCACCACTTGCTGACCCCAAGGTTACAGCCAGCAATGCTCCTCAGCTTTCACCATCTTTCCCAACAGGCAGCCCTTGGAAACCCTAATGAAAATCCAGAGCCCTCCTATCCCAAAGCCAAATTTTTTTTTTCAAGCCTTTTTCAACAAACAGCTTCTAGGATGCTTCCCAATGCAAAAAGAAATGGGGTTAATTGGACATTTTGGTAGCTTTCTCCCAAATAATGAAAGCGTAACTGATTTCATCCAAAAGACTTGTCACAACCAGAAAAGAACCACACGAACATTTGCTCTGAGAGTATTTCTGTAACAAATTTGGGTAAGCAGAGCAACAGAACAGCACACGTCTACCTATATTTATCCCAGTCTGACTACAAGCACTACAGCAGTGGTAACTTCAGAAAACCAAGAAATATTCTTCCTACCTGAGATGTGAGTGAGGCCTGGGGGTACTTCTGCATGTTCTGCACATCAAGCTGTAACTTTCCTCCCTATATGCTCCAAAAAATAACCTCTGGCTGGTGAAAAAACTCCAGCACCCCATGCTGCCTGGTTTTGTCTACCTCACCTCCAGGTGCCCCTCATCAAGCCTGGGGAGGGAACAAGCCACAGGTTGGGAGAATGATTGTGCCTGCAGAAGCCTGCATCCAGTTGTCATCCTTCCCAAGGTGTTTCTCACGTGTAACAGAAATCTCTACCACTTCCACCCTCTCAATCCACCCCAAATAACAGGGTAAAATTCGGATAAGGTGTCTGCTGTGCAACCTGCTTCCCAGGGCATTGGGAAAGGGGGCGCAGCCTGGGGGAACCATCTCCCTGTGGGAGAAAAGCACCATCCCTTGCACGGAACAACGCCTCACCGCTGGAAATAGTTTGGAAGTGACCGGAAAAAAGTGCACAGTGCAAGAAGCATAAGGAGGCACACAACCCATGCTCCAAGTCACTTTTAATGCTGCTGGGCCTCGTGTCCCTTGTCAACGGACAGGACAACACCTCCCCAGGACACGGGGAGCAGCTGTGGGGCTGAGAACTGCACAGACAGGGACACTGACCAAAACTATGGGCAGGCTCTCAGCTGTGCCATCGCTGTAGGGTTAAGCGTGTAGGTGTGGGAGTTATCCAAAAATCACCCTGCCAGCATTTTGAGGGAGCCTCGTGTGTCACTGGGACTTAGTTCAGCATTAGTACCGGTAGGGGAAAAACCAAGGGAAAAGTCAAAAAGAGCAGGCAGGTAAAGACAAAACACAAACCAAAGAGAAACTTTTCCCAACAGCAGCTGAACTGCAAGGACAAGCAGCGATACGGAAGCATTTAGCCCCCTGCCCGCTGCCTTTTTCCCGTGCCTCTTTCCCAAAGAGCCCGGTGCCCGCTCCCAGCTTGCAAAAAGCAGACTTCGGAGGAGGATGGCAGCGGCAGGAGGAACACGGGGCTGCCGGAGGAGCAGCCCTGCCTCCTCCTTTCACTGCTCCCGGCCAGAAGCGGGGCAGCCCCGGAGCCGCACGGGGAGGGGGGGGCCGGGGCCGGGGCCGGATCCTGCGCGCATCCCGCCCCGCAGCCGGCAGCCACCGGGCCCCGGCAAAATATTGACTGTAGATAAGCCGGGTTCTCGTTTCTGTCCGAGCGTTATTATTTCCTATTATTTATTTATTTTTATTTCTTTATGGGGAGCAGGTGATGCCGCTAGAACCGTCCCGGGCTCGTTTCAAAGCGCGCACCCGAGAGGGGCGTGGAGCGGGGAAACGCTGCAGGATGCCGCAGGAGCATCCACCGGGGGAGCCCCCGAGGAAAGAGGCAGGAGAAGGGAAGTTCCCAAAATTTCGGGAGCAATCCCTGCCCTCCGCCGGGTCTCTGCCCCTCGTACAGCCCGGGATCCTCCAGCTGTGCCGCTGAGCATCGCGTAGGGACAACCCCACCACCAAAAAAAAAAAAAAGAAAAAAAAAATCAACCAAGGGAACAAAAACGAAAGCCAGAGATCCTAAAAAAAAAAACCCACACATAAAAGCAGATATGGGTGGTTGGAGATGAAACGAGACACGCTGACCCCGGCGGGTCCGGGGGGGCTGCTTGTCCCCGAGAGCTCCTTTAAGCCCCCTCCCCTCCTAACCTGGGGTACGGTGCCGGTGGGCTGCGGGCTGTGATTTCGGCGAGCCCCCCTGTCATTAAAGGGACACTTTGACAAGCTCGTGGCACGAAACCCAACCGCTCGGGAGGCAGCGCTTGGGGAAAGGGTTAACCCGGCGGCCGCGAGGCGTATGAAATGATGGTAAATTACCCGGCGCGTTCTCCCGGGGAAGAAATTAGACTTCAAAAGGGCTGGAGCCCTCCTGAATATATATCAAGCAGATGGGCTGATGCGCTGTCTCGCTGATGTGCAGTTGATTAACCGCCCCATAAAAGTGCAGCAGCCCCGCTCGCCCGCGGCGGGTGCGCGCCGCCGCCCGCCGCTGTCCCGGGCACCCCGGCGGGAGCGCGCTTCGCTGAGGGGCAGGGGGAGAGGGGGGCAAAAAGGGAGGAAGGAGGAGAGGAAGGGGATGGAGGGGAAATGAGGAGGGAATGAGGAGAGGGGAGAGCCGGGGGAAGAAGGAAAAAATGAAATAATAATATTAATAATAAAAGAAAAAGGGAAAGGAAGCAAAAGAAAAGGAAAAGGAAAAAGAGGGAAAAGGAAAAGAAAAGGAAGGGGAAAGGGAAAAGAAAAAAGAAAGGGAAAAGGAAGAGAAAAGGAAAGGGTAAGGGAAACGTAAAAGGAAGGGAAAGGGAAAAGAAAAGGAAAGGGAAAGGGAAAAGAAAAGTAAGGGGAAAAGGAAAAGGAAAAGGAAAGGAAAGGAAAGGAAAGGAAAGGAAAGGAAAGGAAAGGAAAGGAAAGGAAAGGAAAGGAAAGGAAAGGAAAGGAAAGGAAAGGAAAGGAAAGGAAAGGAAAGGAAAGGAAAGGAAAGGAAAGGAAAGGAAAGGAAAGGAAAGGAAAGGAAAGGAAAGAGAACGAGGAAAGAGAACGAGGAAAGAAATGGGGGGTGAAATGCAAGATCTCTGCCAGCAGCAGGGATTTGCTCCCCCAGCCCCAAACCTCGCGCTCCCTGGCAGAGGGGACACAAACACCCCCGGTGACAACGAGCGGGGGGCGAAAACGAGCCGGGGCGCTGCAGGAGGGGCTGGGGGGAGATCCGGGGAGGCAGCCCCATCCCGTCCCGGCTGCTGCACGGGGAGGGCAGAAAGCCCGTGACACGTCCTGGCTGGGCTCCCGAAAGCATCCCTGCCTTCTGATAGCGCTTGGGGAGCCTGGAAGTGGCCAAAACCCCAGGAACCGCGCTCGTCGCAGCCGCTGCCGCACGCCCTCGGCTCCCCGGGGGTGCCGCAGATCTGCAGGAGGACTTTTGGGGGGCTCCCCCCCACCCCAGACAAACGAGTCCCCGATGTGTGTGTAGAGGGGGCTTTCCGCCGGCAGCCCCCAGCCCCGCAGCGGGGCCAGCACGGGGGTACCGCGATGGGGAAGGGTGGCGGGGGCTTTGCTGGCCCCGGGGGGGGGACCACCAGCGGGTGACATTCCTGCGGGGGGACGGCAGCGAGCCGGCGGCTTTGCAGCAGGTGCAAGACCCGAGCATCCCCGGAGGGGGATCCCCACGCGTGTGCGACCCCCTCCCGTCCCTTTTTTTCCCCCCTTCTCCTCCCCTTTCCATCGGCTGCGGCCCCCCCCCGGGTGTGCCCGGCCGTGCCCCGGCGTGCTGCTGCTGCCGGCCGCCACCGCGCTGCTGTCGGGGCGATGGGGGAGCGGGGCGGGGGGCGTGAATGCTGGCTGTTGTTGCTCGGCCGGGGTTGTGGGGGGGGTGGGGGGTCGGCAGACGAAGGGGGGGCCCACGGCGGAGCTCCCCGCGGGTGCGCAGCCCCCTGGGGGGCCGCCTGAAAAGCCGCGGCGCTCACCAGCTGACAACGCGTGCTCCGCTCCAGACACGGCGCACCGCGGCCGGGACAGCGGCCAGCCCAAAATCCCCCCCCTCTCCTCCTCCTCCTTACAGCCCCCCCCCCCAGACTTGTCCGCCCCTTCGCATTGTCCGCCCCGCTCTAATTAAGAAACGCTGCCCCCCCCCCCCCCTTTCCCCTTTTCCCCTCCCCGGGGGCCAGAGGTTGAGCAAACAGCAGCCGGCTCGCTGCGAAAAGGCAGCGAGGAGCTGCGGGCAGCGCGCTGAGAATGGGGACCCCCCCCCTGCTCGTCCCCTGTCCCCAATGTGTCCCCCCCCCCCCCACCACCACCGCCGCCGCCGTGGGAGGGGGACGGGGACACGGCCCCCGCTGCCCCCCACGCGTGTCCGGCGGGACACGGGCTCACGCACAAAGGCGACCGCCTCCCCCGGAGGATACGGAGTGTGCAGCCAAAATTTAACGCTCGGGTAGTGCGCTGTTTTCAAAGAAAAGCCCCTAAAAAAAAAAAAAAAAAAAAAAAAAAAAAAAAAAAAAAGAAGCTCTAAAACCCCACAAAGCCAGGGCCAGGCGGGGCCGGTGCGCGTCCCCGCTCTTGTTCCAAACTTTGCGCTCGTCCGTGCAAAACAAACACTGTCGCGGGCTCAATAAAGCGATTTATCCATCTTCATTACTTAAAGAAATGTTGTCTCTTTGTTTGTTTGGGAGATATTAAGCATGCTTAGCTTGCAACACATAGTTGATTCCTTCGCTAGTATCTTGGATACTTGGATCCGACTTTGGAAGGTAGAAGCTAATTGCTAATAATGGAGAGAAAGGAACCAGCCAGCATAGCGGGAGTGGCCTGGCATATGGGGAATGAGCAGCCTGAAATACTCAATATTCAAGTTTCCAAAATATTAATGAGATTATAGCAACCTGCAGCTATACGTTACAGCTTGTTAACGGAGTGAGGGGTGGGGGGGTGGGGGGCTGCCAAGCGGTTGTTATGCAAACTCTGTGGCTGAACCTGAAAATGGAAATGCGGCCGGGTATCTCTTTCAAAGAAGTGTTAAAAAAAAAAAAAAAAAAAAAAAAAAAAAAAGAAGAAAAAAAAAAAGACCCTCAGACAACGAAAGCTCCGCCGTGGCCGCGAGGACCCACTGCGCTCAGCGGCCAGGGCGAGAGGGACCCGCTGCGGGCGGCGGGGGGGCCCCGTCCCGACCCCTCTGCGCTCCCCAAATTGCGCCCCCGGCTCGCTGGGAAACGAAGCGAACCCGAACTAGCGCAAAACGGGCTAAAACCCCCCAAACTTTCCCGGCGGGCCGGGAGGGAAGGAAGGGACGGTTCGGGAGGGAGCTGACCCCGGGGCTGAACTTTTCACCCGGCGGGACCGGCCCCCGCCCGCCCGCCCGGCTCGGGGTTATCGCGGGGCAGGTGCGCGGCGTTTGGCACCTGCGGGGACCGGCACGGCTCGGCTCGGTTCCCCTTTCCCCCAAAACCCGGCAGCGAGCCCCGCTCCCCCGCCCCGAGCCCCCCCGGTTTCCCTGCCCGCGGCTCCGGGGACCCCCCCGTGTTTTTTGGTGGGGAGGCTTGGCCGGGGAGGGGAGGTAACCCAACATCTCTTCGTTTTGTGTTTTTGTTCGTTTGTTTTTTATTTATTTATTTATTTGATCTCGAAAAAATAATAATAATACATAAAACAATGGCAGCTGGCTGGGCTAAAATTAAAATAAACGATTCTCGTCGTAGAAAAGTTTTGTTAAAAAACAAAACCAAAAAAAAAAAATAAAAAAAAAATAAAGAAGGCAGAAACAGTAGCAAACACTCCGTAATAAATAAGTTTCCTAATACCACAAAAAAAAAAAAAAAAAAAAAAAAAAAAAGCAAAATAAAACGGGATCATGGGAGTTTGACACGACAGGACCGTTTTTCGTTTCTCGGCGAGCGGCCGGCCGGAGCTGTCCCCTGGCAGCCGCAGGATTAAAGTGCTTGCGCCGGGATCCCCCCGACGGCGGGCAGGGGAAGCCGCCTGGCCCCGCTCATCGCGGGACGGGACCGCATGCGGGGTGCTGGGGGTCGCCGCGGGAGGGGCCGGCGGCGGCTTCTGGGCACGGGGAGCTCTGCGGGCGGCAGCTACACATCGGGATGAAGGTACAAACGCGGACGGGGCGGCTGTGCCGCCCATGAGGAGCCCTTCCCGGGGCCGCCGGCGGCCAAGTCCGTGCTGGGGCGGGCGGCAGCGCCCTAGCTGGCCTCGTCCGAGTCACTGTAGTGCGAGCGGGGCGAGAACTCCCCGTCGCTGCGGTGGGAGCGCGGCGACGCCTTGCTCCGCTCCTGCTGCTGCTGGTGCTGGTGCTGCGGGTGCTGCTGGTGGTGGCCGGGCTGCGGCACGAGGAGCGCGGGCGACGGCGCTTTGGGTCCCAGCAGGGCGCCCTCCGGGAAGGACGGGAAGCGCAGCGGGTCCAGCGGCACCGGGAAGCCCCCCGCGGCCGGCGGCGGGGGGAAGCGAGTCCTGCCGTGCCCGTGGCCGTGGCCATGCCCGTGGCCGAGGGGGGGCGGCCCGGCCGGCGGCGGCCCCGGCAGCGCGGCCCCGTCGGCGGCGCAGGGCGGCTCGAAGGGGGCCCCGCGGGGCTCGGCTTTGCCCGGCGGCGGCTCGGCGGCGGCTGCAGCAGCGGCGGCGGCGGCGGCCGCGGGGCCGTGCAGCAGCTCGGCCAGGGCGCTGATGTAGATCTGCGCCATCTGCAGCGTCTCGTACTTGGAGAGCTTCTTGTCGTTGTTGAAGGAGGGGATGACATTGCGCAGCTGGTCGAAGGCGTGGTTCAGCCCGTGCATCCGCCGCCGCTCCCGCGCGTTGGCCGCCAGCCGCCGCTGCTTCTGCACGCCGCTCACCTGCGGCCGGACACCGCCACCTCCACCTCCACCGCCGCCACCCCGCGCCCTGCCGCCGCCCGCCGCCCCCCGCGCCCCGCCGGGGCCGCTCCCCTCCTGCCCCGCTGTGGCTGCGGCTCCCCGCGGCCGCCCCGCCGCCGCCGCCTCGCCCTCCTCGTCGTCCCGCGGGGCGGCCACGCGCGCGGCGCAGCACACGCCCAGCCAGCCGGGGGCGAAGCCGCAGCCGGGCGGCTCCAGCCCCGCTCCCAGCCCCAGCAGCGGCTCCGCCACCGCCACCGCCGCCGCGTCCCGGCCGCCTTCACTCGCCCACTCGGCGGCCCGCGGCAGGCTCATGGCGACGCCGCCTCAGCGCGAGCCCATGTGGGCTGCGGGGTTGGTGTGCGTGCGTGTGGGGGACGACGACAGCGGCCGTTGAGGGCGGCGGTTGGCAGCGCGCGCGTGGCGCCCGCCCGCCCGCTCGCCCGCCCGCCCGTCTCCGGTGTCGGCCGCGCGCCGCGCCCCCCTTTAAGGCGGCGGCGGCGGCACGCGCCGGGGTCCCGTCCCGCGCACGGCCCCCGCGCGCCCCGGCCCTCGCGCCCGCCCTCGCGCCGGTCGCGTGGCGGGGCGGCCAATGGCGCGGGGCGGGGAGGGGCGGGCGGGAAAGGGGGGGTGCGGGGGGGGGGGGAAGGAGGGGAGGGAGGGGTGGTGGGGGGGAGCGGCACGCGCGGCGCCTGACGGAGCCTCACGGAGCGCGGCGGGGCCGGGGCTGAGGTAAAAGTGAGCGGGGAGGGGGCGGCCGGGGCTGTGGGAGCTCATTGTGTATGCGGCGCTTTTCTCTCTCTCTCTTTCCCCTCTCTTTGTATGTTCGAGCCTACTTGAGTTTCTTTTTTTCTTTTTTTTTTTTCTTTTTTTTTTCTCTCCTCTTCTTTTGTAGGAGTTGGCTCTTTTGAAGCGGTGCGAGGCACGCCCTGCCGCCACGGGGACTTGACGGGAGTCGGAAACACAAGCACACCGGCCCCAAACGCGGACCCGACAATAGCAGCGATGTGGGAAGCCTCCCAGAGGAGGCTGCCCGCTCCCAGAAAAGCGTCCAAGCCTTCCAGGGAAAGCAAACTGGACGGATCTCCCTGTCTTGATGCAGATTTCCCTCCTCCCCAGGCTGGTTGAGGCAGCAACGTGGGGTCAGGCACAGAGTGGTGGCACAGAAAAACAGGTTACAAAAAGGGGGGAGGAGGGAGAAACTTGAAAAAAAAAGCCTCCTCTATCATTACAGGCAGAGACACTTTCAAAGCACACAAAGCGCATGGGTCAGCCCTCAGCTTAATTGTACTCAACAGTCTAATTACTCATTCAATCACGTTTCAGGATCAGCAGGCTGCTCGGCAGGCACCGCCACAGATTAGGAAGTATCTCGTTCCTGCCTTGCCCCACTTTCTCCTCCCTTCCCTTCAAAAAAGCCAGCAGAACCCTCTCCGTGCCTCTCCTGGCAGGGTGAGCTGCTCTTTGGGCAGTGCAGTGCACAAGCAGGTAGAGAGCACGGCCTCAGCGTCACCGACCAAAGTCATGCACAGGTCTCCAGCACTGGGATGGCAAACCCCAGCCAGACATCACAAACCTGCATCTGTGGTGAGCTGCAGCAAATATGTAAAGAGACTGCCCAACCTGATGGTTTTTGGCCTCACCTGCTGCATCATCAGAACAGTCACCCAAAGTGTTAATTGTCACATTATTCCAAACACATGAGCTTAAAGCAGATCAGGATCCAAGAAGTCCCTCTAAAGACTCCCACTATGATCAGCACACGGTACTTTACATTCAGAAGTGTTTTAAATATGAATCAGAAGCGATGACTGTGAGGAACGCAAAAGCCCAGGTACTCAGCCCACCGCTGCAGCCCAACACGTGTGAAACCTGCCTTTTTCCACTCGCTTTCCACCCATGGGTAATGAGGACCACGCTGCCACCGACATAGACATGCCCCAGGTCTGCAAAGCAACCTTCCTGGGTGGATCACTGCAAAATGTCACCCGCTTTGAGTAGGTGAGCACCCACAAAAGTAATTCCTGCTTCCTGGTGACGTTTGCCCCCGTAAAGATCTGGGGCAGAACCACGCTCGGGGCCTAACCTGCCCCCAAGAGACCTGTAAAGCATCGTTCAGCAGTACTTGCCTACCCCCTGGGGCCACTGAATTCACAATGAATTCAGCTTCATCATATATTTGGAAATCTTATCTGGAGAATTTATACCTATGTATGCTTTGCCCCTTTGTTTAAGATGCTCTAACTGCTGCTGAGAATTTAATTTATGCTAATATTTTTAAAATAAACTGCTTTCTATTCATGGAAGTATCACTAATGATTTTCTTTCAGTCGCTGTTTTAAACACTTTGTGGCATGGAAACTGCTTGGCAAGAAATTTCCTTGAAAGCTGCTAAAGGCCTTCAGTCCTTGCAAAATCTCTGAGAGCTGAGACTCATTCTGAGGCTGTGGGACTCCTTCATAACAGGCCTCCAGAAAATCAAACCCAACCAAACCACAAAGCACCATCACACAGGCGTTTTCAGGGGCTATTTCCCTAGATGGTTTGGAAGGAAGCAAGCGCTCGCTGCCTGCCCTAAGCACAGAGCCTGGCCACGGTGATGCAGAGGGCTGCATTTGCTTGTTTGTTTGTTTGTTTGTTTTTAATTATTATTTTTTTTGCCTCTGACAGCAACTGCAACCCAGAGACCCAGCAACAGGTGGAGACCAGGTAGCTCCTGGATCAGGGTCTGCATTACAGAGTACGCACCAGAACTAAGTGCTGGGGGAAGAAGAGTGAACAGCTTCAGAAAAGGTATACCTTGCACAGCATTGGAAGGTTTTTGTTGCGATGAAAAAATGCCTTAATGCAATAAAAGCATGAGTATCAGGCCCAAGGGACATGTTCATGTCACGGGCTTTATACCTCTGCATAAACTGATTTAACTTTTTATAACTTCATTTCCTCACACCTTTAATAGTGATCTTATTCCAGATTTGGTTTGCTTGCCCTCTGCGGCAGCAAGAAGTTTGCTGGGCCTGCGTGTGCTCACACACGCTACCCACAAGTCCATGTCCCAGCCACCTGAAATGAGCAACAACAAAAGAACTGTCTCCTGCTTAAGACACTGCAGGTAGAAAGTATTTTAAAAGCAACTGCTGTCTAGCATGCTGCTACTTAATACATTTTACTAAATCCCTTAACCAGTAAAATGACCACTGCCATCAAGTTTTAGCGTAAGAACAACATTTCCATCTGGTTTAAGATACAAAAATTAACATCCATCCAACATATTCCCTTCAAATTACATCTGGTCAGCTCCAGTTGCTCTCAGTGGATCTCGCACAAGAGCAAAGGGAATATAAGCACTTCAGATTTCTAGGCACAGAATTGCTGGCATAGATTTGTTGTTGTTGTTACTGTTAAGTGATTGCCAGAGCATTCTCTCTTTGTAGGCTTAACCAGAGAAGAGTTATAAGGACCTGCTCTGGGAAAATATTAGAACAATAGGGTCAGACCATAAACTAAAATTTAGCTTGCAGACACTCTGTGGAACACGGGTAACATATTTCAGTGGAGAAGTGAGAAAAAAATAACAGCTGACATGTCAGCAAAAGGAAAAAAGGAAGAATCTGGCATTTTAAACGAGTACAACACTAACTGTGTTACCAGAGCAGTAACCTGGGAATGCAGGGGTCTGCTGGAGTTGTACAGGGCTTTGGATAAGGGGTCCCCACATCCAGGCACTTCCAGTACCCACAAAACTCCTGGCATATTTGGAATAATGGAAGCAAAAGTAACACAAAGAAGGATTTTGTCCTCTAAGGGACAAAAACAAATAGACAGATGCACGTGGGCGCTAACCAACATTTACATCAGTCCCCCAGATTACAGAGTACTTCCCCACAAAAAGGAAACACTTGTCAGCCAAGAAGAACCCACCTCTCCATCCACAGGACGTCCTCAGCCAATTCTGTTAATCCCTGACAGCAAAGAGGTGTCCGGGAACAAGTTTCCAGCACTGTGCAGCTCCAACTCAATGTTCAGAAACCACTGGTGGGGATGGCTGTGAAAACCAGCCCCTCTGAATGACGCCTTCACCTGCCTGCTGTATCTTAAATTAGCATGCCTTGAGTCTTAGGAATTTTTAAACACTTGTTAATAAAGTAGAACTAGGGTACTAATTGTACTAGTTCTTTTCCACTACGTGTCCAATCTGACAACTGACTGCCTCGGTAGAGTGTTGCTTGCAATACGTGCCCTGGATGGTCTCACCACTCGTGTTCAGAGACACAGACGCTCGGTGACAGTCCTGCAGCTCATGCAAAGCAGTTCTCCTGTGCCAGCAGGCTCACAAAAACCCTCTCTGTGGCAAGACCTGTCCCTCTGGCATAGCCTGGCGTTGCAGTTCTGTTTGCCCTGAAGCTGGAGAAAGACGTGGTTCATAGGCACTGTTATTCCCAGGGTGTTTTCAGCTTGGTACAAGGTTTAGGAGCTCCCACAGGGAGAGAACTACCTGGTGTCCCATCTGTGGGATGCAAGGCCCATGTCAAGGGCAGACTGCTGGGGCCAGGCACCTGCGAGCTGTCACCCGTTGCCCCCAGTTTCCACTGGGCTATCTGCAGAGAGCTTGCAGCCCACGTAGCAAACTGTATAGAGGTCACAGAAACGTACAGTGTGAGGCTGTGTATGTATGTACGTATATAATGTATGGCTGTGGAGGGAGGGAAGGCACGAGCACCATCCAACACAGCAGCACCAAATGCTTTGCCAAACGAAAGCCGTGCGTTGCCACACACCCCTCGATGCCCTGCCAGGGGCACAAGTGAGAACGGCAGGATTTAAGGGAAAATCATGGAAGCGATGACACTTTTCTGGCCGGAGGGCAGCGGGGGCTCCTGCCCGGCGACGCCGCCAGCCCCGAGCCCGTTCCCTGCCCGGCCTCGTCCCCCGCAGCCCCCCGGGCGGGTTGTGCGGCCCGGGGCCGTCCCCCTGCGCACAACAGGTTGGATATTGTAGGTGTGGGTTATTAAAGTGTCCCCGGCACAATGGCGGTCTGTGTCCCATTCGCCACGCTTGGGCTCCCCTTTGCAAAGCGCACACAAGAGGTGACACGCCGCTGGCCCCCGCCATTATCCCGCCGGCATAGCGGCGCGGGCCGCCCGGTCTCCCGGGAAATGGCGCTGCGCGGGCGCCCAGCGGCACCGGCGGGGACACCGCGGCCGCGCACGGCCCCCTCACGGCTCCCTCACGGCTCCCTCACGGAGCCCGGGGGCGGCCCCGGCCCTCGGCAGAGCCCGGGCGGTGCCGCAGCGACACCCGCTGGGCGGCGGCGGAGCCGTGACGGGAGCCATGCTCAGCCCCGGCTCTCCTGAGGCGCTCCCGGGGCTGAGGTGATGTCCCTGAGGCAGCCCCGGCCGCGCCCTGCTGCTAAGGCACGAGTGGGAGTTCGGCCCCTCCAGCCTGGTGCTGCTTTTGTATGAAGGTTTCAGCAAATTTCAGACAAAACTCTCTGTGAGGGAAAAGTGTCCAGCTAGGTGCTGCACATAGCTAGCAGTCTCTTGGGGTTTGGGGCTTCCAACTACAGCAACAGAGTGCTTTAATACTGGGTTTCACCCCCCCTTTTTTTGTTTCTTTTTTAAGTGGTCACCACACACTCGAGAAGGTGAAGGGACACAAAACATACACGAAAACACTGTGCCAGCTATTTTCTTCCACAGTTTCAACCTATGAAAGAGGAACTCACACACGTGCTCCACGTTAACCCCAGCAAAGGACGATATACCACAGCATACCATGACCATATACCACAGTAATAACAACCTGCCAGCACTGGTTTTAAGTTTGAGAAGGAAAGCTGCTTGTATTTTATGGAATAAGTACTTAGTAATACTCATTTAAATCGCTTTTCCCTTTCTAAACCACTCTAACAGGCCTAGTGTAGATTTGAGCAGGCCTGTGTTTGTCATATAACGCAGCAAGCCTTTACTGCTGAAGATTGCATGAATGGACTTGTTAAAAGTCAGGTTTACAGGTGTACGACCTCCCCTTGTACCCATCTTTCACCTCGGTGCAGGAAGAACAAAGCTCCCTGTGTCCCATATCAGCTGTACCTTGGGTATTGCAGCTATCCTAGCAGGATTTTTTATTTTGGATCAAGTGAAGTGTTTTTTGGGGAACTCCATTCTTCGAGGAAAGACGGTAGGGAAAAGTGAGAAGAGAACATCACCTGCCATTCCCCAGATCTGCGGAGATACGAAACCAATCCAAGCAACAGCAGAAATAGCTCGGAGAGGCCTGTAAAAGCTGGAGCAAGACAGGCCACCTCCGTGTTGCCTAAGCACTGTTTTGTAAAGCAGCACATTGTTCCTACTACATCAGTTTCTTGCTGAGGGTACCATCACGCTGCAGAGACTTTTCCTTAAAATTGTGTCAGAGTGTGGGAATAGCAAGCAGCCTCATTACGAGCATTGATCACAGCATTTGCTTGCTTTCTCCCGTTGCTGTGCATAAGCAAAAGGATTAATTAGTAACAACACAGGTCAATGGTGATGATTGCTCCTACTGTGCTCTGCAGTAAAGAGCCTTACACAGGGAATAATCAAAACCAAACCAGACCTCCCCACGGTGCATTTGCAGGGCTGTGATCCGCTCACAGAGCTGCCTATTCCCCCTTTTTTGTTTTATTTCCAGCGGGCGCATTACATTTACTGCCTCCACACCAGGCTACCAGGCAAAACGCTTGCAGCAGCGCCTTCTGCCTGCCGCTGGGGGGGGTCCCTCTGCAATGGAATAAGGGGCACAAGCAACACCTTTGCCCCACCTGAATCTACATTTTGCTGCCATTCAATTCCATGCTTGTAGGAGGAGCAAGCAAGCAGCTGAAACACAGCTTGCCCAGCCTCAGAGCACGTACCTGGAGGGCTGTAATGCCAAGAGGGTAGAGGGCTGCAAAAGCAAACCTGCCTGTTCCACATCTGCACGGGCTGTGCCTGAACCTCCAGAAGCCAAGTTATTTTGCTGCCACACTGGGTGCAGCATGGGCCAGAAGAATCAAGAAAGCACCTGCAGCTCTGTGATTACTTAGGGAGCTCAGTGACTGCCTAATGAAGGCAGGCATGTGCCCCCCACCCTTCCTTTATTAATTAATGAGTTTACCTTAAACTCCCTTTCTTACTTTATTTGTATCTTGACGGAGGTGGTGGTCAGACTTGTGATGACTGATAGCTGGAGTATTCCCTGCTCCAAAGTGGTGATAAAGAATAAGAGATTGCTGTGGAATGTCAAAAAAATAAAAATAAAAATGAACAGCTTTATTCGCAACACTATCAAATCCAGCTGCCAGCCATCTCCACAATGCAAATAAAGCTGCTTTAAATATATATATATATATATATATATTATTATTAGCAGGCCACAGCACTCTTGTACTAACCTGGAGACCGGCTTGATGGGCTTTCAGAGGTCTCATACCTTGTTCTCGTCACCCCTCCTCTGTCCCCATTGCCCTCGCCACCTTGGTGCTGATCAGGAAGGTACTGCAAATCACGTTGTAGTCATTAATGCCACCGTAGGCAGCTCTTTCTGTGAATGAACCCTCGGTTTCTCAGTCTGGCATAGCCAAAGCCTGTCCAAATTCTTGAAATACTTCCAGGTTTATTTTGTCCCCCCCCCGCTCGTTTTTTAAGAGGCCAGAATTGATCTGAAAAATGGTGTCTCTGCCCTGTGAAAGGGACAAACATTGCCTCTTCCCACTTCCAGCCCACGTGGGTGGTGCAAAACTCTCCTTGGTTCCCTGCTTTCCACTCTTTTCTCTTCCTTCCCTGAGCAATCAGGGAGGAAGGATTTATTTTTCCCCTTACAGCAGCGAGCTGGTTCTTGCTTCTGTCTCAAATTTCCTGTGTGACCTAGAGCCCAGTAGTTAATTACTTTAGAATTCAGTTTTCTGGCTGTAATATTTTTGTTCCTTCTAATGAATGTTACAGAAATAAATTCTGTAGCACATGCAAAGTGTCATACCGCTGTGATGAATGGGAGAGGGGGGCAGATTTTGAAAATCTTGACAGATAGAAAATTTATTTTTATAACTCTGCCTCTTGAAAGGTAATTCTTCATGAAATTCATGTCTCTTGTAATTTTTTAGGGGATCTGTGAGAGTTTTTATGGTTAGGAATTCATTAGGCCATGAATCACTTTACCTGCACTCATCTTCCTCGGGAGGCTTTGACTTTTGGCTTCATGCACAGTACCACGTAAGGACATGACAAGCTGGTAGGGCGATGAGGTCAGTTTGCAGCTGCCCCCTAGTCCTGATGTGCGGTGTGAATGCATGTATTCACAGCCTCGTGCTTACCAGAAAGGGTTTTCTATGAGTCATTCTTAGGAGCAGATACCTGATTTTGACATTTATTTCAAAACAGCTCCACAGGATAAAGAGGAAACAGCTATCTGGGCCGAGGGAAAAATGGGTAAAGTTGGGCTGTGAAACAACATCTTTGTTGTTTCGGAGACTGTTATTTCATCACCTACAACTACGAGTGTGCACATGGGAAGCTCTTTTACTTTTCACCCTATCACCTTTGTGCAGATTTGTGAAATTTACTCTTATACTTATCAAACTTATCCAGCGTGCCTTACAACTCAGCACAGAAAAGGCATCCTTACATTACTTCGCAGCATCCCACACTAGTGTGGAAGGAAGAGAAAATGTTTCATAAAAATCTAACATATTTAGGGAAACCTATATTTAAAGCACTTTATTTTGCCAAGACAGAAGGGAAACCCCTGAGATGTTGGCTCAGATCACACCACGGCTGACTCAGTGACAGCTGTAATCATTCACTTGAGTGCCACAGCAGGACAAGTGTTTATCTGCAGGTAGTGCACTGGGGGTCAATAGAGCGACCTGACCAAGTGAGTCGTGGAAACCAGATTAATGTGCTTTCTGCTGCTGCTTGCTTTTCTGCATGTAGCTGGTGCATCCAAGTGGTTGTATGACTGGGATCACCAGGCAAACAATTCATACTTATATACATCCAGCTGGTATTACCAGTGCATCTACTGCGGCAGTAATGCTCGACAGTCTTTAACACTGTACTGTTACTTCACTGGCTTTGTATTTGAAGACAGGGAAGAGAAATGTCACAGAGTTCTCCTTTATGTAGCCTCTTATGAAGGGTAAATAGGCTGTGGCTCTGCATAGGTGTGGTTGTGAGCATAAGTGACAGGGACGACACCCACGTTAAATGCAAACTGAATGACCTGTCGTGCCCAAAGTAGAGCATTTCCCAAGAAGTCACGGTGACTTTACAGGTCAGGAATAGCCCAAAACTAAGGACCCCAATCACACAAGTGTTTTGCGGACTACAGGAATCCCTCCTAGATATATTGTAATATGCCTGTAGCATCCTGTTGCTGGGCATTTAGTGCCTGTTGACATACATGCCTATTGACACTAGTGCATAGACACCTTTAAATTTTATTCTAAAGTCACTTTCCATAGGCTTTTTTTAAAATTTCCTTTAGAATTTTATGTTAACCTGTCTTCATTTTTTTTCTTCCTAACGTAGCAATGATTTGAGAACTCCTTCCACTGTGTGTTTTGAAACTATTAACAGAGATTCCAACATCCTCTCTCCTGAATGCCTGCTGAACGTAATAGAAAATGGTCAGAATTCAGGTATTACCCAGTTAATGACACACACTGAATGTGAAAAGCCAACAGACAAACAAATGGATGCTGAAAGTTAAATCATCGTGACTTGCTACTGCAGTACATCCTGCAGGAATTACTAATGATGAGGACAGTAGGTTTAACACGTTAAAAATCCTTATGGATTGACAAGGCCATAATGAAATACAGGCTAAATAGTCTCACATTAAAACTTTCATCAAATATAAGAGCAGAATATGCCCAGTGTCATAGCAAACTAACTTCTGTGCAAATAGAGATAGCAGAATGTAATTCTGTAAAACTAATATCCTTGTTCCAAGAACATTCTTAGATTACACCAAAAAGGACAGAGATAAGGCGCAGTATTTCCAACAATCATGTCCCTTACACGTCCATGCCAATGAATTCTAAAATCATTCTCTAAGATGCTACGTTTCTGAATTCCAATTTTAAGTGTAATTAACACAGATCTTGGTGATATTCATGAGCTCACTACACAGAAAATAATGAGAAGAATGAATGGCGATGGTGGTGTAACTTGCTGTAAAAGCTGTTTGTAGTTGATGTGGGTGTATTTTTTTTCTTTTCTTTCTTTTCTTTTTAAATATTTATTTATTTATTTATTTTTCCAGCCAGTGAATTGTGCAGCAATTTCTGGTATGGTAAAAACATCAATGGGCGGACACCTGCCACAGATGGAAAATCTCACAGTACTCAGCATTTAAGCAGGAGGAAACGCAAATTTAGAAAACAATTTTATTAGACAAATTATTTAGACAAATTATACACAGAAAGCTCTGCCACTTGTAACTGAGGCCTCCAAAAAGTGTTTTGTGTATCTGTATAATAGGCAACACATCAAAATAGGCCTATTTTAAATATCATACATGGTTAACATTTTTTTTTTTTTTATAGCTAAAATCACTGCAACATCTGGTATGTCCCTACGTAGCTTGTTGGAAAGAAATTTTCTTTTTTCTTTTTTAAATTTTGCTCAGAGGTGTGGATGAGTTCATGAATGTTACAAGGGGGAAGCAAGTTGTGCATGCTTTTAGACACTTGCTACCCTGGAAACAAAATGGCCTTTTGCACAATAAGAATTTGTTCTGCCTTACACAGTAGACAATATTTGAAGATTTAGTACAAAAAACAGTGACAGTACAAGATGCTCCCCCAGAACAGAATTAGCGTCAAAATAGAATAGATTTGAAGAATATACCTTTTAATTTATCCTAAAGCAAATCACATAGGCTGATTCCTATTAATCCTAGCCAAAGAATGAGTTAGGTTAAAATAAGTGTATGTGCATTAAAAAACAAACCAAACCAAAAAAATAAATAAATAAAACAAAACAAAGAAAAATGAAACCTCACAGGATAAACTGCTTGCTTTCTACTTAACTGCATCTTTAATTTTAAGGATTACAAATTTAAAGCTCTTCCTACATTTCTAACAGGTAACAGTGTTACTTTAAAAAGCTGGTGCCAAAACAGGCACTGGTTCTGCTCTCACTGCTGTTCTTTCTCTTGTTCTATACAGTTGGCACTAATGTAAAAAGTATGTAGCTCCTCTAAATCTAACTTAACACACAAAGGGTTAAAATGAGCGCCTGTTCATATATATTTTTCCCCTTCAAACAATATGTAATTATAATTAAGGCCACATCAGTATTTCTCAAGGGCTTTTTCTCCACTAACACCATTATCATATCGATCAACTGTACTGACTTGGAAAATAATTTATTAACCTTTGATCTATGTTTAAACTTCTTCAGAGCTATATTAGTTGCTCACGAGTGTGGTATACCTAAGAGAGTGTTCCATTTTAATTAATGAAAAGTAAAATTATCAAGGTTAGCCTTATAGAATGCTCAATAGCCAATGCAAAACCTAATCAAACGAGTTACATCTAGGTACAAACATTAAATTGCCCTGGATGTTCTAATAAAAAAGTATAAAATATGCTCTGTTGGCAAACAACGCAAGTCAGGATAACATTAAAGCAACCTGTCTTTTCTAAATGAAAAGACCCCCTGCACTGTACATCTCTCCTGTATACAACACATTTTTACTAAAGCTTTATTAAATGAATTGCAATAGCAACGGCTGCCATTTTATAGCTATATATACATGTATATATATATACATACCTGTGTGTATATATGTATATATATATATGTATGAGATACTAATTTATTTAACACAACAGAGGCTTCTGCCATATGATACAGTTTACTGTACATAAGAAAAACTTTTAACACTGTACAATCACATAAAGGTCATATGCACTGTTGCAGTGCAAAAGTAGATTTAACTGTAGTCTTTACTGGCATAGTAATGGCTTTTTGTAATCCTACAAAATTGCATTCTTGTATTATGGGGCCTGAATGGTCTTTTAACTTCCTTTTTTTTATTTTTTATTTTTTATTTTTTATTTTTTTGCCTTTTTTTAATACTTTTTTTTTTTTTCCTTTTAAATCGCAGGGTTTGCCTTTGGTCCACAGTTAAAAGGACACACAGCAGTGGAGCACTGACCGGATGCAGCAGAATACATGTAAAGGACTTAAGTTATTGCAATTATAGTAAAAAAAGGCGGTGCGGGAGGAGGAGCGAATGCCCTTCTTTAAAGTAATGCTCAGGGTTTTTTATGCATTAATCAAATCACTACATGTTTCCTATACTTAAGTATATGAAAAGCCTCAAGTAACCGAAACCTAATGTGGTGATAAACCAAAGAATAAGTGACTCAAGTAATAAAGATAATAAAGGGAGAAAGAGGAGGAGACCAGGCTGAGAAAGCAGAGAAGAGGAAGAGTTGTTACAAATAATCCTGATTCTTTTCTTAAATAAAATAAAGGAGAAAAAAAAAAAAAAAGAAAACAAAGAAAACAAACAAATCAAAAAACCCTCAAAAGCAAAACCAAAACCAAACAAACAAAAAAAAAGGAAAGGAAAAAAAGGTTACATCCATGTTAGTCCCACAATATTACAGCTGCTCCTTGCAAAGGGAGTCCTAAAAAAGAAAGAGTGAAGAAACTTGGTCTGATGCTCATATGGAGGTGCCTCGGTCTGGATCACTACCGAGATTCAGCCCCAGAGTAGGAGTTGGTTGGTAAGGGATGGATGACATTGTTTTGATGGGGCTTCTGAAAAAGCCGCCGTTAGGTGCCCTGTGCCTGAAGGGGCCAGTTCGGTGCTCAGGTACGTTGCCGAAGGAGAAGCCAGAAGCGGCTTTAGCAGACAGTGTGCGGCTCAGCGTCTGGATCTGCTCCGGTATGAAGGTGGTTGTTGTGATGTGAGTGTTTCTGAAGTCACTGATTTGCTCCAGTGCTTGACGGGTGGGCAAAGTGTCAATGTCCAGCGGGGTCAAGTCAATCGACGACGTGGAGAACTGTTTATGGGGACTGTCGTCATCTGTGCAGAGGCTGTTCACGCGCCTGTGGAGGTGCTCCAGATCGATTTCCTTGTCATCCTGGGGAAGGAGAAGAACAAGATGTACCACTCACTATTGCCATCTCTTTTGCAGGATTGAAGCTTCACAGTGCAATCAGAACCGCTCGGTAAACACAATACACACTTAACTAAAGCTTCATCTTAGCTGTGGACAGCTCTAACGCCACCAGCAAACACCCCCACCTCCTGAAGCTGGATGGGCTAAAACAAACCCAAGTAGACCCTTCTTCCACAGCTACCTTCAAGCCCTGAGTATGAATGACAAAACTCCAAGTGCTACCAGCAGCTTTCTTTGTACAGTGAAAACAGAGCATCATCTCGGACATCTGGGTTAATGCCAGCTCTGAATCGCTGTAGTGATGGCTACATTTCAGTGTCAAAACGGGAGGCTCTCAGGGACCAGACTGCCGTCTTCATCAGCGTTCATTCTCTCAGGGCTTAAGGAAGGGCTAAAAACTTCTCAGATTGATTTTTGCTTTTAAATTACAAATTGTGGAGCAGAAAAGCTGAACTTCCAGACCCAAATCCGAGCACTGGTGACTCATTGACATCACGCAGGAAGAAGTACACCAGATAATTTTAAATTGTGATGCCAAAGAAGGGATTAATTCTCTCCTTACCTACAAAGAAGCAATGCCATCAATTCAGATGGAATTATGCTGCTGTGGGTGAGAAGGCGGCCTGGTGTATTCATTATAATACAGCATCACTCCTCTCTTACCTCTCTCCTTTTTCCTTCTTAAATCTCTCCCCCAAGAGAACTCAATTGAAGAGGTTTGTTCGTTATAATTGAGAATTTAAATGCATGAGAATTAAAAAAAGAGGAGAACGTCCTGGGTGACCCAGTAAATCACCTGCGTTGTACATATATATTTCTACTGAACTGCAAAGCTTAATTCAAAGTGGCATTACGTGTACACACATAAGGGATATTCCCTCAGTCTAGGTAGCGCAGCTCATTCAGAACAAAAATCAGTTCCAACTAACCTGAACATTTACCTTAATCTCTGTGAAATCTACTGGCTCTTCCAGGCCACTAGAAATATCTCACACTCTAGGACCTCACAGAGGACAATAGGGCGGCCGATAGATGTGCACTGATGACTTCCAGACTCGATTACTGCAATTCAATGACTGGCTTGATCCAGAGCTCATTGAATCGATCGCAAAACTCCTAGTATACAGAATGGGCTTTAGGTCCCTCCTTTGTCTAGGGATGAAGTCAAGCACTCTGAAAAAGTCCACCTAGAACAAACTGCAGGAGTTCATCTGCTTAGCAAAACGGATCACCAAATATTTGCACCGGTACCACACCGAATACAAAGCCCGACTCAAGGGAGAGTGAGGGACCAGCTCCCCTCTGGGATCTTACCCTCCAAGGGCAGGGACAGGGAGACAAACTGGGGGAAGAAAGGGGTGGGGAACGGGGCATCAGGGCTCTCCCAGGGTCTGGATGGTGGCTTTGGAAACAAACCTGACCACAGAGGCTTTGAGCTCATCATGGGAGGGAAAAAATGCAGTGCTCATTTCTCGGGCGTAGCTTTCTGTCTATAGTTTATTCACATGTGGACATAGACATGGAT
Organism: Aythya ferina; assembly: GCF_964211825.1. Lineage (NCBI taxonomy): Eukaryota > Metazoa > Chordata > Aves > Anseriformes > Anatidae > Aythya > Aythya ferina. Next base: position 67,539,751 of record NC_140300.1, on the reverse strand, counting down.
GCACATAACAACCACACAGGTGACACCAAAACCAAACGCATTCACCAAAAGCTCTCTCCTAAAATCTTTGGAGCTACATATGGATGCAGAAGAACTGGGGCCACGTGGGCATCGAAAGAAATATACAGAGGCTCTGTCAGCACATGCAAGTCATGACTATGTCTCTAAGGGACAGCCCTTATTTTTATTTTTACATATTATTATTTTATCATTTTGAAAAGCATACAAACACCGTAATTTCCAACGCCAATTTGAATTTAATTAATTCTGAGCCTCTGTAAGTTGTTCAGAATATTCCTCATTCTTCTCTTTCCGAGATGCATTTGGGGCTAGGGTCAGACCAGTGAAAATATATAAGCGGTGATATTCTCCCATGCTTAGCCCACAACCCGATCTCCACCCAATCGATACACCAAAATGAGACCCACTCACTGTAAGATTGTGCACATCTCCATAATATGATCTTTCCTCTTCTCTCTTGTGTGATCAGTAGTGAAATATTCAGCAGTTTTCACATTTAAATTATCATCAGGCTTCAGAGTCAACATCCCATTGAGATTACTGGGGCAGTTCATACTTCTCTCAGAGCTACCGTTTAAGGCTGTCTGCAGACTCAGGCAGACATCATTGAATGGATTACTTCTGGTACGCGACTGAAATGTTATCTTCGCAACCATAAGACAATTTTTTTTCAGTATAAATGCTTGCATTCTGGAGCACAAGATGGCAGCCACCAGGAAAAAGGGTTGGCTTGCTGACCACAAACTGGCCCAATCTGACCCCCGATTCGGGACTAGTGGCCTGGAAGAGCCAATGGATTTCATGGAAGCTAAAATGAATTTTAAGAAAGTTAGTTAAGATGTATTTCTTTGCTGAATGACCCCCACATCCAGGGTAGCGGGGGCATTCAGCACATATGTCCATGTTGCATTAATTTTTTTGAGCCAAGCTTTTCAGTGGAGCTTTGAGATGCAATTTTAAAAGCTAAGCTGATGAATACATGGCAAAGATCAAGGAGGCCAAATTACACCATTTGAGGAAACTATACGTTCAAAACTCTATGTTTGAAAATTTAAATGGGACATTTTATAATTATATAAAATATCAGGGTTGTTTTTTTTTTTTTTCCTTTGATATTAATTATTATGTTTTGCACCAAATAAATAAGAAGTATGACATTCTGAAAGTCCGGGTAAACAGCAATATTGTAAATTTTAGTTTTTTGATAATTTACCAGTTGAAACTAGATGGTTCCCATTCCTGAGAAAGCCAATTAAAGGACTAGAGATTCTTTTTGGTTTTAAGAATGGTCCGGTCCAGATCTTTAACAGAAAAAGCTTGGGAATTAAAACAGGCAAGAAAAGATTAAAAGTATTCTAACATCAGTGCCAATGCTGTCTAATTAGGTAGCATAATTAGTCCTGCCTGATTACACAGCATTAGATTAGCAGGAATAAACACAATGGAAAAACTGCAGAGAAGGTGAGACCACTGCACACAAATTAACAGCAATACCCCAAAACAAGCATCTAAGCTACATAAAATAGCTATAATTGATAGCACTATATTATAGCTCATATTTAGGTTCACCTTTGGGCATCTCTGCCAAGTATACTTTAATAACTTTTTTTTTTTTTTTTTTTTTGCTAGTGGAAATGGCTGGTAAAGCAACAAGTGGATTGCCATGGGAAGGAGTGCATTACACATGCAGGTGTGAAACCAAACTCATCTCTGGTGTGAAATGACACATGTCCCCCACTCACTGTCCAAGATTTTCTAAACCAAGTCCGTAATAGATTTCAGAAACAAGTCTGGCCTGATTCTGAAAAATCTGAAGAACTCTTGCTTCCTCAGACTTCAGGTTAAATAATGAGAACCAAAGTTTGTGGAAGTCCCAAGAGGTTAACAGTTCTGAAAATCAGGACAAGCTTATTTAAGAAGCTAACTGCTGATTAAAGGGCTAAGCTCTGAAAGTCTATTTTGAAAGACTCAGCCATCGAGCTTAGGGGATATCTTTTGCAAGAAAAAGACAAGAAGCCTCTGAACTTACTGGTGAGGATTAACTCTCACTAATGGGAATGATGCACCAAATGTTGATGTACTAATAATGTATTATTCTGCAAGTAAAGGTTGTGTTTTACTCAGAATATTTATACATCACCAATATACATTTTTTTTTCTTTCAATTTTCTCTAGAAAGAATACCTAAGGAGATTTTTAGGAATGTTTACCTTAAACAGTAGGAAGTTAAGGACTATTTCCCCCACCCTCTCTAAAGGCAATAATCTAAATTCAAGGCAATCATCTTTAGGGTGCATGAAAATTTCCCATGAGAAATGGAGGGTCTAATACCTCTTTTGACGGAACCCGAGAGCCTTTCCTTTTATTCCACCATGTTTCCAACATTGCAATGAAACAGGATAGGACAATCCCAGCTGCGAGGATGCAGAAAACACCTGCAAAACTTTTTATGTCCAGGGCGCCTCCTTTCTGTTTGGTATCCACGGATGAGTAAAGATCACATTGACCGTTCTTTGGCCACCACTTATGCTTCAGTATGTCCATGTCGCCATTCTGCTGCAGCTCCAAAATCCTACAGGAGAAAGCACAGAGTCAGGGGTTACACTAGGGTGGCATCTAGTGCAAAGGCATGAGGCTGTAACCCAACTACTTGCAACCCTCTTGTGCGTCTGGAAGGCCAAGCTGCGGAGGAATCCAGACAGACTGAGTTAGCAGAAAAGAAAGCTTGAATATGAGGTTGCCTGTAAGACTGAGCATATGGACATCCATGCTCCCCTCTAGATGCACAAAAGCACCCACAGGTCTCTCATTCTTTTCAGAAGCTTAGTGAAACTGCTTTAGTTAGTACATTTTATTTTCTTAACTGGCTTTTACTACAGACCGTAGCAATCTTTTGTTGCGTGTGAGATATTTGAAAATACATATTTTGCATTTTAATAGTTGGAGAAGAGATATTTCATAGAATCATAGAATATCCAAGTTGGAAGAGACCCACAAGGATCATCAAGTCCAACTCCTGGGTCCCCAGAAGGACCACCCAAAAATATATGAACAAATCAGACCATGTGTCTGAGAGCATTGTCCAAACACTTCATGAATTCTGGCAGGCTCAGTGCCATGACCACTTCCCTGGGGAGCCTATCCCAGTGCCCGACCACCCTCTTGGTGAAGAACCTTTTCCTGATACCCAGCCTGAACTGCCCCTGTCGCAGCTTCAAGCCATTCCCTCAGGGAAAATACGGTTCAGATATACTGCAGGATATGCTATCTTATTGTAAACTGATTGTTATCTGTTTACCTACCTTTGGGAAGAGTGTAGAGCAGTATCACATTAGCTGCACTCAGCAAAGACCTAAACTAATCTTGCTCAACAGGAGTATGCAATCTGTTGGCAAGCAATTTCCATGGGAAGGCTCTTAGCTGTGGAACTCACTCATCCTTGCACCCACACACCCAGCCTGCTGCTGAATATTTGCTGGGCAGAATGCAAGGCCTACATATTTTGCTAGACTTCCTTGGGGGTGAGTGGTTTGAGAAACGAAAACTGTATTTGGAAGATTTTCATATTTGGTTAATTTGTTAATCTCAAAAAAACCTTACAGAGAGATCTCTAAAAACATCCACAAGTGCCTAGAGTAGCAGCCGGATGCTTCTGGTTACTCAAAACTAAAACTAAAAATAAAATCAATTATTACATTTAAAAAGAGTAGAGCAAAATGAATATTTTCCTTCATGTAATAAAATTGTTTTTCATTTCAGTGTTGGAAAGCAAACAATCACTTTGTGCAATCATTTGACACAGCATGCACAAAATCCAAGTGCACACAAAGCAGCAGAGGTCTGGGATGCTCCTACCAGAAGCTGTACCACACCGGAGGAGAGGCAGTCCCACTGACTGGTGGCTACCATAACCGACCACTGCAGTGGTCTTCCTCAACCTCAGAAAAATACAGTATTGCAAAAGGGAATTGAAATGCACCTCAGAAGTAAAAAACAGCTGCTCTGTACAGACATCATTCAATCTCTCATTCCATTTGAACATGTGGACATGTTAATAAAGACTTTGAATTTGCTATGGCACATCCAAATGTCTGAATGCTTACACTGTGGTCCTACCAGGAGTGGGAGACTTCATACAGCTGTGTTGAAACCCCAGCACAGCTCTGGAGTGAGTTTTTTCATCCTGCCTAGGAGTATGTCCCATGACTGAGAGCCCAGCCAGTTCAGGGCGAGCTGCTTTTCCCCCCCTGTGCTGTATCAATGGGAACAGTGCCTTTCTAGGGTCCTGAGAACCAGAGGTGCCAAAAGCACCTTGTTCAAGTAACTTTGTTTATAAGAAGCGGGACAAGTTGTGCGCAGTGCAAGCTGGCAGTACAGTGCTGAAGGCCCAAGCCCTGGAGACTGGAGAACAAGGTGAGAGTTGGATGGGCTTTTGAACAGCCCAGAAACCTAAAGCCGACCCGGTAAAGTCCCATCCTGCAGCTTCCAAAGGAGGCAGGGATCAGCCAAGGACTGGAAGACTCTCCGTTCTGCTTCAAGGGACACATTAGATGCTGTATGACACCCACGTAAAAGAAGCTTTGGAGTGACAGGGTCCAAACACACGTTCATTCTTGCTGCCTGCAGCCACCTACGGGCAGAGTGTAGGGAAGCTGCAGCCAGATCCTTCTCAGAGGTGAGCAGTGACAAGGGGAGAGGCAACAGGGGCATGCCTGAGCACAAGCAGTTCCAACTAGATTTAAAAAAAAATAAAAAATAAATTCTTACAAAAAGAGAGGTCAAACACTGGAACAGTTTTGATCATATTATCCCTGGTCATATTCAAAGGTCCATGGGGCAAGGAAGCCTGAGTGACCTGACCTAACTGGACCTGCTTCAAACAGAGGTCTGGGCTAGAGACCTCTGGAGGTCCCTTGTTACCAAAACTACTCCTCTGTGACTGTAAACATGAGCCACATGCTGGTCTCTGTTATGGCATGCAGTGCCTATAGACAAAACTCACTGCAATGCCAGTTCTCACTCCCCTTGCATCCTGCTTTAGGATTGATGGGAATATTTCAGCCCAGGTATTTAAGTTAGCAGAGGAAGCAGACAGTCATCGTTTCTGACAAACAGAACCCTTTCTATAAGTTCCTACCAAGTAATAAAAGATTAATTTGGCATATATATATATATATTTGTATTTAGGAATTACTATACTATCTACATAACATTCTGTATTTTTTTTTCCTTTCTCTCAGCAGCAGCTCTAATCCCTGAGCAGGGCTATTTTCTCTCTTTTATTCAGTCAGTAATAGAATGAACCATCCAAATGATTGCTCTATTCTCATTAATTAAATGATTCTTCACTTGTCAGTATAATTTCTGATTACACAAGACATCTTTTCAACAATAGGCATTTGCATAAAACACTGAACTTTAGCTTGTTCCTTAACAGAGATTTATTCCTAATTGTACTCCTGGTAATTATCGTCGATTTTCTTTATGGATGTAACATATAAGTTCAATTATTTAAAGGAAAACATAAAAAAAAAAAATAGAAGCAGAATCCAGGGACAGCAATTAAACAATTACATGGAAAAGCTTAAGAAATTGAAAGTTTATAATGAAGCCTTGTAAAACTGCAACTGAAAACAAATGTTGACGTATAAACTACTTAGCAGGAGAAATGATGAGAGCATGAATGAACTATATCAACTTCATGCAGAGGAGGAAAAAATAAAAAATAAAAGAGACCCTGGTTCTATCAGACTTAAGAAATAATTTGTTTGTGAATTCAACTGTTAGTGGAACCAAGACAATAGTTAACACTGCGAAGATTTAGCACTACCCAAGTTTTACCCCTTAGGGAAATCACTCTTTCTGTAGCACGTTTTCGGAACTGAAACGTGTACTTTTATTGAAATTCCTTGAGGAATGACATTAGGAAGGAAAGTTTCTTGGAAGCGTGCAGCTTGCAGGCACCGTTACACTTGCACGCTGCAAGAACTTCCCACACGATGGCAGTCTTGCCATAAAAATACACGCCTCGGCTGCCGCTCCTGCTGGGTGCCCCCACACAATCTAATCAGAAACCTGTTGAGCAGCAGACGCTATAATCAGTTTGGTATTTGATTTTCAGATTTAATAACTGACTAAAATAATAATGCATTAACTAAATGCTATGAATGATAACGATATGCTAAATGCTATGATGACGTTCAGCAGGTCCTCTCTTCGCAGGGCCAAATGTCTCACGACTGAACTTTTCCTTGACAGTTTTGGCTGCCCTGAACCTGCAGCACGGCCTGGCATTGCAGCGTGTGAGTCAGTAGTAAGAGGGGTGGAAAGAAGTAGCGTGCGTGACTTCCTGCTGTTTCAAAATACCATAAGCTTAAGGTTATGCAAGGAGCCCATACATTGAAATAATCTCATTTGTCTGAAGAAAGACATGACCTTTAAAACTTGCTTATGGATAGAGTGTGGGTTATAATATATATTTCTCTAGCAGGCGAATTGTTACAGTAACATTTTTCAAGGCAATGAGGTAAAGTTATTAAACTGCAAAATAATAATAATAATAAAAAAAGAGAACGTCTACATACACTTTCATTCAAACCAAAAACCAAACCATGAACCCAAATCACACTGTGATTCTATGAATTCGTAGTGCTGATTGATGTCTAGTGGATATAAGCACACAAAACTGAAATGCATGTGGTTTCCAAATCTGACACTGATACGAACAAATCCCTTCCTACTGAAACAATGAGACTAGAGCTGAATTCAGCTCAGTAACCACATACCTTGCTGCTGGCAGTTAGACGTGATTACTCCTCCAAAACACCCACAGAAATGAAACTTATTATGAGAGCAATGTATCACAAATGCTTCACAAGTGCTACAAAATGTAGACATCTGTGACAATGCTGTTTTTTGAGTTTGCTGGTTTATTCTGAGTTAGAAGTAGGAAGCAGAAAACACGGAAGGCCATTTACAGCCTGAAATGCTAGGGAATGGTCTGAGGTGGGAAGGGTTACTAGATATCAGCTTCCTGCACCAGGAGGTATTAGGCTCCAGTAACTTCTTCAGCAGCTAGCAGGGAGTCAAACTCCTTGGGCAAAAGCCTCATCCCCGTAGCTCTTCTAAAGAACATCTGGTGCTAAGTCTTTGCAGAATTAAGTTCCCCTCTTGTCTTGCTGAGATAAGATGAAATTTCATTATTCTGGTCTCATCATTGTGGCCTTGCAAGGGATGCACATTGAGGCACGAAGCATTAACTTCAATACTATCCTAAGAACCAACAAATATTGTCATTCCCCTGCTGCCCAAGCTGCTGAGGAGAGTAAAGGATTTATTTGTATTTATATGCAGTAGGTGAATATTTGTGCGTGATTTTTGTCTTGCCCAAATGCACAGAATAAAGGGATAAGAAAACAAAAAAACAGTTCCTAACTTTTTAGTTCATCCTAAAATATTTACTTGTCCAGCCCCAGTTGCACTACCCAGTTAACCACCTCTAGACCTAAGCCCAGAATTAAAAGGGGTACCTGATCACTGAAAAATGGAGATGGAGCAAGTGTAGGAAGATGTAGTGCAGAAATCGATGTCCTGGGGTGAAACAAAGAGCAGAGCAGTGCCCATGCCCACTCCTGAGCAGGCTGAGGTGATGGTAGGAGAGCGTGCAAGATGAATGAAACACCTTGAGAGACAGAGATCACTGCTATTCCACTCCTGTTCACTACAGGTTTTGATAACCATAAACAAGAAATGCTCATTTTCAAGAAACAGTTCTTGTTTTTCCAATTTTATTTTATCTTTAAGCAAGCATTTTAATGAGCCACCAATCACAGGCTGCAGGAGAGGCAGTTTTTCACAGTAGCCAAATGCAGCTTGGGCTGCCAGACTAGACGAATCCACACTCCCTCTCCACCAGCTCCTACCACTTGACCCAGCAAAAGAGTGCCCTTGGGCCCAGCTGTGAAGCCTGTTTTCTGGCAGGGACTGCAAGCAGATCAAAACCCAAATAACTCGTGCCCCACGAAGGAGGGCAGGCAGCCACCTTCACACCTGCCCTTCAGCAGCCCTCAGCATCCCACTGCTGTCACTGGGAAGTCAGCTGGCAGAAAGCAGGATAAACCTCTCACTTTCTGTATACAATAGAAACAGCTGTGGTAAAACAGACCTGGTGTTTGACATTAAGGATTTGCATATCAAGCAATTGTAGGAGAGAGAACAGCTGACCTTCTGGTTTTGCTCAGCAATTGACCATTAGCTTCCGAATAGGCAGCACTCATGACTCACATCCCATAAATTAGTATCACTTTGTTCAAATTAGTGAACATGTTTTTACTTAAATCTGTTAAACTTGCACAAACACTCTCCCAAATACAAAATGCTAAACTGAAGTGAAATAGCACCTGCAGTAATAAGAAATGAGATACTAACTATACTTATTACACAACTGTGGTAGAACTTTGTAAGAACTGTTCTACAATAGTTTTATTCAGGCCATGTGGCTATATTAAATGCCAACAATTCAGAAACTGATAAAGAAAGTCTGCAATCCTTCAAGATCATTTGATTACTTTTATTATTAAAAAAAAGAAAAGGTGTGTTTTACTGGCCTTTCACCATACAGACCTTTCCATGTGTTGCCTGTTTGGGAGAAAGCAGTGATAAAAGAATTAATACCTGTTTATAAATCCTAAATGACAACCAAACACCTAAAGATAGATACACAAATATCATTAGCTTAATGCTATTATGGTAAACACCAAAATAATTCATTACAGCAGTGGTATGCCACCATAGAATCATAGAATATCCCGAGTTGGAAGGGACCCATAAGGATCGTCAAATCCAACTCCTGGCACTGCACAGGTCTACCCAAAAGTTTAGACTCTGACTAAGTGCACAGTCCAAACACTTCTTAAATTCGGACAGGCTTGGTACAGTGACTACTTCACTGGGGAGCCTGTTCCAGTGTGCAACCACCCTCTCAGTGAAGAACCTCTTCCTAATGTCCAGCCTAAACCTCCCCTGTCTCAACTTAACACCGTTTCTGCGGGTCCTATCACTGGAGAAGGGTAGGGGGTGCTGCTGGCACTGCCCGTGCCTCCTCAGCCTCCCTCGTGAGGGCTACCAGGCCCTGGTGGCTGCCTCGAGTGGCGTTGATGCTGGAGAAAAAGCCCTGCCCGCCTTGATCCCCCGCTCCACTGCAGAACGCGTCTGCCCCGGAGCTGATCTCCTCGGCGAGTGGCTGCGAAATGGCGGCGGCACCCGACCAACCCTATTAAAACAAAAAAATGTACCTTCAAGGTATACTTGTGCACTACGTGTATCTCAGTCCTGTCCTAGATAATTTGCTAAATTACTTGAAAAATGATAGTGAGCTTTATGGAAATGCAGTACTTTATAGGCCACGTGAATGCCTGGGACTTTAATTTTCCTCTTGCTTTTGCTACCATGAACCAGCAGCAAACCCATCCAAGTGAGTGCAGGGATGGACAGGGCAGGTCATGGCTTCTGCAGAAGACTGAAGCAGACATCAGCAGGCTCTCTGTGATAGCTCCATATCTTTCCTCAATTTACACCAATAAATGTTATCTTGCATACTGCTTGCAAAATTATCTTGAAGATCTAAAGGTTAGCTGCTATCTCGCACAACTGCCACAGCATGGAGATCATGCTCCATCCTAAAATTACAATTTCTCTGAGCTCTCCCCTATGATAATGCTTGTGCAACACCGAGGGCTGTCATAAATGACATTTTGAATATATGAGGAGAGAGTATGATTACATATATATAACTTGAGGGCTTGACTCACAGGTCTCCAGCTGGATGTAAGCAGATCAGTAGCTTTTTTCAGAAGTGGCACAATTGATGCCTTCACTTCAAATCAGGAGCCCTCAATGTCTGAAGGCAGTGGGAGTTTCACCATTAACTTGCAAACAGCAGAGACCAACATGGAGCACACTTGGGAACTCAACCCTTCTGGTTAGTTTGACATGAAAGTGACATTTTCCTGCATACAAATCAGTTCAGGATATCTGGCTTAGCCAAAACCAGAAAGCTTAGAAAAAAAGCATCCTTTCAGACACCAGTTACTTCATTTAGAAAACATCAAAATATTAAAATGGTTGTTTTTTAAAGAAATTTTTTTTTTTTTTAATTGGATCATAAGGAATAACTCTTAACTCATCTGTTTGGACCATCTGCCGATGTCCTATGAGAAGGAGAAATAGAAGAGAAGCTCACTGAACCTGACCTGCTGGTAAATGAATATGCAAGCCTCATCTTCAGCTGAGATGCAATTACATGAGAACTCAAATTACTAACATGATTAATCTTAAGAGCTGTGGTGACTAGTGAAGTTTAATTTCTATTGTATGTGTTTATGCCACCTTTAAAAGGCAAGCAGTCATTACTGCTACGACAATATGATTTTTCCTAATATCAAAGTTGGGCTCCAGCGAATTGATAACAGGCAGAATGAAAGCAAGCCAAGAAGATGGAGAAGAGCTCAAAAGGAAAAGACACTAAGTCCCACAAAGATCTGGGGCATATCTGAAGTTGGAAAGGGAACACCATGGGTGGTCTTTGTCGATGTCAGCATCATCCTTTAGCACACTGTGATATCTGAGTTACTGGATGCCAGTAAAAATGTTTCATTTCAGTGTAAGAATCTGGAACTGATCATCATTGCTTGGAGTCATGCTTCAGGCAGTGGAAAGCCTCAGTCTTATACAAACTGCCACATTTTTTAGAAACAGAATGCGTATCAGTCACATCAAGTCCTGGTAACTGTCTAGAACTGCCCATTTTAAAAGATATCTAGGTATCATTTGAATATTAGACATTCATTTTCTATTTACATAGGCAAACGTGTGAAATACATAGCTGATGATTCTCTCAGTTTTTGAAGCTACTTGTTTGTCCTCAGCTTTTTAAGCCTTTAAAATGAAGAGACAAAACTTTGAAATTTTCTTTTAGAGGGTCTATAAGTGAATTATTTACATGGCTTGATTTAAATATCAAAATTTGGATTATAAAGAACCCAGATCAAGAGTTTAAATCTATCTCCAAGGTAAACAGTCATTGATAGAATAGGACAAGCTAGATAGATGAATACAGAGTCTGAAAATCAAATCATGGTAATACATTTTGTGTCTGAAACTTGACATTTCAAAATATCTCAAAGGCTTTTAACTCCTAGCTGCTTAGTTATAGCAGTGAAAGCTTCTGAGATCCATTCCCTCTCATGGTTTTAACATTTGGGTTTGAAATCAGTACTTCTGTTCACTCATCAACCTATAAGTTCAGTTAATGTTATACTGAGGAGAAACCATGCCAAACAATCCCTTGGACAATGAAAACAAAGAAGTTTAAGGAATTCCACGTGATACATTAGTGCTCTAAAATCTAGCTCATTAACCTGATTTGTCTTCTTCAAGTGTTCATAGAAGATTATTTTCCAGAGACAACCCCTAAATACACTCTAAAGTGTTCCTCAGGTCTTACTAATGAATGTTCTTCAAATCTAGACATGGCAGTGTAGGGGCTATCTGCTGAAACCTCAGGTATTTCCCCAATTCTGCCTAGGCATCATGAATTTCTCTACCACCAGCCTTAATGAGCATCCAGATCTTTTAACATGCCCTGGGTGTAGAAAGAAAGGGTGAAAGATAAAGTAGTACAACTTTGCAAGCAAAGAAATGCCTGCCTGCTATGGCACACCAAATCTGTGCGTTGGTCGACCTTGATGCATTACTGGTGCCTTTTGTAACTGTGCTCCCCATGTGTACAGGGAGATATACTAGGAATTAGTCTATCTCCTCTTCTACAGGAGACTTAGTGATTATCTTCGATAACACATCATCTTGCTGCAGCGTGCCACACCGCTCACTCATGTGCGTAGGATTTCTGCCACCAGGAGAGGTTACTGATAGACATACAAGGAGGTAAGACTGGGACAGAAACCGTGCTCACTACTGGTGGTCACAAAAGATCAAAATCTGATGTTTTGCTGCCCACCTTTGCACTGCAGTGTGTCCAGAGGGGCTACAGGCTGCTCTGCATGTTGTGAGTAAGGGCTGGAAGCAGCACAGTGGTTACTCACTGGGTAGTACTAGGGGAGATTTCTATATTACAGAGAAGTGCCTAGATAAAAACCAAATGTTATTCAATCTGGCTAACAACCTGCAGGAGGACCAAGTATTTATTCTGTTGATAAAGGCATCCCCCCAGTAACACTACAACTTTTAAGAGCCACAGCCAGCCAGCTTGCCTGTATTCTTGTCTCCCTGACTTTGCATAATCAGGTCCTCTGGTCCCTTCTGCCTTGCAATAAGCAAGTCCCGAACCCGCTGATGTGCATAGTGATGGTTTTTGGCATCTTGTTTTCTGTGCATGGGAACAAGGCAGAGCACTCCACATCTACCATGACCTTCACTGCTGGAGGAAACTGGGCAGAAAGGATTAGCAGGATCTGAAGCTTCGCATTTACCTCATACCTCTTTTTTTTCCTTCAGATCTAGGCTGACAGTATTTACACAAGCTCGATGGATGTCTGCTCTGTGCAAAAAAGAGTTCATAGGCAAAATATATATACACAGCAAAGCCACTAGCACAGCTAAGTTGCCTGTCAGAAATTCCAGCCCAGACAGAAGCACCAGGAAATAATTGCTTCTCTGTGCAACTAATTCATCTGGATCAGACCCGAGACTTTTCCAGGGAGTAAGGTGAGGAAAGGTACTAATATTCAAAGCGCATCTGTCACACATATGGGCAGAAACCTTCCCATGCCAGAGCCTTCAGTCAGAGGCATTTCACAGATCAGCAAAGCCTTAGCCAATCTAAAAATCATCAGCTCCAAGGAAGAGTATGGTATGACAAAAATTCACACATTTTCCCCAAACGTGCCCAAATAATACATTTCACTTGGGGCCTAATCAATCACATATCCCCACAATACCCCCACAAACAACAACAAAAAAAGTACCTCTTAAGTACTCTGAAGATGAAAGCTGCCAGATCCATTTACCAGAATGGATCTACAAAGAACCTATGTTTTGGTCACATGCAGGGACACTCCCCTCTTATGTCCCATATTTCTGTTATTCCAGAGTGACATTCAGCAGCAAACAAGCATCAGCCTGTTACAAATCACGTAAGAAGGAAAAGTTTCAAGGAAAAACCTCAACTTTAATCTTTAAATTTAATGTTTAAAAAAAAATCAGGTTCCTAACAGAGCAATAGTACAGGCTGATATATATTTTTAAATGCCTGTGTGATTTGAAAGCATTTGACATTTTGTGACAAAATTTAGTGATTTCCATGAGGAATTCTGCCTTCTATTTCCTTGCTTATCTTTGGCATGATTACCAAAGTCCACATAGTTGAATTGAGTAATTTTCTTAAATTCTGTTCTTAAAAGTAACACAAATTCAGTATGTAGTTCTGCAGCCTTGAAGCCTCTAATTCTTTCTCAGTGTTTGGGAGTTTTCTATATTTTTATAGTGTCCTCATCCCCACCCTCCATATTGCTAAGTGTCCTGATACCTGTGCTCTGTTCAGCTCAGGGCAACAAGACGTACAAAACATAAGCTTGAGTAGCAATGACAGCACACATCGCTTATATCCTCAAAGTGTTTTACAGCTTGACCAACCAACTCTGCAATTACAGGAGAAGCAAATATCTTTCATAGTCAACCAGGCTGGATAATGGCCACAGTTACCCTCTGTTATTGTAGCTACCGCCCCTTCCTTCATGAAATGATTAATTCCACTTGCAGCCCTGCAATTTCCACCACCCAAATCTTGGAGGAGGACCCTTGCCTTCCTTCTTGGCAGGCACAGCCCCTTGAGCCTCTTCCTGCAGAGGTTTCTGGGCTGCGTTTTATCGCGCAGCCTGGCCTAGCTCGTGGCTACTGATGAAATGCACTGCCAGCGTTTGCTGCATAACACCACAAAATGGATCCCGGTGCTTTCCTGTGTTTCGCGCCAGATCATCTGTGGCTAAAACGAATAACCACAGAAATAAAGTGCATTGCATTCCCAGGTGCTATTCTATCAGCCTTCCTCTGAAGTGGGCCGATTGCAGGGAATTTAACAATTTTATAGCGCAGGTCAAAAATAAGTGACTTGGCACTGAGATTCAATTTTGATAAGCCAGTGAGCCTGTTCAGACGATTTATGCATATCTTTTTCAAGATCAAGGGCATGAGGTCAATTCTGCAGCTTCTTTGATAGCACAGAGAAGCCGGCCTTCCTTCTGCCAACAGAAGCTGATCTGAGAGCCTCTGATGAGCTGGCTGCTGCTGCACTGCTGCATGCTGCCGAGCAGAGAGGGCAGGGAAGGCTTGGGGACAACCAGGTCCCTTTGGAGAGTCTACCTGGCAAGATCCACTGCAGCCAGAAGCAGAGTTTTGGAGGAAAGGCTTATAAGGCAGCCTCACAAGTTTAGAGGGAGAATGAGGACTATTCCTATTTCTCCTGAGAGATGGGAGGGTGAATTGAGTGATTTTCCCAACCCTAATTTCCCAATTCCAGAAAATAAAAGGTTATTTGCTGGAGGGCAAAGGAGGACGTTAGCAGGTTCCTACTTGTACCTAGCCGGTTCACCTTTCTCTAACTCCGTCAGACTGCAGAAGAGGATTGCACTGAACAGTCCCATCGCAAACTCACAGATGCAGAAGATGACACGCAGTAAATCACTGTCCTCTCACTGAGAGCTGCCATAAATAATGCCACAGGAGCTCTCCCCCTGCAACCAGCAGCTGCCTGCGACTGCTGGGAGCAGAGATGTAACAGAGCCCCAAGGTAGGGAAAGGAGACAGCGTAAATCAGAACAGCCTGAAAAATAAGATCCTGGCATTTATCATCACATTAACTTGAGAGCCTTTCAAAATATTTGTCTCTTCTCTCTCACAGGAGAATTTCTATAAGCAAATTGTCATAACTTCTGACAAATTTGGGGAACTTGCTATGTTAATTTTCTGAACGTACCTAATCTCAGAAACATTTTCATTAACAGTGAGTATCATTGCTCTGCTTTTAGAGAAAGCAGGGGCAGAGAACGTGCAGCAGGTGCTGCAAGATCGTGCCTCAGGTAAGCAGTGCGAGCAGAGCTGAGCCCAGCCTCCTCTCTCCCTGTTCCCTTTCGCAGCGGGGATATTTGTTTCCCTAAGAGATGGGGAAAAAGAGAAGGCAGGGAAAAAGAGCAGTTTGGCAGGTTATGACAGGTGGAAAAGGCCAAAGCCGTGAGAGCGCATTCTCTGTGACTTCCCGAGCAAGCAGCGGGCTGACTCTATTGCTCAGCGTCTCCATCGATGACAGCGTTTGATGGCTTTTGCTGCAGCCCAGCCTTTCCCTGGCTGCCAGAAGGTGCTTCCTGGCCACGGGCACAACCCCAGGGTTACCAGCTGGGCCGAGCTCCGTGCAGCCCCAACCCGTCATCTTCAGCTGGCATTTATTATTGGGGCAGGGCTCAGAGATCCCTGGAGACAAGCTCCAGGGGATACTTCACTCCCCAGGAGAGAGGGAGACGGAAGATATTTATTGCAGTGCATCTCACGGACACCGGCTGCAGGTCTACAACTAAAAACCTCAAGTAACCTCAGATTCATTCTTCACATGGTTGGCAGAAACCAGGAGCAGGGGCTTTCTACAGTGCACTCATGCTGCTCTAAGATTCATATAGTTATGATCGACTATATAAAGCAGCTTTAATTAGGCTTTTGCTAATCACCAAGCATCTGGCTAAAATCTCCCTTTAATAGTTTTTCTAGACAGCATGGAAGGAAAGCGGATTTGCCTGACTTCTGTAAATAAAGATTGTTTTCTTATAAAGATGTATCCAACCTCTGAGAATTGATTTAAAAAAGACTACTTATTTTTTTTTTTTTTCTGAGTCCAGAAACATTCAGACATGTCTGTGATTGGCTTTGTGGAGATAGTTATGCTAGAGAGAGATTTTCATAGATGTTGCTGTAGGGACATAGTTAGGCCTGAGATGATTCCAGTGAGCTTTTTGTTTAGGCTAGTTTCTAATTCTGATTTAAATTATAAACCAATTTAATAATTTGTTTTCCTCTTTACTTTTTATTTTTCCAACCCTCCCTTTTTGGTTGGACTTCAGCTCAAATTGGATACTCAGGCCAAATTTCTCAGAGAGAATGACAAACACGCCACAGTGTGGGCAAACTCAGCTCCTATCCTGTTTACCCAATTCAAAGCAGGGACTGGAAACCAGATCTCCTCTATAACAGGAATTATCAGGTAGAGGAAAGAACTCATGCCGGAGACAGTGATAAGAGCATCCTGTCCATGCAAGTAAATCGGGTGGTTAGGAAGCTACCGCAGGGTTCATAAAATCAGATAGAGGAGCCTGCCTGCGCTGTAAAGCCTCTGGACAAAACCAGATACCAAAGCTTAGGTTTCTTCTTATTTTTTCCCTCTGAAACAGAATTCTTGCTTTCAAGCCAGCTCTTCCAGAAACTGGAATTAAATACCCAGCACAGAATTTCTCTGCTGGAGAGGACCACCTTCAGCTGTACTGCGCTTGGAGCAGAGCCTGCACTAGCCACTCATCACCCTGTCTGGCACAGGAAGCACATGGATGCAAAAAGGCAAAGCTCACCCATGCTGCCTGCTCAAGAAAAGCCTTTTATACCAGTCAGAAAGATTACTGAGTGCGGCAACAGATGTCAGAGCAAGCCTTCTGCCCCCTGGCACCTACCTTGTCCCCACTGCCATGTCTCAGGCTGAGTGGAGCGCTGGGAGAGCACTGAGAATCACAGAGCAGTTTGACCTCAACTCTTTGAGTGCCACCATCCAGCCAATTCCTTACCCACCAAGTGGTTCCTCTGTCAAATCCATGATTTGGAGACAAGGATATCATGGGGCACATGTGCCTCAGCACTGTTCCCAGAAGGATCTGCTCCATGATCTCATCAGGCACAGAGATGAGACTGACTGGCCTGGAGTTCTCTGGGTCTTCCTTTCTCCCCTTTTTAAAAATGGGGGTTATGTTTCCTCTCTTCCAGTCAGTGGGAACTTCACCGGACTGCCACAGCTCCTCAAATATGATGGACAGTGGCTTGGCAAAAACATCTGCCAGCTCCCAAAGGACTCATGGATGCACCTCACCAGGTCCCATGGACTTGATGTTCATCATTCTCCCAGTCCCTGCCTTTGCCTTCTGGGTCCTGGGCTACGTGGCTAGAGCCCTTGCAGTGAAGACTGAAGCAAAAGAGTCATCGAATACCTCAGCCTTATTCATACCCTGGGTGACCAGGTCTCCTGTTTCCTTCTGGAGAGGGCCTACAATTTTCCTAGTCTTATCACTGATAGACGTATAGGAGTCTTTGTTGGGATGCATCAGAGGCGTATTTTGTTTTAATGCCCCTGCTGGCAGAGGGGAAAGCACTGCACAGGCTAGCACAGAAAGCTTCTGCAGGCAAAAAGGCCCTGACACAACCTAACTCTCTTCTTACCCCCATTTTGCTTTAGGGCAATAATACTGACAGAATTGTCGGTTCCTGTTCACATCTGCAAGAGAAGTCAGATTTTACTTCTTTTTCTGATGGATGAGCTCCTTAAGACTGTGCACATATCTGCAAATTGAGTTAATATTTAACGTGATACACTATGGATTTTTTTAAACTTATTTTTACTGCAAGATTTGAGTTTAACCAGATTTCAAGTAAAACCCTTTAGAGCTAAGAATGAATTTCAAGGTTGTAACTTGCTTATTGTTTTCTTTTATTTTTTTTTCCTTTGCTTTGTCTCATTTCAAACCAATAAGACAGAGAATAAATCCCATTTTAAGACTCAGTAGTGGATGGGGGGAGAGGTTAAAAAAAAAAAAAAAGCCTTGCATTTAATTTTAAACTACTTTTGGGGGTGCACTGTATTTCCATGTTTCTCTGTTATGAATTTTGCCCAGGGTGCATGAATCCATTTGCATTGCCTACCTTTCGAAACCTGTGCATGGCCCTGGGACTAGTAGGAGGCTTTTCTGGGTAAGTTGCTACATTACAGTGGCTGCCAGGATGCTTCAGCCTTGTTTGCCTGCTCACTTTTTGAAGTCATGGGCAGGAGGGCTTCACTTGCAAGGCACAGATTCAACTCCATAGCCTTGCTCGAAGTCTTATGTCCAGAAAATACATGGAGAAAACATCAGCACCATCTCCTACAATACATGCTGAGAAAGGCCTGGGAAAACTTCATGTTTGCATTTTGTTAGCTATTCCTCGCTTGCAGTCTGCCTTGCTATGGGGAAGAACCATGACAATGTCACTCTAAGATGCTTAAAAACTGGGGCAAAAATGATAGATTAATTTAATTTTCTTTAAATGTATCCTTTCTGAAAAGCTGATATCCTCATTTTGAGGGCCCTAAGTCACATTCTTGGGGTGTGCAGTGCTTTAGACCCTCACAATTTCTCTGCAGCCTGCTGCTTAAATACAAGCTGCAAACACACTCTTATTTACCGTGCAGCATTACTTGACTCTTCTGTTTCATTTATTATCACAGCTTCGCCCTGCAGCACCAAACCCAGCAAAACTCCCCCTCGCTGTGGGGCACGTCCCCAGGCTGGCAGGTCAGAGCACTAAGGATGCACCTTGCGGGTGAAGTCAACAGCAAATCCCTCCCTAACCAGGGCTGGTAGCCTCATTTAGCGCCTAATTCTCTGTCAAGGAGATGTGACCTTTCGTGCCTTGTTGGAGCTGCTCTCTGCAGCTAAAGGCTTAGCCGAGGGGATGGGGTCATCAAGCTGATTGACCTTGTTCATCTGGAGAGGAGCTGAGGACAACGTGGGGAAGTAGACAAGGACAGCAAATTGGCTGATCTTACAGTCTGTCTGCCTTCTGACTCCAGTAAATTATGACAGTCTGATAAGGGCTTTATGACAGTCTGATAAAAAAACAGAGGTACCTGGTATGGGCACTGGAAAGACAGGTAAAAACAGCATAAAGCTTGTTAGGCATGGGGCTTCAAAATGTAATGAATTTCATTTCTTTTCATACAGACACACAGATCATAATATCACTGCATTATCTCCCAAGCTGAGAATTGCAGGCAGCATTTCCCAGAGCAGATAAATAATCTCAGCATCTCTGGATTTTGCAAATTGATAGCATAGAGCTGGGCAAGTTTACCTTTCTTGCCACGTTATAAACAGTGGTGGCAAAGGTACATCCAGTCTACCTCTAAGCACCAGGACAAACTCTTCTTATTGCTGAATTTCCATTGAATTTTCCTTTGGACGGCTGTATCTTAGACATAACTACATTCATAACTTTTATATGACTCTATCTTGTATGTCGTGGCAAGGTGTAGGTGGAGTGCCAGCAGGTTTGGGGAATGCCAGCACCTCAAAGGGGGGTGCGAATGGATTGCAAGGAGCAGATGTCGCAATGTTTTCTCACTGCAGGTGCTGTTAGAGGCAAGACGAACATTTCTCGCACTAGTGCATTTTGCCTTGGTACGATACGAGATCTCAGTGCAGGCATTGAGACA
This sequence comes from Aythya ferina, assembly GCF_964211825.1. Classification (NCBI taxonomy): domain Eukaryota; kingdom Metazoa; phylum Chordata; class Aves; order Anseriformes; family Anatidae; genus Aythya; species Aythya ferina. The sequence continues at coordinate 67,520,223 of NC_140300.1, read as the reverse complement.
AGCAGACCCACACAGAGCTGTGTTAAAGCAGGGCAGCAGGCAAATTCCATCATCTTTATGGAGCATGCAATACTGCACATGGCAGTCAAGCAGCAAAGCTATTTTTTCCTCGTGTAATTACTTAGACCAGCGCTTCTTAACCTGTGCAGTGCTCTCCCCACCCCAGCAAAGTGCTACCAACAGTGAATGAGGTGTGAAGCAACCACCTCACCTCGAGAGCCATCAAACATGAGAAGGTCTGAAGAGCTCTTAATTGCACTACCACGGTTTAGAGGAGCGATTGACAGGGAGGCAGGCGTGAAGCCTTCGAGGGGCACTGAGAGAGGTCCCTGCCTCACAGTGGTCATACAACGTGAGGTTCAGATCATTACAGACCCTGTCAGAAAACACAAGATGGCTCCCCACAGCTCCCTCCTGGTTACGGGGGGCAGGAGGGAAGAGAAAGCGTATGAGACTTGGAATAACAGTCTCAGTATTTTTTCCTCCACCACACAGTACCCACCGTGCAGAGATAAAAGTGATGCAGTGATAGTTGTGTTGCTTACCTCGATGCCTTTATGTTTTGTGTCTGATAAGATGCTGGTTCAGAAAAGGTCTCAGGAACAGCCACTTCATTAGGAAAGGAGACCACATCCTTTCAAATGAGGGGTCTTTCTTATTCACTAGATTATTATCAGTTCCCACTGGGCTAAGTTAAGCAAAACCACCTCTCATCTGATGCATCTTTGGCAGCCAGCAGTTTAGTTTTTCTTATTAGCACTTTGTAAGAGATTTCCCAATATATTTAATTTCAAAACCTTAATAGCAAAAAAACTAGAAAAATAAGTTAAAAGACAACTGTAGAAAAAATCATTATCCTAATTACAGAGCAGCTTTGTCCCGTAACGAGAAGGTAATTTTTTTTCACAGGACAGCACTGGTCAAATGGAGGAAGAATTTCAAATGGGATTTCAGCTTGCACAATGCACTGAACTTCTAACCCCTCACAACTTATAGTTACCACATTTCAGAGCTGTATTGGCGTATAGAACACCCATCTTTTTCAAGGATTGCAGATTCATTTTGTAGAGCTCCCCTGCCATGGAACTGAATATACCATGGTACTCAACAATGTAAATCAATAGCGATGGATATTTTGTGCAGTGTGCATGTGTATATATATCCATATATATATATATGGATATATGTATTTGCCATTCCAAGCATTGCTCTTTCCTCTTTGCAAGCACAACAGACCAACACATAAAGTGAAAAACGTGATACTGGATTTTTGACTTCTCATGTGGCTCAGTCTGACAGGTAATTCCAGGAAACAACGGATAAACTAAAAAGGGACTGTGTGCCCCCAGAGAAGAATTACCTGTGCTACCTCACCCTTCTGAGATTTGGTACTTCAGCTTCAAGCTGTACCCTGGAGCACCAAGCTCCCTCTTTTCACTCAAAAATGGTGCCTGACAGCAGGGTCTGTATTACCTTTAAACCATGATAGCCTAGGTACACCCCATACAGATAATGGCCACATATGAGGATACCTTCCTCTTGGAGACCACTAGAGACTATGACCCAAAACTGACATGGCAATAAATTCCAACAGCAATGTGAGATGCAGGTTTGTAGTCACATTTAGTATTTCATGCTGCTCCGTCTTTCAGACATCAAAGGAAGTTGGCTAAAGTATACCCTTTGAGTGCCACTTGAAGAACCACAGAATCATATGATCACGTTCTGCAGTCATCATAGAATCACAGAATGGTTTGGGTTGGAAGGGACCTTAAAGATCATCTAATTCCAACCCCCCTGCCGCCCCCCCACTGTCCATGTCACTGACAGAGATGTTAAATAGTGCTGGTCCCACTACTCACCCCTGAGGAACACCAATTGTCACTGATCTCCACTTGGACACTGAGCCATTGACCACATTGACCGCAACCCTTTGAGTGCGACCATCTAGGCAATCCAGGCAAGAAGAAAGGGATTGTTGCATTTGGTCACAAAGGTGACCAAAGTTATCACCAGAAAGGCTACCTGAAGAACAATGGGACTCGTAGAAACACACCAGTGGCTTTTAGCCTTATTAAAGATGTGAAGTCAGGTCACCTAGCTCACAAAAGCATTTCTCATGTGGCACTTGCAAGTGGTATGGCCACAGCACTGTCATGGGCAGAGAACCCATACCAGAATTTCAAGCCACCAGTCTCTGGTAGACCCTTAGAGACAGCAGACATGGGATTTCAGCCCTCACCAGAGACAGGTGCAGCTTCAGATGCAGCACTGAGTAGAGAAACTGCAGCTTCTGAACCTAGCAGGAACAGTTAGGCTCACAGGTCTTTTTCAATTCAATGTACAGGAATTAGGCCTTCTCTCAGTGGCCCACTTCAAGTTCAGAAAATGAGTTATCGCAAGGACATTTCCTTTTCTGTCAGGAAGGCATCAACTACCACGGACCTATTCTTGACACATACAAATCATAGTAAGATTTATTTCTCATCCTAAACACTGTTTGGGAAAGTAGTTGCAATTACAATAATTTATCTATTTTAATAAATATATTAATTTACTTGCTCAATACCTTTTCAAGATCCTTTCTGGTAAAAGCTATGTGCAGTGCAACATAAATAAGAAATCTAAATATTCTGCACAAATGTCAAGACACACTCTAAATATTATGATCTTACACAATGCACAGTGTCAAATGTGACAATGAAGGCAGGATTTACTGCTCACAGTCCAAATACAGAAGCCACCGTTAATTCAAGTGCTGCCAGTAGCTGATCTACTCTGTGTGGAGAAATTACACTCCGAGATGAATCAAAATTTGAGCTATGCAAACTCAGCTTTCAAAGCAATGATTGAAAATATAGTGCTGCAATGGTACGACAAAAACTACAAATTGTATTTTCAGCACCCAACTTTGCATGTGTAATTACTCATTCCCAAGTGGCAGTTTGGCTTGATTTTTGATAATTTTAAATCAATATTTTATTCATCACGGTAGCTTCTGGAACATCATTTAAAATAGGATTGCTCGTACCTGCAATTCCTCTTTTTGTTCAAATAGAACTGCTTAGACATGCAATTCCCTTTTTGTTCACGTGCTTGCAGTCACAGCTTTCTCACAACATCCTTTTTTTCAAGGGGTAGGTGTAATATCTGTGAACATTACCAACAGTGAAAGAGCTGGTTCTGTGTTAAAGATACAGAAACACCAGCCAAGCAATACAGATTCAGCTCTTTACCAGAGAATAGCCATCCTGTGCTTTCATACAGGAGAGCCTGATCTGCAGCTTCTTTGAAGAGGAGGCAAAATAATGCAAAATACAAACTGATCTTTAATTCTGAGCTGCCAGGGAATAATACATTTTCTCTACAAAAATGCAATTCCTCTCAGAGGTTCTATATCCTCATTCAAATACAATGAATAACCAATAGGCTATATCTACTTTCCTGTCTCAATCCATAAATATCATTATGGAAAGTATTTCTGCAAAAGAACTTTGTATAAGAGATATACCATAAATTGACTAACAGTTCTAAAAACTTGGGTTCTAACCTTGGAAATTAAAATTTGGTCTGCACTACCGCTGACATAACTTTCTTCTTTTCTTTCTGGACTACAATAACTAAAACCCAAGTATCTCCAAAATTGAGAAAGCAGTCTCTTCAGTCATGAAGGAAGACTGGCCAGTCTTCCTTTAAGCAAAAACGTACATTTTGACAATAAGTAATGCTGATTTCAGAAAGTAATATATCCCATCAGACTTTTGGGCTAGTGAAGCTAGAGAGGATAATCATTACTGCATGACCTCCTGCAGGAGAGAGAGCAGGAGAAACAATTCCACCCAACGCTCCCACTGAAAGCCTCTGCTGGTGTTAGAACCAGGGCACATCTTTCTGAAAGGTAAGATTTAAAAACTCCAACTAATAGCAGAATCTTCCTTCCCCACGGAATTATTCCAAAACATAATTGCCGTTGTTTGAAAGAAAAACACAAACACACACACACAAGAAAACCAAACCAAACCAAACCAAACCAAACCAAAAAACAACCCAAAAGCTTTAACTCATGACTGAGCTCATCTGGCTTCAATTTTCAACCTTTAGACTTTGTTATGCTTTTCTGTTCTAGATTGGAGCACTCTTTATCAAAATTTTCTTCCCATGTAATCACACTGTAATCACACCCCAAATGATCACCTTTTCACTCTCGTTTTGATAAGCTGAATAGCTTGAGATTCTAACATCTTTCCAAAGTCATGTTTCTCAGATCCCAGACTGCTTTTACAGCTCTGAATTTTTATGATGTATCTGTACCAGAAATGAACTTGGTATTAACAACCAATAAAAAAATCTCACCGGTGTTGCATGCAGAAACAACACCTCCTTTTTGCCTGCTCAGTAGTATCCAACCTGCATATTCAATTCCCATTATTTCTCCTTAGGACTCTCCAAATAATTAATTTTAGGGGCTGTTTGCAATTAAAGAAAAAAGTAATTTCACTTCTACCAAAATATTTCTTCTAGCCTAGAGTAAAATGCTTTGTTTCAGATTTAACCATCTAAGAACCTTCACTTTTTAAAGATACAGAAATAGTTTTGAATAGAAAATCTGTTATTCACGTTTTAATGTCACTATTTATTAATTTTTTATGTCAATGTATATTTGACATAGTATCTGACAACATTATGTCAATTTTCTGGGGGGCCCTATCTTGAAAACAAAAACACCACCAAACATCTGTTCTATTCCCAGCATATTTTGTCTCCTCCTTTTCTCTCCTGAAGTCATCTTAACATTTTCAGTTTCTGTCTTTGAGGGTTAATTTGGGTTAAGGCAAACTGCAAAACTGAGACACAGAAACTATAAAGGTCTCATTCCTTGCAGTTTATTCTACTTCAGAGAGGACAAAGTTAAATAAGAACACAGTGCTCATGCTTCTGGGAAATAATCTTTAGACATGCAAAATTTTTAGCCAAAGGTGGACAGCAACAACCTGAATGCAGGGTATTATATTACCTCAGTATGTGCCCAAATGCAAAGGGAATGCACTGAGTCAGTCAAGGTAAAGAGGTAGCTTGAAGAAACTTGATGAACTGTAATGCTACGTTAGCACTGAACTGGCGCAGCTGGCAACTAGGGAAGTAAGGAAATATTCCTATTTGAAACGTGAGCACCACTGATTTGAAAATTTTTGAGACTATAAACACTGGACCCAGCAATGTCATTTTAAAGTCGATTTTCAGAAAACTAATAGAAGAGTAGCCTGTGCTGGAATAAACCACCACACTTCACTAAACTATTTATTGTCAGACCAATAGGTATGATATGTGCTGTAACTACTCAGGAAAAAAGAAAAACTTGGTTCTATTGTTAAAAAGGGAAATGAATGCAATAAAATGCCACTGCATGAGTAATAACAATATTAATGTCGTTTTGAAACGATGGTCAAAGCACTTTGTTAATACTCATGAATCATCAGCTTCTTTTGCAATGTAACCGCTGTCTTTGGAAATTGCATCTCCCCTCTCATTCATATAATTTAACCATTCTGCCTGTATTGTAAAGAGTCACCATGTATTCAAGAAAAAGTAAATATGAGCCTTGGATGTGCTTTCCTCCTGCTTTTGTTACAGTAAGGGAAAATACAATTGCAGGTGCCCCCTCTGTGCACGAAAAGCTATCCTTTCCTAGAAGCAGCTCTGCAATGTGACCACGAGCTGCTGATGGAGTTGCTATGGTTATAAAGAGGTCCTCTGTGGGAGACGTCTTCGTTTGTGATTAGGTTTTGACAGTGTTAGAGGGATGCTTGATGTGGAAGGAAGGATGAGAAGAGCTTCAGCCATTTTATCCACATGAAAGCAGAGCTACATTACATCTGAAGTGCTTTGGAGGAAGCCCCATTTCTCCAGGAGCACTGCAGCAGGAGAAACCTTTCCTGTTTTTCTACAAGCCCAAAGCGATGATCGTATGAAGAAATAAACCAAACCGAAGTGGAGCTGGTCACGATCAGTGGGTTTTGCTGCAGTGCAACAGACACTTTCCAAAGGACAACAAGATAAGCGAGGACCTGGATGTGCCTCTACTAGGTCCCGAGGGAGGTTTTGTGCCCCTACACCAGGAGCACTGAAGAAAAGCATCATTTGGGCTTTTCATCCTACCTTGGTCCTGAAACCGTGAATCTCCTCACTAACAAAGGCTGCTGACAAGGGGGGCTTGGGAGGGTGGTGATGCCCCCTACTAGGGCAGAACTTAATGAAACAAAATGTTGAGCTTGGGACTTGCAGTGTTTTCAGACAGCTGAGGAGACTGGTTAAATCATCTAAAAATAAATTTTAAAAATCCTCTTTCTTTATCTTGTAGACTCTTCTCTGTCCTTCAGGACCTAGCCCCTTCCACAGCAGACATCTTCACGTCCTGCATGTGTCTTTCCATCAGTACTGCCAGCCCCTGAGGGATGACCACCTGAAATAGTGCCAGAGGGGAAGCTATGCTCCACTTTGCCATTTATTAAACTATTTGTTTCATAATAAAAAAAGTATGGGGTTTATTCCTTCTCCCCACATGCTCATCTTACATCTTCACAGCAGCCTTCTCCATGGGAGGGTGAGGTGGAGGAGCTACATCTGCTGTAAGACAGTCCATCCCTGTAAGTGGGAAAAATCAACCGAAGTCTTCATTTCAAAATGCCTGGAGAGCTCAAATAACGACAAGCAAAAATCCTTGCCTCAGAGGTTTTACTGAAATAAAGAAGGCTGACCAGAATGTTTCAGAGCATGAAAAAATATGAATAATAAACAATACAAGTCCTGTTTTACTGACAAATCTCACGACACACAAAAAAATCCATCCCGTGAATCATCCTTGGTGCTGGCTAGCAGACTCTGTGTGCAGAGCACGATGTCTGCACTCTCTATAAATATTACTACGGCCAGTAAACTCAAGGCAGTGGCAAAGGGGCTGTAAAACTACTGAGGGTACCGTACGCTGCAGTGGTTGTAAAAAAGGCAGTAAAAGAAAAATGGTCTTTTATTAAATCTTTTGTTTGGAAGGAATTTTGCATTTTAACAGGGTATTTAGCAATCAGGATTCCTTTTGAAAAGCAGCACTCTCTCCGACAGCAGATCTGATTTGAAAGCCTCAGGAAACCCTAAAATGTCTTCAGTGGAGAGACAAGGGCCCATCCCCAGCTGAAGAAGTAGGACATGCAGTACTGACACAAAGCCCAGCTGGCTGTCCCCTTTTCACAAGTCTTTCCTAGCTTTTAACACACACTTGATGCAAAGGAGGAGTTGAAATGCAGCAAAGCCTGAAGTTGCCTATGCTGCTACAGTTCTTCTAGCAAATGAAAAACCCAGTTTGCAAACTCATTCTCTACCCAGACAATGCCCAAAGACAGTGTGAAGGCATGCAGGCAGGAGCTGGCCCCGTGGTGCAGTGCACGATGTAAAGGGCCACCACAGCTTATGAGGGTGCTACTTTGGAGTGTTGCTTGCTCACAGGACACACTTAGAAGCTGAGGGTCTCTGGATGGCTCTGGAGGACATTAGGGCCACCACAGCCACTGGTGCCAATCTGCCCACAGTTAGCGTGCACCCATTTGTGTCGCATTTCATTGTTAAACTCACCTGTACTTATGTATGTTCTCAGCTGAGACTAAACCTCCATCACCTACCTCAAATGTGAATACAAACATGTCTTGGGGACATGGTTTAGTGGGTGATACTGGTGGCAGTGGTATGGTTGGACCAGATGATCTTGGAGGTCTTTTCCAACCTTATGATTCTATGAAGAATTTCAGAAAACATAAAATTGTCTTCTAAAAGCTCGATACAAATTAAGGAGAACTGCAAAGGCTGATGTCTAAAAAGCTACACAAAAGCCAGTTAGAACAAACATCCCATCCATTTTACTTATCTCGTGTAGTGAAAGAGAGTGGCAGTATCTTTCAAAAGTCATGTAGGATCTGAAGGGTCAATTGTTGTGCTGGGACTCAGTGCCATCTAATAGCCTGACACATTTTCTTTTTTCTGCAGTGGGATACAACTGAAAACTCCCTGTGTTAACCATAAAAACAGGAGGGTGGGGGTTTTGGGGGTTTCTAAAGCGCATCTGTCTCAAGAAATGAGAAAAAAAAATCGGCCATGACCTCTAGCCTATTTTCTGGTCTTCAGGCAAATTCTAAAGAACCTTCAATGCCCTGGCCAGGGTGAAGATGTTTCACCTGAAGACACACATGTTACAAAACCCAATCAAACTGCCCTCAGCTCAGGTGTCAGGACTGACAGGGTTAGGACTGAACTGAGGAAGCTTCAATATCAGAAAGCTGGAAACAGCATCCTCTCAGAGTGGATAGACAGATATTAATTATTTTAATGGAACAAAAATAAATAGAGCACTTACAAAATAAATTAATAATTAAGAGGTTCGATGGCATTTGTCAACATACGCAATCATAACAAAATACGATACACTCTAAAGATTAAGTACTTAACACCAAATGAGTACTTTGGGAGTTGTTTTTACATATCAGAGGTTTAGAGCTTGGCCCTAAGAGCATTAATATTTCCTTTAGAAATAGTACATTAACAGCAAATCCAGCAAAACCATTCATGGTACCCTGTAAAATGCATCTAAAACAAACTGTTCCTCACCCACAGAGATGTTCAATCTTTGGATAAATCAACATTTCTTATTCCTATTTAGAAATACCCTGCAGATTGAAAAAAAACATAATCTTTTCTGTTAGAACAGTCTCTCTGTATTAGGATAAGCACAGCCTAATGGAACCCAAATGTTTACTTAAACTAGTCAAACTGTCTATTTTGTACTAACGCCAGCATATTGTATCTAATTAACCCTCCTGATTCTCTGGCCATGTTGCTAGGGTTGTATCTAGCTGGCTACTAAACCTGTTAAAGTGGAATTTAAGTAAAGAGCTCTCAAGGGGGAAAAAAATGCACTCCATGTACCTTCTCCTTTTTCTGTATCCACTGGTAATGTTTTTAATACATCTTCTATTCCACCAAAATATGCCACACAAAAACCCTTCTGCAACTGTGCTGGGGGAAAGAAGGCAATGCTGCTGCCATCCAAACAAGGTTTGCAGAATCACACTATAGGATGTAAGAGCAGAATTTACTCCTGCAGGCACGGTAACTGAATTTCCAAGCTATAATTGGATGATGTGGTTTGCAGCGTCTCCAGAACCCCTTGATGGAATTACATCTGCCTGATAAATTACATAGTTTTCAGAACTGTATTTTACACAATGCATGGAGCCCTGTGTCCTAAAGTCTTGATGGGTATCATCTACCTTCTGCTTCTGACATCCCACGAGGCTTCAAATGCAATGAACTGCCCTTTGCTCAGAAATGAGACAGGGAATGCCCATGAGCTAAGGGGAGCCTGCTCCTACAGGACCTTTCCATTCACAGAGCACTGTTCATTTTCCTTCCCCAGGCTAATGAGAGAGAGTAGACAGTGGGAAAATGGGATGTCTGGTGCTGTCTGCGGTTCCTTTTCTTCCCAGAGAACAGCAGCACAAACCCACAGAGCAGATGGCGCTGGCTGCAGAAACAGTAGGGCAACAATACCAAGTGTGTGCCTGGGTTTCATTCACTTGGTAAACTGCTGACTGGCATCACAGACAAGGTACTGGGCTCACCAGACCTTTGGTTTCATCCAATAGGTCTTAAAGAATCCCAACATCCTCTTAAGCTGAAATTTTAATAGACTGGAACACAGTGAGACTGAGGCAAGATTAAATTTTGGTTTCTTCTGCTGTGTTTAAGTAGAGGAGAGTAGATGCTGGGAGAGTGGATTTCAATCTTAGAATGCAGGAAGAATTAAAAAAATAACCTCCATAAACTGTAGTAGTCCTAAAGGTAGCCTAAACCCCCAAGAACTGATGAAAGGACAGGCTCTGCCTTCCTTTATCTATCCCCTGGCTAAAGAAGAATATGCAATGAGATTGGACAGAAATAAATGAATGAGAAAATAGTCATTTAGTATACTTATTTAATTAGTTCTTTCTGTTTCTAATGGTAATGTGGCAGAGTACGAGACAGAACTGAACAAGGTACCTGCTTATGGCATAATTAGACCTTTTAAGGGGGGAGAGAAAGACATCAGCCTGCACAGGCTGGCAGAGCAGGGAACTTTAGTCAACACCAAATGCACATAGATGGAAACTTGCAGCTTCTTTAATTAATTCATCTGATAAAGCACTTATTAAAACAAAACAAACCCATAAAACAAAACACCAAAACAAACAAAACAAATAAACAAAACCCCAACTATTATTTGTCACTTGAGAACTACTTATTTAGTGTTCTTTACTTGGGATGACAAGGTAGTTCCCAGACACAGATGCTTGGTGGCCCTGAGTATGTCAATGACTACCTTCAGTTTTACCACCGTGACTCTCCTTAAACAACACAGTGGGTGGGAATGGGAGACAAGGGGGAGCCGCTCTGAGCCCAGGGAGCAGAGGCCACCAGAAGGAAGAGCTCTTCCAAACTTCCTCCTCCTCCCCCCCTTCAGAGCCCAAATTAACAACATACCTAGCAAGGGGCATCATAACACAGCCTCATACCCAGCAGCACCTCTCCTTGCCCCGTGGGGAGAACAAGCACCTTTGGAGAGGTTATTCAGCCTACTTAAGACACTACTCGAAACACTCAGATAAGCTGGGTACCAGCAGCTTGTAGAACAAAAATAGAGTAGGGTAAAAAGCTGACCTTTATTTTAATAGAGTGCCCATGGATCTGCATGACATACTAAACACACAGAGCTGCATCTCAGGGGCATGCATGCTGTCAAAAATTCTGATTACAATTATGGTGCAGCCTTAAATAAATTTCTTTAGTAGAAGTACTATTGCTATTTTTTCAAAACATAAATATTTTTATTGGACCAAAATGCATATGCATACTTATGTATACTCATCCCCAGGTGAAGTGTAATCCTATTATAACCCTAAGTCTGTAGTATTACAATCGGGAGAGCCACATAGCTTGAATTTTTAATGGCTGTTCAATCTTTTCAAAGAATCCTGCCCCCTCCACTGAGATGTTTCTTGATGTTCAAACAGCTTCAGTGTCCGCCTGCTACATAAATCACAGCTTGGCAGAATTCTTTCCCTTAAAATAACCCAATTTTTACTCCAACCTACACACCTGTGAGGCATGGGACAAGCATTATCTTAAGTGCATCTCTGTTCATTTAACAGCCTAATTTGGGGTACAACAAATACACACAAGCACAGATCAGTACCATACCTGGTAAGAAGCTGCTCCAAATGAAGCTGATAAACACCTAGCAACTGATTTTAGTTGGAATTGGATTGAGCTACCCACCAAATCAGTAAAATTAGTATCTATCTGGAAATTGCTATAACTACTCCAATCTTTATCCTAGGGTGGCAAAAAAAATAAATAAAAAAAAAGTGCAGGGTTGAATGAGGAATTCATGACAAACCAGAAAGTACCATTAAGAGATCTGGTCTGATATTAATGACAATACTCTTCTTTTTCCTAATCCAACGTTATTAATGTTTATGTCTTTCTTGGTATTAATAAACTCACATTTCCCTGTAACACACAGAGAGACATTTTACAGATCCTTCATTCTTATTCATCAAGTAGATAAGCATTTCATCTTTTTTATTTTTTTTTGCTTAGCCATGCTTTGCACGGTGTTGCCCTTTCATCTCCTGCAGCAGTCTAATTATGCAATTAGAAGCTTTTTTTTTTTTTTTTTTTTTTTTTAAATTCTACTCAGCCTCATATTTCAGCACGTTGCCTTTAGCTAGGGAGATGAACAACACCTCTACTTAACTTTTATGGTTAAATGCTCCAATTCTGGAGCAATTCCTTACGTCTCATCACCCAGGGAACTCATTTTTGTTTCCCTCCCGAAGGAGAAGAACTCAGCAGACCAGCTGGAAGGTGACGGGGGGGCTGAGCCAATGTCTACTAAGTTCCTGGAAGGGAATAATTGACTTTAGTGCATTTTGTCTCTCTCCCTCATGTTGTAGGATTTTTTTAAAATCTCATGTATGTATTGCTTTGGTGCCACTTCTGCAAATACCCTGCTACACTTCATGTTGAAAAATCAGATCAAAGTATAATATTTTGGAGAAGAGAGAGTTGCTAACAACACTACTAAAAACCTGTGCATCTTGCAAAAAATCATTAGTACCTGAAGTCACCACCGTTCCTTTAATCACGCTAGTTAAGCTGGAATGAAGATTTTGTAATTTTCTGAGCAAGATTTGCTCATGGCTAGAAGCAAGAAGTGAGCACAGTTAAGATTAGACTGGGTAATGCACTTTCTGGGCACGTTTGTAAGCTTCTTACTGGAAGAAAGTATTCATAGTTTTTTCCAACCTGCTTCTGTCGGACAAGGAACAGCTCTTTGCCCCTTTAGATGGGTTTTACTTACAATGATGTATCAACTGTTACATGTACCAAAGAAAACAGAGTGAGTTTTTTTTTGTTGTTGTTGGGCCCAAAGCACCACTTTAAAATTGCTGTGCTTAGGACCAATTTAAAAAATAGTATGGGTGAGCAAAGCTTTGTTGTTTCCAGACCCATATCCAGACCTCTACAAAATGAGAATTCTATTTTCTTGTAGACAGAACTTCAGCATCTCACAATTTTTCTAAAACTGAGATTCACTAGATGAGTTAATAAATTTTGTTTGCAGCTTAGTATTCCAAACAAATGCTTCTCTGAGAATGAAACAGTATCTGCAAACTGAAGTGATAAATAACTTAGTTAATGCTCATCATGTTACTTCTTTTTACTACTCATTTGTGATAACAGTAACAAGCTATATAAAACACTTTAAATTAATATATAAAACATACGTGTTTTTAATAATATACCTAATGATTATTAATTACCAGCAGAAATAGCTATTTCTGGAGTTGGGTTCACGGAAGTCAGCCCAGAGCCCTGATCTAACCTGAACCAATAAGCCTGGATAACTGGAAGCAACTTTCTGAGAAGGAAGCAGTAATACCAGCCCAGTATGCTGGAATAGGAGCCCTAGAACTATTAGTTTTTGTGAGGAGTTTGCTACTATAGCTTTCATTCAAAGTGTCACCATTTCTTCCATCCTTCCTTCCATTTCCCACTCTTGCTAACCTCTTGCAGCCTGCTGGAGACTGGCAAGTGCATGTGACGTGGTTGTTCAATAGACCAAAGTATGAAAAATACTTAATAATGACTTTTTCTCACCATGGTTAGCATGCATGAAATGAATGAGGCTTCCTGCACAAGGGATAAATCTATAACTAAATGTCAAAAACTATAACTCTCTCTGAAGGTAGCTTATTAGGAAATTGCTATGGTTCATTTTACAGTGACACTTCCATATTCAGAAGTGTCAGAGTGCAGAGGAGCAGCCTGGGATCAATTCATTCTGACATTAAAAAAGAAGGAGATTAAAAAAAGAGAAAGGAGGGAGAACAGAACTGATACCTAACAAAGCATCTGGACTCATTCAAAGATAAAGCAGATTCAAGATTCATTATTGAGCCCCCTAGTCCCAATCAGACAGGCTCTGCAACACAGTCAGGGTGATTTTAGCTTACTGGAGTAATGCATGACAGTCCTAAAGCTCCTTTTGCTTAAATAGCATGACACAGTTCTTCCCCCTAGATCACATAATAAAGCTCAATAGAAAAACTGAGTAAGAACAAAATACATAGTCTGCATATGTCAGAAAAGACCAATTCCAAGGCAGTCAGGAAAGGAAACAAATCATTGACTACAGTGCACTCAGAATTCTGATTCTATCAGTTTTTAAAAGCCACACTGGAAGCAATGCAAGGTTTTGCTTAAAGACTACAGGAAAATGAAGCTGTAAGTCTGCGAACTGTGAAAACAAGAGTGAGAACACAGATTTGGGGATGTCAGACAAAAAGCTGGCTAAAAACACACCAGAATTGAAAACTTCCCCTCTGGAAAATGCCATTTCTGTCGTAATATACCAACTCTCTGAAACGGTAACGATAGCTGAGATGGGTCAGTTACCCAGTTATCTGGGTGGCTACTGGCTAAATACTGCATAACATAGGTTAAGGCATATTCCAGCAGCTCTGTGGCATAGCAGTGCTCAGGAAAACTGCCCTCTCTTGGTGCCAAAAATTCATTGCCACCCTGTTTGCATTTAAGTACAAACTCCTGGAGCAAGCACAAACCAGGGATGATCACAATGTATCTTGGCCTTGTTCAGCTCCCAGACTTACCCAGTTCTACAGCAAATGTCCTCTGCACTTGCACATCCTGTTTTCAAGTTTTTACACTAAGCTTTATATCCTAGAATTTGTAAATAATAAAATAAACAAACAGCTTTCTCTTCATCCATTTTATTTTTTGGGGTTATTTTTAATGGTATGTCAGAAATGAAACCTATCTTCTAATGAACTAAAAGCATCAGCGCTCCTAGATCTGTACATCTTTTATGGAGGTTGGTCTGTGAGAGCTTGTTTATGAGAAAGGAAATTACTGCCCAACCCACAGCTTGGCCTTTTAGGTGGTGACTGACTATAAATTCGTGGGCTGTCCATTAGAAAAAAAAAAAAAAAATCATAGAAAAAAAATGGGATGCTCTTAAGAGGGAATGGTCATTGTAAACCACCCAACATACCTTTATTGTCTTGGGTAGGGATGAAGTTATGAGTGAAAACGCACAGATATCTCTAATAAGCAAGCAATTTTCTTCTGGTGTCTCCTATTGTATATGGTCAGCGAGGCTGGATGGGTCCTAAGAAGAAGAAATGCTCCAGCATGGTGGGAAAAAAAGAAACAAGTCTGGGGAGAAAGCTGGTGCTCAGGTCTTATTCTCATCTCCCTTCAAAAAGCTGCAAACAAATACAAATGCAATGAAAGGCCCCTGATTTTCTAAAATACAAAACCTGACCAAGGCTGTGAGAAATTACCCCCGATTACTGACAGGTGGCTCTTCACTCTTGTTATTGGAGTAGCTGCCTCAAACTGTTCACAGCAGCGTTACCCAGGCAAATACAGCTCAAATGCTTCTGCTGATTTTTCTCCCTTTATATAAATAAGCAAAATCCAATGTTAAATGCAATCTGACATATCTTAGGTACTGCTATTGCATCCAGTGGCAGCTTCTCAGAAGTTTTATGCTGTTCATTAACAGAAGGAAAAAAGTTAAACAAGTCTGAACATTTTAAACAACAGCTGACCACTGCAAAGGGATAGATAGAGATCAAACTAAAATAATAATAATAATAAAAAAAAAGAGAACAAAAAGAATAATCATTATTTTGAGAAGGATGTTTAAACATGTTGCTAACGAATCTCCTGATTCCCACAGTGGCTCTGTGTGCTCTCGAGGAGGATGCCAGCAGCTCTGCTGCACAAGGACCTCGATGCCTGGAGACTGTTGCTATGTGGACCATGCTCAAACCCTCCACGTTTGTTCTCGTGTAGGACAGGTGCATTAACCCTGCCTTCCCTTCTGATGGCACGCCACTGATTATTTGCTCCGTGCTCCTTGGTGGCTTCGAGTTAACTGGTGGGGAATCAAAAGCCACGTGGCTGACAAACCCTGCTTAAGGGATTGTCTCAAGCCCTACAGTTTTTGCAGAACCCTTCCTGTGCACATCTTGGTGCAGCAGTGACGGTACCCACACCCAGGTCCCGAGCCTGGTATAATGAAATGCTTGAAGGGGGACTACTGTGCCTTAAACTGAGCACTTCTGATGCCCCAGTGAAGGATAAGAAGCTTCTTTAGTAACTCCATTGAAGTTAGAGGATAATTCTCATCAGCAAAGTTAATTATGTGAGAACTTGATTCAGGACAAAGATGGGAAAGATCAGATAAATATGTCATTTCAAAACTCTTTTCGCTCATATTTTTCAAGTGTCTGTTATCTATTTCAGATTTTTTTTGTGCATTTTTTAATTGTGCTTTTTCTGAATACAGAGAAACAGTATATATAAGTAGTACATATATTCTATCTTTTCTTCTCGTAATGCAAGAGGGGGTCAGTGCTCTCTCCAGGATGCCAGAGACAGGAGATTTCTCCAGGAAACTTCTTGGATGGCACTCAGTCCCACCCCTAAAGGACCAAACAGAGAAGCCCTCTTCTTACCTGGCATCAGTTTTCTGCCTGCTTTCTTCTGTCCGTTTTAGAAGAGCTACTCTCTCACTGACATAGAGAAGAAATAGTACCTCTTATCCAAAGAAGCTCCCATTTTCATCAAATTAGTATTAATTAGCAGAAAAAATGATATTCTAATTGCGATACTAATTACTTGTAGACATCACAATACCTTCAAAGCGTTTCGTGAGAATGAATAGAGCAACGCATGCATTTTATCAGCTCCAACGCTACTTGATGTACATTAAATATTTCTTGAACTAAAATGCTCAGTACTTTATAATCGAATACCTAATTGTTCAAAAGAAGAATAGAAGACTAAGCAGCTTTTCAACGATGGAAGAAAGTTCAGCTTTCTAATCAGAAGAACAAACCATGGTTAGTTTAGCACATTTACAGCTGATCTTATTCCAAGGGAGCACTGTACGTTGCAGTTGCGTGTCTGCTTTTCTCAAGGACTGCGGATAACTACAGTTTTTTAAACCCTGCTGAGACAATCTGTTCTGTCTGTCTGTTTTAATGTTGTTATAAGTCAGTTAGGCATGTACCATACTTGTTAGCTGCATATATACTAATTTAATGTATTGATGGGCTGTCAGTACAAATACCTAATGAATATTAAAATACAAACTCAGATACAGAAATGCAAAGCAGAGCCAGCATGTGGTTAACATTTTGAGGGACAGGCAGAGAAAGGAAAAGACCAGAGTTCATAGTAAATGACAGTAAACACTCATGAAATGAACCTGAAAACAAATCACCAGCGGCTTCCCAGGAAAGATGGAAGAAAATAATAATTAACGGTCTCAAAAACACAGGCTCTAAATATATGCTGTGAACTTTGTCTTCTGCCAGCTGATTTCAATATAAATGAAACAAAGCATGGTTCAGAGACCAGTATGCCAGTAAGACAAAGAGAAATAAAGAAAACAGAATAAAGACACTGTACTATGGGAGGGAGGGAAGGGGAGAAGGAGAAATCTCCCACTGTCTCCTCCTCAATGCTAATTTTCTCTTTAACAATGGCTCTAAAAATGGATAGTAGTTGATACTTTGCATGTTCTGCATAATAGTCTTTCAGCAAAAGCATGTATGGACAAATCTCTCTTGCTTCAAGTGAATGTGGCAGGAGTTTGTTGGGCATGTTTCTCTCCCTTAGATCATATTCAGAGCTGCAGCCAGCTGCTTGTCAGAGACTCAAAGCCCTATGCACCATTCAGGCTCAGCTCGGAGGCATGCTGTCTCTCCTTCCCAGGTTTGAAGTGAAAAGCAAATTACAAAGAAAAAGCCTTTGGGCCAGAGGAAGAAATATCAAATTGCTGCAAGCAGGGAGGTGGCGGGGTAGAGACATGGGGCTAATGAAACCAGGAGGAATCAGGGTCCTGCGAGAACTGCCTGCAGTTCAGCCCCTGCATCCTTCTCCCTTTGCCACCTCTCCAAAATTACAAAAGCATCTCAAGGGTACATCTACTGGTTGTGGAAAATGGAAAAAGAGCTGCTAAATAGCAGGAAAGCAATAGGGAATGAGTGGTGAGCTCCCACCTGGAAGCCTGCCAGCACAGAAGGGACCCGAAAAAGAGCCTGATGTGAAAACCTAGCTCTGGAGGTGGTGGGCTGGTCCCCCTGGTATCCCATTATCCCTGGGCTAACAGTACTGCAATGCAGATGCTGCACACTCATCCATGAGCACACGGAGGGGGTGGCAAACCTCTGCAGGTGACAAGGAAGATGTGAAGTCGAAGCAGGCTCCATCCCTGGTTATTAGGGATGGTGTTTCTCCATGAAGTTCCTCATGCTGGAGACACTGGGGAAAAACTCGTAGGTTTATCTACAGTGAAGCCTTCCTGGGCTGCTGCAAACAGCTGTGTTTGCTGACGGGGAGGAGTGTGTGTCTTCCTGGAGCAAATGAATAAGAGCTTGTCAAAATTTCAGGCATTATGTAAACATCCAGTGGAAAGAATGACAGCAAGCCTTCAAAATGAGAGGGAAATTAGGAAAATTGTAGGATTATGTTAAGAATCAGAATTCTATATTACACTAAATACATGCTTCCCTGGTGGCTTCAAAAAAGATTTAACAATAATTTTCTGGTTTAGATACAGTCCAACACGATGAAATACCTCAATTTACTGTTTAAACTAGGAGAGGATGCACATAAATTTCTCAAATATCTCTCTGCCCCCTTAGTTGCTCCTCTTCCCTGGTTCCTCTTCATATGGCCTACAAATAGCCCCTATAAAGCTGTGAGATATGGAAAGCTCTCTGTTTCCCTTCCCTTTGCTTTGGCCTCTGGCTGCTCTTTCTCCAGCCCAGGAGATCAGTCACAGCAGCAGCTGCCAAAAATTTGCTTCAGGAAGGGCTGTGGGGTGGTGGGCTAGGGTAGTAAAGAAAAGAAAGGACTCATCATGGCTTGGCACGTGGTGCTTCATTACATCGACTTTATAGGTAAACAAAATTTCTGGGTGAAGTAGCATGGGCATAGGCTTTGATGGCAGAATAGATTAACACAACCTAAATTTCACACAGAAATGATTTTTGGGTCCTCCAGCAGACTTTGGGTAGATGGTGGAGAAAGCCACAGAAGCCAGGTGAGGAGAAGGCCTGCATTTTGAGTCCAAGCAGACCTACAGGCTTGGGATGGTGAAGAGCTCAGTGCTCACAGTGGCGATAAGACTGCATTCGTCAGCTCTTGTGACTGCTGCCATGGAGGTAGCTAGTTTCTGGTCCGTGCACAGTTAGAGCAGCATCCCTCCATGTGCTTAATACAAAGGGTTGATAAGCATTTACATCAGCCTTTGGTAAATAATCAGAGCCAATGCCAAACTTCATATTCTCATAGAAACACATTTTCACTGAAAAAAATTCTAACAGTTTTCAAAGAAGAGCCAGATGTGGACAAACACTATCATCTAGGTCCAATCAGTTTCTAAGTCACCGTTCTTCCACCACTAATTTCCAGATCTTTTTTTTTTTCTTTCTTTTTTCTTCTTCCATTTGCCTTCTGCCATTAGAATAAGCCCAGGTACACAAAGGTAGATGTCAAGCAAACATTCAGTTCAGTTTAATATGATAGAGGGTAAATAACAGACTCTACATTCACCACTCACTAAATAAGACTGCATTATTCTTGTCTCCCGTGGCTTTTTTCACTGTTTCTGGCAGGAAAACATAGAAAGGAAGGAAATCACTTACTCTGAGTTAGAGGCTTTGCTTCTGTTATAACTCACTAAAGGCCTAATCCTGTTGGGTTTGGAGAAGCTTTGGTGGGACAAAGCATGTTTAATTTAATCAAGGATTAAGGTCACACACCAAATAAAAAATAAGTAAAATAAAGAGGAAATAAAACAGCTCCTTTCCCCAAGGGGCTGAAGGCAAGAAAAATAGTCACAGTGATGGCTTCATGGGTGAAGGGCCAGAAATACCTGCTATGCACAGGATCTGAGCGATGAGATTGGACTGTCAGACCCAGAGGGTAGCAGAAAAAAGAGCTGTGTGGATACGCGTATTCTCTAAGCTGAAGTTTGGAACACCAAAGGGTGTTCCCCCTTTCACCTGAGCTCAGAAGGGCACTGGTGCTACAGGAGTATGTGGTGAAGGCTGTGCTTGCCTCTCCAGCTCTGTAGCTGCCGGGCTGCATGCACAAATCCCCCAAAAGCAGAGAAGGCAGGCTGAGCTCTCCGTTTCTCCAGCTGGCACAGCTCAGGGAGCATGGGGCCGGAGCGGGGTGAGGCCAGGGCACTGCTGGGATGTGCTGAATTAGGCAGGATAAATCCCTGATCGGTTGAAGCTGACCTCACGAGCACAGGGAGGTACAAGCATGCCCACTGAGGTGCACGTTTCTGTATTCAAGCAGCCATCCATGCATCCATCACCCAGGCACTGGGGCGAGGAAAGCAACCTCTTAATGACTCACCCATTTCCCTTGCTCAGTCATCTCAACAACAACAGCGACAGAAGAAACTGTCTTCAAAGCTGGGCTTAGCTAATATATGCAGCCTCAGGTATCCATCAGTGTCACTGTCACCTGCTGCCTTCCTCAGACCTGCCACGTGCGTGGCCACCTTGTCTTGCCTTGCTATTACCTGGATGTGTGAGGCTGGTTAAAGTGCAGCACTGCTTCTGCAGCTGCAGACTTGAGCATCATCTGCTGAGAGCTTTCACTTTTTTCCTCTTTGTGCCTTTCCCTGGTCTTGCAACCCTCCCTTCGTTAAAGAACCAGAAAATAGGCTGGCCTCTGACATTGTTTTTGGCGGACTTGAGGATATGGAAATGTATCACAATTAAATTACACATTTGAAGCTGTGTAAAGTTAGCTCCAATCAAGCCATCACTTGTCAAAAATTAAGAGAAGGCCATCATCAGGCTTCATTTCAGCTGGTTTGAAATCAGTAATTAACTTCTCAGAGAAAGCAGATATTTTGCAGGGAATCAGAGATGACATTTTTATTTGCAATGCACTTTTTGAGCCAAAGGAGGCTGCGTGTTGACAGTAAATATTATGTCAACAAAGCTCTGTAAGTCTAAAGATTCATCTTCTGCCCTACTTGGGAATCTTTTCCAACATCAGAGGAGAAGAAAGCTGAAATAAGGTAAACCCTTTAACCTGCAGGAGGTGGAGCACTAGCAATGAGAGGTGTTTCCTATTAAGCACCAGCCACTACAGTGGTTAAACAACAGTGCCATTAACAAAGCCATGTCCACACCAATCATCCTCAAACCCAACTCTCAGAGGGCAGAGAGCCCCAATTCTCCTGGTAGCTTCTGATTTTCCATTCTCCTTAGAGCTTACACAGATGAGGAAGGACTGGTTCTCCTGTAAACACAGCGCCCAGTCGCTTTTGCATCAGTTGGTTAGTGTTCCTCGTTTGCTTTTTCTGAGAAAGATGAGACTTTGGGAAATGATAGAAAGTCCTGTCTTATCTCACCCTGGAAAACGCTGACACGGGCTAAAATCAGCAAGCTCTGTAAAATGCTGCACCTCATTTAAGCACACACATGCACAAACATAAGTATTACGAATACAGCCGACAATCATAAATCATGCCAACCTGCTGTGCGTACAGGAAAGGAATAGAAAGCTGCCACTTTGGTGCTCAGGTACCATGGTGACAGGGATCATACAAATAGACAGTGCTCATCTAATATCAATCAGGTAGTGGTTGCCTACAAGGCTACTGTTATGGAGTACAAAACACTGAAATTTGGGTAAAACAATCATTCAATATTTCCTGCAGCAAGAAGTGCAGGAAAACCACAGGAGAGTGAGGTTTTTCTTATTAGTGACCAGATAAAGTGCTTGATTCATTCCCCTCTGAAACAACCCAGGACAGCAGAAGCACTGGGAAATGCAGAGCACAGATGAAGCAGTGGGAACCACAGAGGACAAATCTGCTTTGTCAGGGAACTGAACTGAATGCTTTAACAAGCTTTTTCCATCTCCACCTCCCGTTCCCAAGTTAAGAGCTGGATTTCCTTCAATTTGCAGACCTCTATTAGAGTGGGGTGGGAGAAAGCATGCCCTGAGAGAGAGGTGCTGCTGCTGTCCCCCAGCAGCCAGAACAGGGTGCAGCCAGCAGCACATCTGCTCGCTTCTCACGCAGGCACTAGTGCCTCTGCAGTCCCAACTGCGAGGGAAAATGTCCTGGGCTCCTTCTGCTTTCTGGCATGTGTAAAAACAAGCAAACCGGCTAACCCATGTGCTCACTCCAGACTGGGCGTGTGTCAGATTGGGCAGCTCTACCTGAGTACCGCTGCAGGCTTTGCTGCTCCAGCGAGGAATTGGACCGATAGTTTCTATGCTGTAGAATAAATTTAATACAACTGGGAAAATCAATTTTATTTTGTTTTGTTCTAAGCTGGCATCTACTTCCTGACATGGATCATTAAGTAAAGCAGAGCAAAAAGGACTGGGAATGAATGAAAACCTATTTAACAGAGCAGCAGTAGCACTACCTGTAAGGAATAACAACAAAACTACAATGTAGAGTATTTAAGGCGGTGGATGACATTTCATGTTCATCTCATCATGCCAGCATACCCCAGCTACTCTGAAATTTGTTTGTGTAAATCAAAAAGACAGACACAACATACTGTGGCAATACGTGATTTGATGAGAGCAAATTAAATTCCACACAACGGCGACACCAGCCCTGCTATGGATGTAGACCCTTGGAACATTTTTATTATAATCTCTGTTATACAAGGCTTTGAAATGTGGCCATAAAAAATTTGCCTCATAATAAAACTTGGCACACGACACAACAAGATCTTAGCCCAGAGAAGAGTTGCTGATTTCTTTTTCTTCTCCCTGTGCAGACCAAATCCTAAATTCACTTACGAAATGAAAAACAAATAAATACATTTTCATTAAAGACGAATTAAGCATGACAGTTTGGCCTGTCTTACACCTCTCTAATGTGAAAGGGAGAAAAGAAGGTTGTTCCTCATTTAGAAAAACACTGCATTCATGTGCTACAATGGCAGCTGGGACCTAAATAATGAAGTCTAGTGGCTTTGCATAATGATTTAATTGCTTATGGTATTTTAACGCGTTTTGTGGTAAAAAGGATAGTTATCTTTAAAAACAGAGTTTACTTTCTAAAAGTTCCTTGTTATGTGTAATCTAAATATGCAATCAGAACTGGCCTAAATCCATTGTAGCCCACCAACCTGTGAGTTTTGTATGCCCTGTGTCTGCTCATCCCACTGGTCATGTGGGTAACTCAACACAAATAGAGATGGCAAAACTGGAGCAAGGAAGGATGATCCAAAATGTTTCTGAGGGTTCACTGAAGAGTCCCCCAAACCCTCATGGTAGTGTAGACCTTGCTTCATTTACATTAGTTTCCCAAAAGGGACTTCTTGCAGAATCACACTCTTTTCTCCTCACAAAAGGGATGCTCAGCCTGCTGGCACAGATTTGTGCCAAATGGCAAGATGTCTTAAAGGAATAAGCAAAGCAAGGAATGATGCTCTTTTGAAAATGTCATTTTCTGGGCAGGCTGATATACCCAACAACTTCTATTTTAGGGTGACCTGCATCTGGATACTGCTAACTGAAAATAAGTTTGGGCATATTAATATTCTATGGCTATAATCACTGAAGAAGTGCCTGTCAAAGGCAAGTATCAACTTCAAGAACTATTAAGTTGCTTCAGTAGTAAACTGCACATACAATTTTGCTACAACGAACTGATCCTCAGGCACATAGTCAGTGACTGAAAATAGGTGAGAAAAGATTTGCAAAATTCTGAATTATCTCTGCCCTTTCTCTGGTCAGACTGGAAAATAATAATCTAATGTCTTCTTCTAAAAAGGGATAGAAATTGAAGTTGATTCTGCAGGACATATGGAAAACTGTGAATTCTGAACAATTAGAACACACTCTCCTCTTTACAATTGTGACAATGCATGATGTGATATTTTTTCTATAGCTACTCATGCATGATTGCAAAATATTTTAAATAGTAGCTTTACGAGCTCTAATGAAGGCGGAATGCATCCAACCTGTAAGACTGCTGTGCTAACAATATCAGCAGGAATGGTACAAAAGAAAGCATTTCCTAGTAGCACTGGGTTGCTCAGTGTATGTAGCTAAGATTTTTCAAAAACAAAACAAAAAAGTCTCAAGTTGGTGAATTTGATTCCTGGCTATTGTCTCCCAACTTTGCCAATGGCTATTATATACAGATATCCTTTATGTAATAGATCCCTCTATTACATTTTATTTCCTTGGCTCCCACCAACAGTTTCTAGGAAGAATGTGCTGTTACTCACTTAAATTGGACAATTCAACAATAGTGGAGGGAATAATGGAGAGGAACCACAATCCCTCAAAATGATAATAACCTGCAGAGATATTTCACTCCTCATTTTTTAACCAAAACCTGACATTTCTCATTATTTCAGAGAGCAGACTGCCTAATCCTGAAGTATATCTATCACAAGTAATTCAGGTACAGAACTGACATCGCAATTATTTTTACTAGTACTAGCCAAAAAAGAACTATGTCTCAATGACCACAGATCAAATCTCTCCCACAGATACAGCAGTATACCTGCATTGAAAACTTCCAATTATTGGAAAGAAAACATACAGCTGTCAATCCAAAGAGAGTTTAGAGAAGAAAGTATCTCTGTTTGACTTCACTTATTACTTTCCAATAGCCCATCTCTGTCAAATAACAACAGTATTTTATGCTATTTAACATGTAAAAATCCATCACAACGTATAACAGATCTATCTATCAAGCAGAGATAACAGCAGTTCTCATGGAAAATGCTTGCAATAAAATTTCAATCCACGGGAAATGCACTGGAGTCTGTCTTTTGCTGGAGTCTCAAAAGCAAGTCAGGTTTTGCTAAAAGGTTCAGGACCCAGGTGAAGAGCACTGAGGCAATTTATGTTTTTCATCTCACTGATCTTAACAGGAAAGCAGGCTCTTGGTGGCAATCACAAGAATCACAAGTACTATCTCTGACTATAAGGAAAAGAGAAAAATAGACTTTGTTCTACTTTTGCCAAGTCTGTTCTACATTTTTTTGAAATGAAGTGTTGTAAATCTCAATGGCACCATAGAAAAAATCAAGATTTCCGTAATTGTTCTACTACAATGAATAATCAGAGACCAAATGTTGTGTTATTATCATCAGCTACATATCTGATGCAATCTGCATTTATTATTCTTCAGGTTTGCAAAGAATAAAGACTTGCTTGGAAAAAAACGTAGGCTTAGTTTACAATAACGGCATTCTCCTCTGTACTACCATTCCTTTAAAGCTGAAGGAGAGTGGGTGTGAGAAAAGTGAATGGAACTGAGCTGTCTGTTAAAAAAAAAAAAAAGAACAACCAAATGAAGTCTTTTTTTTTTTTTTTTTTCCACATCAGGCCTTTTCTACATGAATGTATAAACTGATACTGCTACATCGCTTCTACCAAACACCACTTTCAGCTCCAGATTAAAACGAAGAAACAAAAAATGAAAGAAAGAAGAAGCCACCCCAACATGGCCGTGAGTGGCTGGCCACAGTAGTTACCATTAATTGAAAATTCTGAATTTTACAGATACTGATGTCAATTTGCCATGTAACAATAGCTCTATCTGAAAATGCCTTCCTAATTTATGTATCATTCAAACTTAGAACTTGTCAAGTGTTTCTTTTAAAGTTTCAGGAAAGGTTTTAGTAAAAACTATTTACTGTGTGGAGTGTCTGAGTGCACAGCTGATGAGGAAGGACAGTATGCCTTATCAGCTAAGAATTCATTGCTTGAACATGAATGAGAACAAAGATTTGGGTTTAATAGTGACCCTAACCCACAAGTATGATCAAGTTGTGAAAGAGGCAAATGCTGTGCCAGAGTGTACCAAAGAAGAAATTTCTGACTTGAATTGTGGAAGGTACAGGTGTGATTTCATCTGACACACTGCACAACTGCCCTTACTGGCCTTCAATAAACTAGGACAAGTGCAGATATGAGATGCAGGGATAAACAAGAGAAAGGAGGCCTTATTGCAGGAGAATAAAAGCCCTTCTGAGGTACACAGAAAAAGAGGAGGAAAACTGAGAGCGAGTGAAGACAAAAACAGACAAAAGCAAGATAAGGAAAAGGCAGCATTAACAAAAGCAAACAGTAATACACTGGCTGTGAAGAAATCTGGACCGGACTTAGGAAGAACACTCTGACACGCAAGTCAGGAAAAGCTTCTCAGCAATAGCAGCACCAGAAAATACAAGACATTTCTTGCAGGAAAACACTCAAGTGAACAAAAAGCCCCCCAGACCGGTATTGAAATGCAGCCTGATGAATTTGTAAAGAAACCATATGGTGTGCTTGCCTATCGTAGCAGGATAATGGATTCAGTGACCCAGCAGATCCCTTAGATTCCTTTGGTCATATAACAGTAATAAAGTAAATTGCCTGTCGTTTTGTCTCGTGGGTCTTCTGCTTTATCAGACAAAGATCTTGGACTGCAGAGCTGAAACCAGTCCAGCGGTAACATTTGTGGGGCTTTGGATTGTGGTGAGGGACATGTGGAAGACCAAGAGCACTGGAGCAGTCCCCACACCTCTGCTCCTCTCCTCCTTGCAATGCCCAGCTTCAAATACCAAATGCCTGTGCTCCCTGCAGAGCCAGCATGGGAGAGGGGGCTGTGCCCCAGCACAACCCCAGACACAATTTGGAGCACCTGAGGGAAAGTATGGTGCTTTGAACGGCCTTGGGAACTGTCTGATACTTGGCTTTTGCCAACAGATTGTCTTTCAATGATCTAGAGTGATTGGTCTTTGTAAATAAAACCAGCCATATAATAGTAATGAACCGTTAACTGTGTTAATGCTAACCATACTTACTTAAAATGTTGTTATAAGAGAACATATAAATAGCTAAGCAAATGCAAAGTTGTTTCAGAGCTCTACAGGGGATATTAAATGATAGCCTCACTCCTGTGAGACCCTGACGATTTTACTCAAAAGTTAAGGTTTCTTTATTAAAAACACACTTCAGGCTTCCCGGTCCAGTAGAGATGTATTTACAGCAACCTACTTGTAACACTATTACTGTAGTTTTATCATTTATTATCTATGTATTATTGTTATTATTACTTATTATTAGCACCCATAGAGTAACAAGATGAAGGATGGACCCAAGTGTTAGAACTAGTGGATGGTTCGGGGACCATCCCTCAGTTCTGTGAGGATTTTATGCTCTTTCTTCTGTGCTAACATTTGGAAACACCATCTTTCCTTACACTTCTCATGTGTCTGTGAAGGAATATGAGATTATCTCTCACTTCACGAGCCCTCTATATAACCGTAATCTGAAGCCACTTTCTCTAGTGCCTATTGCTGATGATAATCCCAGATACACAATGTCAGCATGGCTATGAAATTGAAGCATGTTACGACAAAGTGCCTTCCAACACTGTTGAAAGTTTCAGCCTCCCATGTAAAATGGATCATTATGGTATCATTTTCATTCCGGCTTTGCTGTCAAGTTCTCTGTAGCAAAATTCCACCAAGGTTTTAAAATTGTCTCTTGTCACCTTGCATCCGACTGCCTCAGAAACATGTATGGCTGACTTCAGCCATCACTTTATCCTTAATTTCATCCTAAATAACCCCAACCCCGTAAGAACCACAGAAGAAAACTTCCCACTTTATTATCATATTGAACATATCATGTTCTTGAAATAAACCAGCATCACAAAGCTTTAATCCTCTTTCAACTTCCTCTAAATGTCATCAGTCAGAAAACTGTTAACTCAAGTGTGACAAGAAACCTTCTTCCTTTCCCCTGAGACTCCAGTGAGATAAGTATTATTTTTTTCCCTCAGAGGGGTTGATTACAAAAGAGTGAAGCATCAAGAAATGCAATCTCCAGCACATGATCAATATTGATACATTCAGTGTTGAGAGGCTTTAAAATGCAACCCAATGTATGGCAAAACCTTTGCTGTATTTCAAGGCATGTGGTTAGGAGATGCGCTGGGAAACCAGCTGTGTGGCTTCATCGGGCACAGGATAGAGCCTCCCTGCAGCAAGCCTGAGACACGTATATGACAACCTGTGTGCGATGAATCAATCCTCTTTTCCCTCTGGTATGAAAGCCAGACTCCTGATGGAGAAGTAGGCAACTCGTGTTCAGACTTTTGCCAATCAATAAGCTAAAGATCCATCCTCTCCTCTTTGTTAAACATAGTCCAACCTTCGAGCAGTCTGGGATGTTTCAAAACATCTCTGTTTGTGTCAAGCTGCTCAGCAAAATAAGAAATTTGTGCCAAGATGCGCCAGAAACATACTTCTTTTGTATTCAGTCTATCTTGAGAGGGCTGGGAAGCGGTTTCTCTGAATTTTGAAAGAAATTAATTTGATCCTGTCTATGTAGCGATAGAATGAGGAAATCTAATTTACACTTCTCCTCCTCCCCAGAATATTTAGCATGGATAGGGTTGCTTTATTTTAGGAAAAAAAAAAAAAATAATAAAATAAAAATATTTTAATAGATATATATTGTAATATTGCTCCAAGGCCCCACTTTACCAATTTTCTCTGTCAGTATTTTATGGAAAAGAGCTTGATAGATTACTCTTATGAACATGTGGCTTATTTATGTAATTATCTTTCATTTTCTCTACCAGTTTATGTTTATTTACACGGATTTCAACTTTCTCAGTACAGATAAAATTTCTGTGGGGAAATTTATTGGGTGGAATGGTTTAGTAGTCAAGGGTATGAAGCCTTCTATTTTGTGTTTATTACCTGGTAAAACCATATATAATTCAGGCAGCACTAAAGCATGCTGTTAGCACGTGTGGATCTTCTTCAAGCTTGCATGCAAAATCTAAGTTCTTAGACTTAGCTTTCCATTTGCTTCATAAAAAGGAAAAACAAACAAACCTGCCCATTTTAGAAGTGCCATTAGGCAGGCCCAAATTTCAACTGCAAGGGAAATATCTGCCTGCAGGTCCCACCCACAGTGTAACGCGGCCAGATGACCCGAGATGTGTGGTCAGCCATCGCTTCTGCAGCCTGTCTCCCCTGGAGCATTAGGGAAGCTTTGACTAAGCATCATAAAGGACATTAATGAGAGACCATAATTTTTTTTAAAACATGCCTCAGGGCTCCTTTGTAAACTGTTTCCTGTGATAAAATGGACAAGCCACATGCAGGGTTGGCAGACATATGACTGCTATAGCAACTTGCAGAATGGCTTCATAGATGTAGAACCATTTCTTTTATCAATCATTTTAAATGTCACCCTGTTTATTAAAGAACAAACCAATAGCATCTGGAGCTAATGTGAAAGACACATGTTATTGATTGAAGTCAAATGATCTACAGCCCCAAATATTTCTGTCACAAAGCTGTATTAGTAACTGATATTTTCTTTGAGCTACAACTACTTCTTCTGTCCATCAGCCTTCCTACCCTCCTTCAAGCATACAAGTTGCAACCATCTGACAGTAATTGCTATGACAACTGATGCTGGTCCCAAGAGTACGGAAGACAATACCAGCAGCAAAATTCAATAAACAGCGTAATGAAGCAGAACAGATCGTGGGAAGTTTGTGGTGGGTTCATGGTATGGACAGTAAGCAATCTGGAGTATTCCCAGATGTCCTGGGGCTATACATGCTCCAGGCTGGAGCATTCACATATGCTGCTGAGGGTGACCTAAGCGCCCTGAATAGGACAGAGAGATGCTTCAAAGTTACAGTGTGTAAGCTTAGAGGAGAAAGCAGAAGGCTGACTGCAGAGGAAGAGTGGTTTAAAAATCAAGCAAACAGATTCACAGACAGCGGGGCCAGAAAGGCCATTACAACACCTTATTCAGCATCCTGTGTGACAAAGGGTTGACTATGTCTTACAGCTGTAGGTAAAGCCAGAGGAAGATTTTCATAAGAGCAAATCAGGGTTAAGCAGCCTCCTCCCGTGCATTTTCAATTTTCTAAGCTTTCGGCTTACTAGCCTTCTTATGCCTGCCACAAAGTAATCGTTCAAAGACAAAAATCTAACATGTTCTTACAAAACTGAAATGAAATAAACACACTTGTTTTTATCTTCTCATGTTCTAACAATTAAGGAAATACCATAACCATATGTTAACTGTACAGCATCATTACAAGGCTGATTTAGGGTTGGCTGGCTGAATTAATTGCATTCCTCACCTCCTCTGAATTCAGACTTGCTTCATTTTGTCATGTCTGATTCTGGAACTATTATAAGCATTTATTTTTCCTATTTCTTTCTATCAAATAACAGGTTTCTACTTTCAACTTTAACAAAGATTTCAGTTTAAGAATTCCTAATGACATTCAAGTATCTAGCTAATACTAGTTAATTTAGCTAACTGCAGTGTTATCAAGGAACAGACAGGTAACACAAGAGAAACGATCAGCTGCAGTTCTGATTGACAGGGCTATGAGCAATTGCCTCATAATTTCATGATTTGTTCCCAATTCTGAGTTAAAAAGTAATCCTATGAATATTGTATTTCCTCCTTCAGGTCTGTGTTACTTCATTCCTTTAAAACCAAGTCCAAGAAGTTAGCTGAAATTTCTTTGAAAGAAATCCTTTCAGTGGCTCAAGTTCAGAGTGAGTAATGATGCCCCCAACTAGGAAATGATTCCATAGAAAAGTAAACGTTGCCAAGAAAGCTTCTTACAACCCTGCTGTCAAAGTGCAAGGACTCAAGGCAAGCAACACTAATGCCCCAAATGAAAGCCATGCAGGCTGCTGGAAAGAGCAGCAGACAAATAAGGACACTTCTTGCCCTGATGCCATGTTTACATTAGCACTGGCAGCACAGGAAGAGGCTCATGAAATCCAGTGTCAGGTCTAAGGAGAAAAGTACTTTTGTTCATAGGCAGCACACTGGGTATACTGCTATATCCAGGACCAATAAATCATCAGTTTTATCCACAAGCATCACAAACTGAGTTTTAAGAAGGCATCTCCAAACAGGAATAAACTGTCCTGTTTATCCAGGTCAATATATCAATCAAGACCTGCAGCATTTCTACTGCTGAATAAAGATACTGTGCTATTTACACAGAGATAACCCACACCGTCACTATTAAGATTCAGCCCTGCGATAATTCTAGCTGTAAAAGATCTGCCAGATGTGTATTAGTGATGTAAAGAGATGTAACATTTAAACATTTTAGCAAGGAGCTTATCATTGCCTAGCCAAGATGAAGGGCTAGCATCTCTGCTTTTTCTTCAAATTGGAAAATGATGCTAGTATGTATGGAAGTGCCTGTGGGGATCAGAAAGTGTCTCTGAGCAAGCATCTCTCTGAGCAAGCAAGCAAATCTTCAAAACTGAACCTAAAATGCAGCACTGTGGGAATCATCTTGGTCTGCAGTAGGCTGAAAAGAGCACAGCATGGTCTGCTCCCAGTGCTGTCAGCCCAGGACATAAGTCTCCTGGTGAGAGCCTCTTCCCCAGCCTTTACTTAAAACATAAGCTAAAACATGATGACAGCTCAGCTCAGCGAACACACAAACAGATCACGCTTCCTCCTGGAAACTGGAATAAAAAAAAAAACCAAACACCTTTCTCCTTCACCATGACCCAATCCCAGTTTGCCAGTTTTGAGGCACCCCGTGGACCCAAAGCTGCCCTTGCCCAGCTCCACCAGCCTGGCCAAAGGGCTCAGCGTTAACTGAAACAGCAGTAGGAAAGCACTTTGGGCAGAAACGAGGAAAAAGCAAACAGGGAATTTGAAATCAAGCTGGCAGGAGGGAGAGGAAGAATGGGGTGCTGGTGTAGCTCCCCACATTGCAAACTGGGGGCGAACATAAAACATACATGGTGCTGCCAGCATGGTGATGTACTTATATATACAGCTACAGATATATTTGTTCTTGGATTAAACACCTGCCAATGGTTCTTCCTAAGAGCCGTTATTTTCAAGAGACCTTATGTATTTCAATGGGAGTAAGACTGTTATTTAAAAAGAAAAAATAAAAAAAGTTTTAGGTATTTCTAATTTAAGAGGGACATAAAGAATGAAAACAAACCTTCATTGCCTCTGGCTTTTAACAATGCTTCATTTTCAATTGCTTTTTTTTCTATGGATTTTACACTTTTCTCCAGACTTATATAAAATCGTGGAAGGACGGAGGGGAATTTGATGCTGAGGGTGAACTCCGATAGCTTTTTGAAAGCCCTGACTGCTGCACAATACATAAGCGTGACTGTCAGAGCTAATGCCTTTATGTAGCTTTGTGTAGCACTTCACAGGCAAAAAAAAGAGAAAGGAACATAAATTCCCTGTTTCATGGGGATGCTAATCTTGGGCCTAACATCTAAATTATGCCAAAGATATATCTATAGGATTAAATCATCTCATTAGCTAGACCAGTAGAAATCTGGCGTAATTCTCTGATCTGAAGATCCATTGCTAATTAAGCAAAGTCCTCCAGAATCCAAGGGAACTAGTGCAGCCAAACGGTATCACAAAATAGAGGGCAAGCTTCTCAGCCAGCTGAAGGCTCAGCTCTGCATGCCTCCTCCTCTCATGTGTCACTCTAGGGATACCCCATGCAAACCCAAGAAAATTCAGTCCCAGGTCAGGAACTTCTAATCCCTGCACTAAAGGCTGCAAATCCCTCCTTATTATTCTGCTTCTTTTCTCTACAAATATTACTGTAACAGAATCCTTCCCTGTGTTTGTTTGTTTTTCCCCCAAGTTTATCTGTTCTGTGGGCTTCAGATATCTTAAAAGATACACATGCTCTCATTGGGCATATGTAGGAACCCCATCTATGAAACTGGAGCCAGTGTAGCTATTTCACCTTTTTATATTTTAAACCTTTCTGCTTTGCTGAGAGCAACTGCAGTATGTAGATATCTACAAAAGCAAGGTAATTCAGTGGCAGCTCTACTTCACTGCTGTGGAAGCTTGCCTCTTTTTACCCTCTTCTTTCAGTTGAAGACAACAGTAGTAAATGTAATGCAAAAAAATATTTTTTAAATTACAATAAGCATAAAAGGATTATTTCCTTTCCAAACAAGTGTGCTTCCCCCAGCATCCTAAACTGGAAGGGCTTAAAGATGGAACTTTCAAAGCCCCTGCATGTATTTAAGCACATGTGAGAGAGAGATGTGCTCATGTGCCATGATAAATTACTACCAAAAGGACTTAAAGTTAATCAGCAGTGTAAGTACCCTCTCGGGCTAGGCCAAAACCCCTCATTATATTGTGCTGGGACTGTAATGGACTGATTATTAAAATCCTTCTGTTGAGAGTGATCATTAGAGGAATACGATAAAGCATTTGATTAAGAGGAAGTCAAAGTAAGATGTACTTTACTCAGTCACTACCAGGAAGCAGAAAAGAGCAATTTTCAATACCTTGAATATCAGCATAAAAAATTAGATATTTCCTGATTAATTTTGTTGTGTGGGATTATAAATCCTGCCTTGCACTCCTCTCCTCTCTCTCTCTCTCTCTTTTTTTTTTTTTTTGGCAGGTCTTTTCAAGCTTCTATTTTCTATTCATTTAGTCTAATTTTATTCTGTTTTATCTATTGTTTTATTGAGCAATTTCATTATTCTGGTTCTGTATAAGACTTTTCCCTTACTCAGGAACTGCAGTCTGTAATAACAGCAATCAAGGCAGTTCATTCTGACAAATGTGTGTCAGAAAAAGACTGCTGTGACTTTGAAATATTGAAAGTGACTGATAACATAATGTGTGAAGCAGAATAAATGCATACAAATGGAAGTTTTAGCTGAGCAGTCAAAGTATGAACTAAATACAGTGTCAGAGCCCTGCACTGAAAGCTCTATGTGCAGGTGGGTACAATGGCAAATTGCTAAATGCACTTTGCAAAGTGTTTTATGAATAAAGTGGCAAGCACAGTTTTTTTTCTTGGCCATACCATCCTTATTTCCTGTTTGCACTTAGCCATAAAGCAGAATGAAGTCATGTTTAAGTACAAAATGTGGCTCTGGAAAGCACTTGGCTTTTATAAAAGTTGTCAGATCTATGATGGCTGGGATCAAGTCCCTGCTTTATTCTGTGCAAATCTAGCTTCACTGGCACTAAAGTAGCACACAAAAGATTGTACAAACAAGAGTCCCAACCATTTCCAGTTGATCCGTGTTAGTAAATGCTTCTATCTGGTTTGACTCCTCCAAAGCCTATAGTGCTAAGGGTTGCTTGCTTGGTAGCCCATTCTGAACAAGGTCAATGATAGGGACCTACCTCTTCCTTGCATGCTAATTCAGCGAAGGAAGACACCTCTGCTACAAACCCTACTGCTGCTCTTCCTTGGCTCTACACCCCAGAAGCAAAATTCTTAGCTTGGGTATCGTCATACCCCCACATTGTCATACCATCACATTCACTATTTACCAGAGCACTTTTCAGCTTAGAACAGGCTTTATTTTCACACAGAAGCCTTTCATTTTTATCTGGAAAACAGGACCAGCTGAAGATTAGCTTTATGACCCAGCTAAAGGTCAATTACCACCTAAACTAACAAAAAGGGTTAGGAAAGGTCTATTATTCTCTACCATTTTGCTACTCTTGCTCATTTTATCAGAAACCTGTGTTTTATCAGAAACAGATAGTACTATACTATACTACACTACTAGTACTATACCAGGTAGTACTGCCACAGGGGTAGGGGAGCTAAACCCTTTTTTGTGGTTATTACGGTTCTCCCAAAAAGGTTGTCACACAGCCAGATCCCTCTTATTTCCTGGGAAAACTTTGCACTCACTTTCCACCTCAGTTTGAAGTCAAGACTGATGCCCAGTTAAACCTGTTCCCCTCAAGGCTGATGGACAAAAGCATAAGAGAAGGTGGCCACAAAAACTGAACAGTACTACAGGAAAGGGTGCATTAACTGCAAACATAACCTCTTCATTAGAGATTCATAAAATGGAAAGGTCTCGGAGGGAAGCCACTCACTTTTAGCTTTACTGTCATCAGATTTATAACCAAGAAGTTTCAAATTCGGCAGTCGTGCGCTCACTCTATAAAACTTTAAAACACATGAACAACTCAGCTAACAATAAACGTTACTTCCATCTCGTTGGTTGAGCAACACTACTGCCTCTGACTGTACTGCTCAAGCATCTTTGGTCACTATGTGGTCATTCTGCAAGACAAATGTGAGGTAGCTATAGAAATGGACAGGGTTAGTAAGAAATAGTTCACAAAGTGATGTTTACCAGCAATTTAACACATTACAATTAGACTTTGGGGTAGTTCAGGACTAATGATGTGGAACTTCTATGCATAAACAGCTTGCCTGGCTTGTCTTTCTGAAACTGAATGCAGTGCCCTTTCGCAAAGCAAAGAGCGGCAAGGAAAATGAGAACATGGGGAGGTGTCTTTTTCATGGCACCTCTCTTCCAATGTCCAGCAACTCTCCACATATATTGGATACAGAGCACACAAAGCAGGCAAGCTTTTTTGTCACAAAGCAGGCAAGCACTTCTCTGATTTTCATAGCTCATTGCTGTACGAATGCAAGAAGATCTAATGCCTTTCCCTTATGACTTTCTTCCTCATGCTTCATCAGACTGCTGCTACTTCTGCATCCTCTAACTTACCCCATCAATTAATATTATATTTTAAAAGCCCGCTAACCTGCTAGTTGCTGTTATATATTTTCATGAATACATTTTCCATTATGTGCATGTTATAAACTTCAGACCTGCTGCAAAACCTTTTAAACCACCCCATCAGTTAATATTACAGCATACTAAAAAGTTGCTAAAGTGTGTTTCTGTAGGTGTCCCTGTCTCTTTCAACTTCCAACCATGAATCTACCATGGACGTAAGACTTTCAAGGCATGGAGATCTATTGTGGTTTATCTCAGAGGACCTGGGTCAGAAACAAGGAAGGTGGATGTGTTTTGAGACCTAAGGCCTAATGCAATTCCTCGTTTCACTCCTGCAAATCTAATGTACAGTTGTAAAATAAGGATAGAATGTGTTTTTTTTTTTTTTTTTTTTTTTTTTTTTTTTTTTTTATGACTGATAAATATTACTTTGCTATGTTAGTAGAGGGATTTTTACTTAACATCCTGCTTTTCTGAGAAACTATCTTGTTATTATGTGCTACTCTGAAGTTAACTCTTTTCTTAACAGTGATTATATCTGAATTAATTAATGCTAGATCCTCATGTCAAATTGCTCTGAAATCTGGAACTAATTGTCACATTCTCCTTTAATGTAATTTCAGTTATATGAACTTGTGACATGATCTAAGGGCAGTCTCTAAGAATTAAAGATTTCTATTTAAAAATCAGAGTTTGCTTCAGGTCCAAAGATCCTCCCAATTTGCAGAATTTTCTAATTTTCTGGTAGAATAAAAAGTTCTTGGTGTGTGTGTAGACAATTTTACTACCTTCTCTGCTGTATTTTTCTAATTTTTTTATATGCAGCTCAGAACAGCATTGCAATTCTAAACAAATAATGGAGGCAAAGCAAACCTGAGCTCTTACTAATGGCATCTACTTACTGTTCTTCTGATGATCTCTGTATTTAATCACGAAAAATCCAATTAGATCATTATGGCCAGCCCTCTACCGGGTTAGGATGTAAACTATAACTCTTCTTTTACCCATGTCTGGCAAAGGATAAATTAGAAAGTAAGGGTTATTCTCTTGGATTTTCATTGAAAAAATATGTGGGGGGAGGAATTTCCTCAAAGAAAGGGGTACATAGTCCCAAGGACTCAGAAAAAGAAATGAAGGTAGTTGGGAAGGAAGTAATTTTCTTTGCACTGTAGTCTTTGGACATCAGTGACCTCCAAGACAGAATGAAAACCTGAGGAGAGAGAATTAATAGCGAGGAGACAAGAAGAACACATATTTATGACTCAGGGCAGGAACTTTCTAAAACTCAGGGTTTTGCTGATGAGATAAAAAAGGACAAGAAAAAAAAACACATACCATTTATTTAAAGCATACCTCTAATGATTTGCTAAGGGGGAGTCTGAAACTCTACATGATGGCTTTCTCTTTGCCTCTAAAGTTTTGGACATCTGAAAAAGGCAATGCTTTCTGCTAGTGAGGTGTCTTAAAGCTCGCCATGGGGAAATCATTATAAATCTCCATTTCATTTTTTCCCCCAGGACAGAAAGAAATGACTGGCTTCTCTAGATGAAACAAAAATTCTTTGTCACCCTTTGTGATTTATGCCAAATTAAATTTGAGGTTTCTGCAGAAGCTACACAGTGGCTGTACCTTCCATGAAATGTGCCATTGCATACTCGGCCCCTAACAAATGAATACCGGGAGGCGCGTGGCTGTTGTTTCTTCTTTTGCACACAGACAACTTCATGCATCCGGGAACCTGTGCTTGGCCATGGCGAGTGCTGTTTAGGGAAATACAGCTGATGAACAATGAGCAAGAACCCCATTCTGCTTAGCCCTGTGGTTCATTTTGCCTTTTTTTCCCCCCATTGTTGCTGTTTCCTTTTAGTTAAAAGTGAAGTCATTTTGGGCAGAGTGCACATGAACAGTGTTGGAATATGAGAAATGCAGCACGACTCTAGTTTAATTTCTCAGTGGTACTTGGTTCTGACAGCTTTGAGTTGCTTAAGTGAGAAGCTGGCCTCTGATGAGTGTGAAATTAGTGTTCCTTTTCCCTCTGCCTCTAACACGCTGCCTGGCTGCAGAACAAGTGAGTCCACCAGCAGAGGAAGGGGGACGTGAATGGGATCAGAGAGCTTCCCCACCACCTCCTCCTCGACCCCCTCCAGAAGCCAGCCACCGGTGCAGTGCTCGAGCCATTGCTGCTGCACTGCAGGCAGCACGGGCAGCCTGTGAAGTACTCTGAAAGAGCGTGCAATTATATTTATGCCTTCCAGGAGGCAGTGGAAGTTTTAAAGTTTAGGGCTGAAAAGACTTAATAGGTGTCAAACTCAGTGTCAGTATACGGTTCCTTGTGAATCAAATGACACATCCTCTTCAAGATCTCCTACGAAATTTGGCAGCTCCTATTATTAAAGTCCCTGTCATTACTTTGAAAGAAAAATAGAGAGACAGGGAAAACTGACACACTGCATGGAGGCTGCTAGTGCTCAGAAGGTAAAGCCTGAGCGACAAAGGCAAGGGGACAGCAACCCACCTGAGCACATCAACTGGCTGCCTAATGGCATGGCCAGATGCAGTTGTTAAGATCTCCGACACATGAATGAAGTCATCAGGATGCTATGACAAGTACCTCATTCAAATATTACCCTTAGCATTTCCTATATTATTTGTGCTACTGACACACATTATTTTTTGGATGGACTTGAAGGACCTGCTTTGAGAGGCAGCAATAGGCAGAAAGTGGTCACAGCAGCTGCCTGGGACCCCTGCTGGCCACTTCCCCATACCCATTACAGCAAAATGCTAACCTCATTCTGCAGTCCGACCTCTTGCTGTTGCTCATGTCTTTTATTTATTTATTCATTTATTTTTGCCTAGAAGAGATTTTCTGCATATGAAAAAGAAAAGTCTCAAAGATCAGTTTCTTTGCAGTGCTTTCAGTTGGCTTACAATAAACTGTACCCATAAAAAAGGCTTTTTTTTAAGGTATACTGATACTGCTCTTTAAATGACATGACTCTTCTCATCAAAAACTTTTTGTTCATCTCCAAAATGTTAGATTTCCTTCAGGATGGAGAGAATAACCCCGAACAGGGTTTTCTGGTGTGGCTGAAATTAATTTTTTAACAGTAAATGTGCACAGTTGCTAAGTTATGTGAATTTTGCCACAGCCAGTGGTAAACAGTGGCACCAGTATTTCACTGTTCCCAAGACTACGTTTATAAATAAAATTCTAAGTTTCAGCTGCATCAGTTCAAATATGTGGCAGTGCTCAGTCCTCTCTCTGAAGGCTGGAGGCATTTCTTTACACCTGTAAAATTATGAACACAGGTGTACTGATTGTTAGCACCATCTACACACCGTGCTCCAGGCACTGCAGCCTGTGTGCCTTGCATGTGTTAATCCCCTAGAGAACAACATAGCAGACATCCCAAACAGTGTGTGTTTGGAAATCCCAAATGTTTAAACCTCACCAGTGTTATCATGACTGCAACTCATGCCCCGTAGCCTGGGGAACGAGGGGTGAGTCACCTCTCTATCTCTTTTACTGTTTCTTTGGGAATGGCCTGAATGTTCAGAAAAAATAATGAAAAGCCTTAAACTCATGCCCATGCTTCCTGCACCGAGACCAGAATCTCCTGTAATCTTGCCAGACCTTTTACAGATGCACCCTAGGGATTTCACACTATGCAGCTTATGGGTTTCTATGAAATTTCATAAAAGAGAAGCCCTGTATTTTCACATAAATATATTTATTTTGGGAAAGATCAAGAAATGCCAATATATTTCAATCCAGTTCCCTACTGCATTAAAGAATGTGAAATATTCATGTGAACATTTGCTAATCCCACCCAGTGAAATCTACTTTCCTCTCTATTTAGTATGCAGGCTGCAGCAGCTGAAGGTTGTTCAGCCTTTTCATTAGGAAAAAAAAGTAAGGATGATTTGTGAAAACCACATGGAAGTAATCATAAGGAACGGTAATGAAGGGTTTTTGGAAAAAAACAACAGCTTGTAAGCTACCTTGTAAGCATGATTCCTCTTCATGTGTTTGTTTCTTATACTATGCTTTGCAGATTCAAAGTGTAAATTTGTATTTATGGACATCATTACAAGTGCAATATAGTAAGATCTCATAATACAGAAATAAAAGTATAAGGGCAGCACAGACATTTGCAGAATATACATCTCTTAATTCTCCGTTAGGTAGCATAACTCAAAGCAAATTCCAATTTCTCTGCTCAGCCATCAGTCTTGATAATGCAACAAGTTATTTTCTCAGCAGTTAAGTTTTGCATATCTATCCAG
Organism: Aythya ferina; assembly: GCF_964211825.1. Lineage (NCBI taxonomy): Eukaryota > Metazoa > Chordata > Aves > Anseriformes > Anatidae > Aythya > Aythya ferina. Next base: position 67,480,708 of record NC_140300.1, on the reverse strand, counting down.
ACCCTCTTGTGGTCAAAGATCTCACAAATAATCCCTTTCTTCATCTGGCTGAACTCAGATAACTATAGCAGGAAACTGAAAATGAGGAAGTCTGAGTGCCTACGATCTCTGATTTCACCAGGGAAAAACATCCGACCTTGGGAATTCATTTAAGTCCCCTTATGTTATATATTCCCTTAGTATTAAATGGAAGTGGCATTTACTTTCCACTGAGAGATGGTAATATTTAAATAGTGCTTCGAAGGTCCTCAGATAAAAAGAGCTATACATGTGCAAATTCTTATGCTTCTTTCTGCTTTCCCACACCTTCAAAATATAATACACCGAATTTTTGTTATGAAATAAAATTGTTCTTGGAAATGTCAGGCCTGCACAGACCAATGATCCAGAAGTTGCAGAAGGCATCAGAAGACCAGCCTCTCCAGGTGCTGAGTACTGTGATGCAGAAGATAATCTCTTACCAGAGCCAGCTGTGACCATCTCCATGATGTACTGAGAACTACAATAACTCTATAAATGATGTCAGAAACCATTCCTAAGGGGCGGTTTGGATACAACCACCTTGACTTACAGAGCGATAGTGGGGCAGACAAGGAAAGCTCATCTGTTTGCCATGCCATGCCACTTGGCAGGTATGTTAAATGTAATAAAGACACAGCCTATGAAGTTCCCCTGTCTTCAAATGTTTGTGCTCAAGCTTAAATGGGTAATGCTCTGAAGAAGACAACTTAACACCTTGACTAACACCTGAGACCTCTAGCAGATGGAAGCATGTCTAGGAAAGATTACAGAAAGAAATTTTGCTCCTTTGTTTTGCATGGAGAACCTGACCAGAGACTTCTAACGGACAGCACCTGGTCATGTCCAGAATATTAAAGCATTCATTAAATAATGGCCTATAATGCTAATTGTAATACATAAAGCAAATATATACGCTTCATTGAAATTAAATTTGTTGTTGATCCTATGTCAGCAAAAACTTCAGCTGAATCATTCCAAAAATACAACATTTTCAAAGAATGTAAGCCTTCCTTATTTGTTCAGTATATGTGAGCAGATATTCAGACACTGATTTCTCTGGATCTGCATACTGCTACTCATTAATCACATTTTTCACTGTCTCATTCTAAAGTCTGAAAGCAGAGGCAAGAGCCTGAGTGAAGCATATTAGTATGATACAATGGTCCAGCCACACTAAGAAAATTTCTTCACAGCTACTGTAAAATTTTGTTACATGAATCTGATGCAAAACTAAAAAAAAAAAAAAAAGAAACTGGGTTGAAAGAGTAGGTTTAGAATGAAAAAGAATCATGAGATTAACCCACATCTTCTCCTAACAGTCAGACCATCAGACCACAGATGCACGTGTATTTTTTTATGTATGTTTCACACACATCTTGATTTAGGAAACAATAGTGGAATGAAGCATGAATGTTGCAAAGGCGCAATCCATAAAATTAATTTAGCACTTCAGTTTCTACTAGGAACTTAGTACCAGAAGTACGTCCAGAGATCTCATTTTCACAGACCAAGAGATTCATTAGTGTTGGGATCAGCATCTATGCTTTTGGGTTCTAATACAGGTTTTTTCACTGAAACATCAAATATACTTGTTCATCCCTTCAGTTTTCCCATCAGCTGTCAGGTTTACCCTTTTCTCTTTAAGAGAACTCTTCTATAACAGGAAAGGTTATAGAATAATGTCCATCTAAAACAAATGCATCAACTCTTTTCTCAATTTTCTGTTAACGAAGTTCAGCCTATCTCCTAATGTTCATCATGAGAAACAAAAGCAAACCAAATAAAAGCAACAAGAAGTATTCTTAAAGCAGCTTCTACAAACTTGAACAACCCTGTATCTTCGAGAAAATGAATGCCTATGCAAGAAATCATGAAGTAGATTGCAAGAACAATGTTTTCCCTTAGCAGAAAATTAATTTCAAAGAACGGTCCAGAGTTGAGAGAGACCTTCTCTTAGGACCTGTTTTTCCTTTCACCGAGCACTTACCTTTGTGAGAAAACATCTCGATAGGGGCTGCCATGCTGCAGTGCAATTCCATATCCTCTGTCCGCAACAGTGTTCCCGACCGTGTAAAAAGAGCAGTCTCCATCATTGATGGCCACATATTCCAGTACCGCTGCATCCCATACAAAGGCATAGTTCCCATATTTCACCTGCAGTGAACAGAACAAGAGCTTAGATGGACTGTTCAGTCCAAAAGGAGGTCAGTGAACCTCAAAAAGGTGGCAGTATCAGCACAATCTGTTCTTTGAAGAAAAAGAAGTTTGGGTGCCCAAGAGCTGTCAAAACCAAACACGCACCATGACTGTTACAATGTGGTGCTTTGGTTGAGCAGCTCAGCAGAAATGGAAGAAACGTGATCTGTGAACAACATGCCATCACTGAAACAATCCCATGTGAGAACATTTATTTTCCCTGCTCAGGGAACCAGAGGAAACAAGAGAAAACACCAAGCTCCCTCCATCAGTGTTAAATTTCACCCCTAATCTTCCACTGAGCTTTTTCTTTGAACCAGTAAAGCAACTATTCAGTGGGAAGACAGGTATTCACACAGGGAGAAGTGCAGAAGGGTATATGTGGATATCCAGATGGAAGAGTGCAGTTCAAGACGGTGCACACGTCAGTCATGCTTCACGTTCCCACAGATGGCAGGAACACCCATTTGTCTTTTGGACTCGGTGAATGATTGTGGACAAGATCACACCAACTAGTGTTTTTCTTTTTATCTTTTCTTTTCTTTTTTTTTTTTTTTTTGGAGATAGTGTGTGTTTCTCTCAGTTAGAGCCAACATGAAGGATTTTATATATCTTCAAAGACTTTTGTACAGCAAGAGCACCTAAGTCATTCTGCTTGATTAAGATAAATCCAAAACAACTCATTATCTCTATAGGCTTCTGAAGTAATATTTTACCATCCGCTACATTTGAAACAAATCTAGATTATTTTTTCTTAATTTAAATTTATGGAATGTGTACAACATTTTAAAATGTATTCAGAAAAAAGCTTTTAAAAACAGAAGTGTGATCTAAATAAATGCTCTTCTATTTCAGTGAGTTTTCACTTTCTAGTCTAGACACGTTTCTCTAAAAAACAAAACAAACAAAAAACAACACAAACCTCTCTATATGTTGTACCAGATTGTGTACCAGTTTCCTGCTTTGTTGGTCTCTGTGTTAGACCTGAAGAATCACTTTGCTTTTTTTTTTTTTTTTGACTGTCTGCTTGGCTTCACTCAGAGTTTTCCCTATGCCATATTAGCCAGCTATGCTGTAAAACCAGGCTCAACCCATTGACTTTGTACATCTAATGGGAATAAATATGTGACAGCTAAGTGAAAAGTAAACAACACACAAAAAGGCCATCTGGGGCCAGGCAATCCAAAGAGAATTCAAAACCCAGTCAGCATATCAAGATAAGCAATGTCAGTACATCATCTAGATTAGTCTTTGACAATGTAGATTATGTTTTTAAAGACTGTTTACACATAAAAGTTACTGAAGCAAGTCACACCGGCTGCTTGCTCACAAGATACAGTGCACAAGGAACTATTGCATTTGGGACACATTCCTTTTCATGCATAATCAATCTAAATTAGACACTGCAGGCCTGGGAAGGGAATTCTTCCTATTTGCATTTGTAGACATGGTAGCAGGAGGATTCGTGTAGATGTTGGAGCAGTATTATCTGTGGACTCTGAGTGATTGGCAGGATAAAAAAAACATGTTTTCAAAATACATACACACATTAATGCAGGACTGGGTTTGTTTTAATGTTCAGGCTCTGAAAATGGTTAAGAATGCTCTTTTGTCTCTCACTGGAGGTTTAGGTCTATCTAAATGGCCAGGGCATAGAGGGTACAAGAAACCTTATTGTTAATAAACAATACAACTTGTATGCTTATCCTAAAGGCACCACAACTCACAGAGTGCTTACTAGCTTCATTTTGTGCCAGTGCACTTACTCTGATCTTCCTAAAGGCACCACTTGGCTAAGAAATAGATAGCATGAGTGAGAAAAAAGTGCTTTCGGGGAGCATTTGAAAGGATAATGACTCAGCCTGGAAGGATCATGGTGTGCAGGCAGTAAGGGAGGGAAATAGGAGGCAAGAGCAGAAGATCAGAAGTGGGGAAATAAATTATGAAGAGGATCAGATGGACTTTCCACACAGAAGAATTGAGAAAAAGCATGGTTTAAAGAGATGAGTAGTTTTACATATAGGTAAATAACCTTTGAGGTGATGACAAGAGCAGAGGAGCATGTTTTGACACCTGCTCTTGTCATACCTCACCCTTTTAACATCCTATGGCATTGAATTCACATAAGTGCTTGTAAAAAGACTTATCAGCTGCTCAGCTGGTCAGGAAGAATTCTCTTGATTTGGCTGCCTTGCTGTAAAACAACTCACAGTGAGAATATAAAGTGGTAAAACTGCTTACTGTCAATAATAGCTGTGATGAAGTGTTATATATAATATCCTTAGAGCAGACCTGATAATATCACAGTTCATGGTAACAAAAAGATATTACTTCTCACTGATAAGATCACAGTGAGTCTTGGTTAAAGCACATGAGGCAAGAGAGAGTGAAGAGCCGGATGGAATCATCCCAACCATCTACCTTCAACACATGATTGCTCCATGCAGCAAAATACATTTTTAAAGCATTTTTGTCCTTTTTATTTACAAATCTATGCAATTCAAATCCATACAGCAAACGTAAGTTACAACTGCCAAGCATGCAATCATTCCCTTTATTGAACTACTCCTCACCCTAACAGGTTTTAATGCTATTCAAGGTATTTATTTTTACCTTATTATTATTACTTTTTAAAAATAATGTTCTCTCACTCCTAGTCTCTGAGTTATTTTTCCTTGTGAGGTTCTAAATACTTTAATTTGGGGGCTGACATCTTTTAATTATTGATCAGCTTTTCCATTACTTATTCAAGCTGGATATAGCTAATAGAGCCTTCTTTATTTTTTTTTTTTCTTGCAAATCGATCATTTCAGCCCTCCCATTAGCAGTAATACTACTTTTGAACTATCTCCAATTCATAATTTTCATATGAGGAAAAAAGTCTTGTCTTGCTAAGAGACAACCAGGGTGTTCTAGCAGGTCATGAGAAATCTTCAGCAAGAACTTCTTCTGAGGTTCACAGCATCAACCACCTGTCCATGGATCTTCCACACTGCTTCAGCCTTGTTTTAACCTAAAAATCATAGAATTGTAGGATACCCTGACTTTGAAGAGACCTACAAGGGCTATTGAGTCTAACTCCTGGCAACATGCAGGACCATCCACAAATCAAACCAAAGATCTAAGAATAAAATTTTGCTGGTGTACAGCACATCTTGAACACTGCTGATGTTGTATAGATTTGCACCTACAGAGACCTACAGGTAGACTGAAAAAAACGGATGATGCTCAGGGAGGAGGGAGAACAGAATTTCAGAACAAAAAGTCAGTTAAAAACCTATGCCCCTCACTCTCTCTTGCTTTCTGTGAGAAGTGCATATTTTTTAGCTTTCCAATAGCAACGCTCAAGACTTCCACTTTGGACCTCAAAATGAATAACAAGAATGCCAGCTCTACGTTATCAGAAAAAGTTAAAGAGCTTATGGTCAGTCAATTATGGGGGCTAGACAAAAGCAAAAAAGAAATGGCTTTTTGTAACTAGTGGCAGATCTCCATCTCCCATTCTCAATTTCCACGCCATTATGGTGACATCTTGAGTTGAGATAATGACATTTCAGGATGGTGGCAAACCTGAATGTGGTTTATACAGCGCAGGATGGCTGGGGAGGCATTTGTACAGGGGCAGCATGTTAGCATTCAGCAGCCACCCCTGCCTTGCTGCCTGCCGGTACAAGGAGAACTGAGCTTTCCAGCAGGATCCCCCCGGCAGCATCCTGCCTGTCAGCACAGCAGAGGCTAAAAAGGTTTCGGAGTATCTGATGACTATTGCCATAAAAACAAAAGCAGAGGAAAATCGAATCTCTTAGTTGTTCATAAGGGTATTTTGAACTCATGAGCTATGCTGGTCATTAAGTGAAACCAGGAGGTACGGATGGTACCAGGCAAAAATACTTGACTTCACTTTATGGTTTTGTGAACAATTTCAAAGGAGTTACTGTAAAGAGAGTTGTTATAAAGAATAAGGGCCATCAGCACATAGATGGTAAAACTATTTCTCTAAGGCTATTCTATTTCTATTTTCTATCACTGCACATTTTCTGGGTTTTTATTTGCTGAAGCCCTGGTCTGTAGACATTAGTGTAAATTTATCCTCGATGATTCCACCAAGAACCAGTTGAATTATACTAGGAAAGCATTTAAAGCCATTACGCTGTTGTATATGCACATATTTTATGCCAACACTGATGTGAATAGTATTTCTTCTCACAGCTAACCCATTCATGAAGAGTAGGATGAATAATGCATTTGTGTACCAGCATTCCATAAATACATTTCCAAGTGTAAAAAATTATAAATTTCAGGAAAAATAATTGTAACTAAACAGCAAACAACTACTACAATTTTTCAGACTTGAATTCTTGGACAATACCTTTTCTGTATTTCAAATTCCTCTTTAAAAGAAATACAAGGAATCCTCATGAAGGAAAAATATGAAATAAGGAGCAGGATAAACAGAATTGGCATTTATTTTTCCTCTTTTAAATATTTCATCATATGTAATTGTGTTACCTACTATAAAAAGAGAACAAAACGGCATTTAAGGCTTGCGAAATCTTAAGATTCAACTGATTCCAATTATACGAATTTTCTGAGAGAAAATCTGAAAGTGGTAAGATAATGCTGACTGGGCTCATTTTCTCAGTATCCTGTTCCCACATGGTGGTGATGCTTTCCCTGTGCATCTCCATCGCGAGGCAGGCACCATCCTTCCCCTCACACCACTGTGCACCATTCTCTGTCTACAAAGTTGCCAGCTGTCTTTTAGCCAAGAACACGTGAACAGAAACAGACTCTACCCCTGCATACAGCAGCATTGGCTCTAGTTCTGACCTAAAAACAACCAAGGACACTGATTAATCACCTGCTTCATGTGGTACGTTCAGTGGCACTCCTTACACGTACTCCTCTGTTGATCATTCCACTACACTGACTATGCAGGGAAAAAACACCATCAGATGCTGCTAGTCCTATGCCTATCACTGTGAACCTGAGACTTTGGCATATATAAACACTAAGTTTTCTAACAATTTTTGCACTTTTGGTATGTAAGCAGTAGCTGCAGACTGCAGAGGGCTGTGCTTCATTTTGCAAAGCAGCCTTACGAAGGCTCTTATTATATGAGGAAAGAAAAAAGGGAACAAAAGCAAAGGAAAATTTGCAAATATATAAGTGAGAGCTAATATACATAATGTGGATATTGTGCTCTGAAATGGGAAAAAGCGAAGATAAAATTTATGGTGGAAGCTTAAATCAGGATTTTTGTGTTGCCAGATGTTGCCAAATAGTAGTTAGATGGCATCTGCAATTACATCTTTTTTTTTTCTTCATTTTTTTTTTTTTTTTTTTCAGAAGGGACTGAAGACACATTGATCTCCATAATCCTCCTGCAAAATGAAGATGCTGTTTATCAGGCTGAAGCAGAAGTCAGATCTGCCTTCAGAGAAATTCCAGTTTGTTAATTTATTTTCCTTCAGGAACTAAGATTTCAAACCTTGGTCTTGGTTCACAAAGGGAACAATTTCTGGATTATCTCTGTTTGGATCCCTGTGAAATAAAATCTCACATTTCACTTTTGTAGAGCAAAACCGAACCCACTTATTTAGCATTCTCTCCAAATTATACTATTCATAGTTCTTAACTACAATGTTGGAGCCTCTTACCACATACTTCCCTGTAAGCTGGCATCAGTGGCTGACCTATGCAACTTGAGTGCAAAGCAGTCATGCAATCAGAGAAGAATAAACTGAATTTGTTAGCTCCTTGCAGTACAGATTGGGATTTGTATCCCCATGGTGGTCTTAGAGCACAGAATAAAATTTTCTGTGTACATAAAACTCTATTTAGTCATCAAGGCAAGCAGCTAATTAAATAATAACAACAACAACAATAATAACAATAAAAACAACTTCAGGATGTCATGTTGCAGTGTCCACAGAAAGCTATTTAAATTCAAGGGTCACTGTTTGACAAACACCGAAACTTATTCTCAGTATTTAATCAAACAGAAAAGTGCAGAATCATTTCTAAAAGCATTATTGAGCTTAGTGGCCAAGAGTGAACAGCAGCAGGAAATGAAACCTTGGGGAGCTTAGGGAAAGAAAGAAGAGGTTAGAAATCCCAACCTCATCTCCTCTTCTGTATGAAGTTTATCTTTCATTACACTGGCATATCAGCTTCAATGGCATGTCTATTTTCTCCAGATAAAACTTCATCAGGAAAAGCATTAATTTCTTTTATGCAACCTGCCACCAACTTCTTGAGAAGAGCCTCATCATCACGTGTACTTTTGTTACAGTGGGCAGACCTAGAGTAATTCGTCTGGAGTTAGAAGAATAACTGAGGCCCGAGAGCACTGTAATGAGAGAGGGCCTTTGTGTTAGACTGGTTTGCCTGTGCTCAATGCATTCATATTTTACCATTGCAATTAAATGCATCTTGAAATATAATAACCAGAGCAAAATAGAGCGGAGGCCAAAGGTCCAATTTCTGAGTGCGGATGGAGAACAGAGTCAGCCACTTCTCCAGGTAATCACAGCAAAACACTAAAAAGGCAGCAGATCACTCTGCTTGCTGTCATCCAGTTGAACCACAGATTCATTACAGCTACTGTTAATTTCAGATGGGAGGAAAACAGGAGAAAAAAAACTAAACAGAGAAAATAAAGAACCAGCAATGCAGACCTTTGAAAGGTAAGGAGCCTTTTTTTTTTTTTTTTCCATACCAACTTCTCCTTTATTTTATGACAATTTGATGCTGCAGATACTATTGGAGGCTATTTTAAGTGTGTCACCAGTAAAATTCATATGCAGAAACAACATGAAAGCATTTCAGGCTCCTATAAGACTTAGATCTGTGGTAGCCAAGTGGCAGTCCCATTAATAAGACAAATTTAAATAATGTTTTCCCCTTTTTGATAGACTTGCATTTACATAACCAAAGACTTCCTGTTTTGATATACTTGCATTTTTGGGTCAGCTAATCTACAATGAAACTACATTTAAATGTGGGAGAGTACACAGATCACCCCTCTTCATTGGGGTGAAAAAGTAAAATTCTGTGGATTAGGGTAGCAGGAAGATAAATGCAGTTGAATTCAGAAAAGCAGCATCCCTGTCTGAATTAAATCAATCCAGCATGATGCTAACTGGAGGCTCTTTATTGTCCGCAACTTGGCTCTGTCACTCTTTAGAACAGAAAGGAGAGTCAATATCACTGTAATTCTCGGACAGCATTTCTTATTCAAATAAATACTTTTTGAATACCAATTAAAGGGCAAAAAAGTCATCAAAAGTCAAGAAATTATTCAACAACACCATTCTTCATCTGAAAAAGTACGTTAACCACAACAAAATTATTTGCAAAAACAGCCAGTTTACTAAATAATCCTCCAGTAAATTCTCATTTCAAAAAAAAAAAAAGCTTAATTTTTCATTTTAGAAATTTATTGTAAACAAACTGAGGTTTTGCTGTTCTTGTTTTTTAATAGAGATATATATTACTTGTACAAGAGCTCTGGCCACTTCCAGAGTGGTAGCAGGACTTAGGATGTTCCCCAACTCATGCAAAAGAATTTGTTAACTACCTTATTTTTTTGAACCATTTTATCCTTCTGTCTTTGATAGGGATCTCCTGCCTAAATTTGGACGGAGCCAGTTGGGCACTGCACATCTACACACAATCTTTTGAAACTCCAAAAGAAATGCTCCACAGCATTCCTTCTTCCCACCCCCTCCTCAATCATTCCATCATTCTTCTTCTTCAGTGACTCCTCCCTTTAAGCACAGGGGTTCACATGGCTGCCTAAAGCAGCAGCCCATGATTACCCATCTGTGCAGCATTAACAGATACTGAGATGTGTTGAAAGCCCTCAGCATTTCTACTTCCTGTCCATACCTGCTATTTCCATTGTCCTGAGAGTTCAGTAAGGGCTACCACTACTCATTCTTGTGTTTTTTTTCACATGGCTGTAAACTTAGGCTCCTGCACTGAGCAGTGTCACAGAGAAGTTTCTGCCCTACAGTATTTCCAACAAAAGCAATCATTTTAAGCCCAAACAGGTCTCCTGCAGGCAGGGCAGTCCCTTCTGTCCCTGCAGCCTAGAAGATGAAGAATGCTGCACAAACACGTTCCCCTGTCCCTGGGTCAGTGTGTTGTTATTCTGTCAGCATGTGGTTTCCTAATGCCACCACACTGCCCCCTGTCACCAGCTTGTCAGCTGTTTAGTGGCACCCTCCTGAATGGATTTTAATATACTGAACTCTGAACACACAGGAAAGGAAAATGTTACAGATGTAAGCTTTTCTATTTCTTTTGTATTTTACTAGGATCTGTGGAAAACAGTAGGAGCTGCAGAAAGATGAACACCAGCACAGCGTCATCTTTTTACTCGTCAGACTGCCTGCTTGCTCTTACTATGCAGACAACTGAGAAGATGACCCAGCAAATTGTCATGTGTGGTCCGGTCCCTGTAATTATCTTAGAAGCTAGCTCCTCTCTGCTGTTGCCTGCCCTGCAGCAAGCTGTTGGGGGGAACAGGGTGCCAGAGTAGAAAATAGAGACAGCATTCCCTGTGCATGTAGTAGTCACTGCACTGAGCCTGACAGAATTCAAGAAGCATTTGGACAGTGCTCCCAGACACATGATCTGATTTTATTTTTTTGGGGGGTGGTCCTTTGGGGACCCAGGACTCAGTGATCCTTGTGGGTCCCTTTCAACTCAGTTATTCTATGATTCTGTGAAAATGCTTACAGCCTTTGCCTTAAAGTGTACACAACTGCATTCATCTCTGGCTATAACCGGTGCAGTCATTTCCTCTTATCCATAGCTATAGTATTCATTTTGCACACCTTTGTAATGGATGAATGAAGAACAAGACATGGATTCCCATTATATTTGTCTCTAATTAATCCTGACCTGCCCCCATGGGATAGCTGAGATGCCAGAAAAGAGTTTACCATTAACATCTTAAAAAAATAAAAATGAAAAAATTAAAACAATCACTCAATTCTGTATTGTGCTGGAGGAGTCATTCAGGACTGATAATTTCCATGAAAGATTTCTGAGCCCTCCACTCTCCTGAAACAGCAATTCTTGGGCAGTACACTTCACGCAAGCTTAGAGTTGTAAGTTAAACACAGAGCCTTGATGAAAATGTTAAATGGAACTGGACACAAAACAGGTATCTTTTTTATAATCTCTCCTCTCCTCCCCTCCCCTCCCGATGGAGTATATTTCATTGATTTCAACCTGACTTACTTTTCCCTACAATTGACTAACAATTAAAAATGGAAAATATCTGGATCAAAACTTAATACCTCAATACAAAATATTCTATTACGGCATCCTGGTAATTTTAGAGCTTTTAAAGAGAAAAATAAACAATAATGTTTTGTAAAAATAGCTTCTTCCTCATACTGTTTCAGTTACTGTAATACTCCAGTGGATAAATCCATAATGACAACTCTGGTTTACTTGATATATATTTGCAGGCATGTATATAAATAGAATAATTAATACAATAAGCAATTGTATTTCCTGTTTCACTCTAGATTTCATAGGTCTGGTCATCATGGCAACTTTTGTCTCCTTATGTTGTGCTTGAGTCCCCAAGATTCAAACCTGGACACAATCTGCTCTGAGATCTCATCAGATCATAAACAAGAATTGTTTAGTAAAAATAATGCAATTAGTCAGCCAGTCTTACTTGTTTTCTTAATATGAATTTGATGTGTATTCTGTGTGTCACCGGTATACTTTTGAAAAATATAATACCATTGGGTTATATTCAAATACTTGTTCCTACCACATAAATAAAAATACCAACGCATCTTTAATCAATGAGTTAAAATATTCAGGAAATGGAGAAAGTGATGGCACACGTATTTTTCAATTTTAATTGCTATGATACAATGCAATCAGCTGATTTGCCTTCTTAAAATGAAGTAGCATTTGACCTAGAATTAGGATCATCAGCTGAGATTTTCTTTGGTACACGCAGTACTTGCAAATCAGGTTTTTGTGCACACAGTGCGGACAGCTTAAGTGCCCAGCTAATCATGTGCACCAGTACGTATCTTCCTTGAGTGCATGAAATCATTTCATTAGTTAACGCTAAACAACAGGGAAGGAAAATGAAAAATACAAGCAATAGCATCATAAAATCATCAACTTGACATTCTAGTGTTTCATCCAATGTACAGCAGATATCATCTAGCATCTGTGTGGGGACTGCTTGAAAAACGCCACTGCCTTGTTACGAGATATAATCTTATTTATTCACTGTCTTATTAATTTTACTGAAAAAGAAATTGGACCTTGACTATAAGAAGAATGAATATCTAAATTGATAGTTAATTGCTAATCACTTTTATCTCATAACCTAACTTAAAAATGATTTCTCTTTCACAGAACTATGCTATGAGGAGGATAGTACACTGAACACATTTATACTCATTGCAGTGAAGAACTGAGCTTTTTCTCTGGCTTCGGAAGAATCAGAGAGAAGCTATGGTATTTCACTGCATCTGGGAACATGTGAGCTGCCAGCCCAGAGGTGAGGGTGAAAAGAAGGATCTGTGTGGCTACCAAAACAAAACAAAACAAAAATTGAAATTGACTTGCCCAGCTCTATTGCATTGTAATGCTCCTCCTTCTTTCAGTTGGTATAGATTTCTAAATGGAAGACAATGAATTTTCTTCTTCGCTTGCTTAGGAAAATATTAGAGGATGCTACACAGCTTCTCACAAATCGGTGCTAAATGCCTGACCACGTTTTCAGGTAAAGCAGCTTTGTTACTGCGTGCGTATGCACAGCCACTGCATATGTGGGAACAGCATGGTCTGCACACAGGCCCAGACAAACAGCTGCACAGCGCTTGTGCTCAGAATATCTTTCTCTGTTCAGTTATATCAACATCATATGCAGCACAACTGTGCACATGTGGGTTGTTGTTCTGAAAATGTGATCCCTTCAGACACAAATGGAAGGCATAATTCCAACTGATGGACATCTGCATCAAATCCAATGTAGCATCTTTGTTGCTGTCTCATTCATGTTAAGTTCTGGAAGACAAGTATCACAAGATGTACATAAGAAAGCATAGGAAATATGATGCCAGGAAAAAAATATCCTCTCTTGTCTTATGTCTGACATATCTATGAAAAGTACATTTCAGGGTAGCTGAAGAAGATAAAAACAAAGTAATATTTTCTCTTGTCTGTTTTGATTTCCTTTTAGTTATTGATTTTCTTTTTTTTTTTTTTTGTCACATTTCAAAATATTCAGAACCCAATAATGCAGATTCAATGGGAATCCAAGGCCCAGTACAGCACCTACATTTGGCAGCTACTGGACAAGTCATTGTTCAGTGGACTTACTCTGCATCTACATGAGGTATGCAAGCTTAGCAGAGCTAGGCCTACCGATATTCTAGCTGAATGAACCCAGAGATAAAAAACAGACCTGTAAAAAGATAAAATACAGCAAGAGCACAATAAAAATTAAGAAAAAAAAGCTACAGAGTGACTATAATATGATGCAGGCTAAATCAAAACCACAGTCACACAATGTACATAAAACTTGTCACGGCATGTTAGAAACACCTCATAGCTTAAACATTTTATTGCATAGTAATAACTAAAATGTGCTGAAAGTGGTACAGAATGTATGCAAAATAACTTGTGAAGGGATACAACACAATTTGATGTAGTGTCTGTCAAAAAGTATGCAAAACTCTACCAGAACAGAAGAAACTCATCAGGCCTAGGACTACTATCAGAACGGTGTTCAAAGCAAACCTTCTGCCAGTTTGTCTGGTTTTGGATGTAATTTGTCTCCATTCAGCTAAGAATGGATCTGGATGTTATGTACCAAAATACTAAAGTAACTCTTGCTCTTAGGAGATTTCCCTTTCGTAGCTTGATTCATGAGGTCTGGAACAGCCAAGTCAGCTTCCGAATCAGTGAGTGTAAATACAGAGTTATGTTTTACCTTCCATTACCCTTCCATTAAACTTCTTTTTGATTTTGCAAAAGCACAATCACAGCTGATAACGTGGGGAAACTCTACACCAATGAATGGGAGGGCATATTTAGAAGTACAGTTCTCAAAAATCAAGATGATTATTGGCATCTCTGGAAAGGCAAAAGAATACCTTGAATATTTTCCACAGTAACTTCTGTCATTCTGAAACATATGTTATATATTATTTTAGCCAGAATTTTGGTTTGAGCTCTTCTGATTTACTTTTGTGTATGTGTACTTTGATTCTCTTGCGTGATCTCATGTCATGTTCTATTTTTTTGTTTTCCTGCTCTCTGTTATGTTCCATCTGCTGCTCACTTTGTTGAATCCAAAATGATTTAATATTCAAGCTAATCAAGAACAAGATGCTGTTTAAAGAAAACCATCTCCTTCATTTAGCTTCCAGCACAACTATAGCATAAGCCAAGACATTCAGTTTAATAATAGAATCATCTGAAGGACTGAGAGCATTTTGCAGACGTTCATTAACTGATGCTCACATTTCCTTGCATTCCCGCCTTTATTGCTTATACCTGCCCAATGCGCACCGACATTATTGTGTGTTTTTTCCAGGCTATGCTGTGAATTGCAACATTTAGACATGTTCCTTAGTAACATTAGGGACTCAAGGAGAGATTCATATAACAATTTGCTTGTAAAGACAGCACTTAGGCGAAATTGTAGCATTTGAAGCCAAAATTTTGGTCATTAAAATGCTGTGGCTTATAAGCACCTACTTTTTTTTTTTTTTTTTTTTTTTTTTTTTTTTAATTCCAAATTCTGCTTTTGAACAAGCACTAGCTGTGTGCCTCTCCTCTATCAGGGATGAACAGACTGGTGTTTTTTCATACCAATGTTCAGTTCAGAATGTGGTGATGGGGTAGCAGTGCCTCCCCAGTGCATACTTGGAACACCACATAAACCACAATGATGCTCAGGACTCCTGGCACACATGCAACAAAATTTAGAGGTTTTCAAATTTGGATGTCATCTTCTGACCACTTGCAGTGTAGGAAGCTAGCCCACACTCCTTCCCCATGCTGCAAGACACAGATTATATTTTTCAGTGTCTCACAAGAGGTCACAAATTCAGACTGATTTGGACCAAAGCATGCTGCAATACCTTGGATCAAGCACAAGAAAGATGATCCAGCCATCCATCTCCTGTTCAAAGGAGTACCCAGGAACTGCAGCTACCACTGGTGGAAGATTGATACTTGATGAGAGATTTTGAGTTTTCTTGGGAATTTGTATCACTGTTAAGCACAAGACTTGGGAAGGCACCGTGTCCTAGATTTGTTTACTCGCAGGTTGAGAACTCTTGCTAGAAATGTATTACAGGGAAATCCCATCTTGAGGTCAGAGTGATAAAACAAAGAAAGCTTCTGCTCTGTGATTTATGTTATGACCAGAACCCCTTGGTACTTACAGACTAGTATAATACCAGCTGCTTATCTACTGTTTTTTCATTACAGACGCATTGTATTTTCCAGCCATCTTGATGCATTCCATTATTTATCCCCCTCCTTGTGTTATATTCAGCAGGGAATGGGGTCTGTTTTATTTGATTAACTAGCAATTCTGCAAACAACAGCCACAAACACCAATCAACTCCCATGCAGCAGGAAAGCTTTAGAGCCAGGAATGGTAAACAGCTCTCTCCTGCCATTGCAATCCCAGCGAGGGAGCTGTGCTGTCTATCTAGATCGCGCGTTTTATGCAAACTGATAGCAGAATTAAATGTGATTACAGCCTGCATAAAATGCTTCTTAAAACACTCCACATGGCACTTTAATCCTCTCCTCCCATATCTTGGCTATTAAAAAGATGCTGATTTATTGCAGCCACATTTTCAGACCGGACAACTGCTGCCTAATTCAAATACAGAGAGACATAAACTGCTTGCTGGCAATTTGACTGAAGAGAATAAAATGGTAAAAGTAGTGGAAACAACAATTATCATTACTCTTTAGCCCAAGGAAAGATTCTGCTTATTTAACCGAAAAATTTAGCGTTGCTCTCAGTTGACACACTTTAAGAAAGCCAGCTTACCTACCTAGCATACCTTGCTCAATGCCATGCTGTTACTTCTAAATTTTTAACTTGCTGGCTGGAAAGTTCACTCCATGTAGATTTAGTTCCAAGAAAAGCACTCAGAAAATGTCTCCTTAGTTGCTTGAATCAGGTCAGAAAGAGACATTAGCGGGAGGCATCATAATATACATTACAGAAAAGCCATAGCCATGCACAACCTGCAGGAACTGGAAATGCTGTTGATTCGATAAGAGCTCCTCTGCACACCCCCAGAGCAGTTCAGAGAGATGATGGCCCCATAGGCAGCCCCAGTAATACCCTTCTGGGCTACTCCCAGCCCCATCCACAGCCAATATGCGCAGCCACAGAGCACACAGAGAGTCCCAGTCTTCTTCAAAACATTTTCAGAACCCTGCACAGATGTTAGGAAGAAAACTACATGAAACTTCTGGCTCTGCTGGATGGGATTTGAAACCCCCTGAAATATTTACTGGGCGTTGAAGTGGTGTGTTTGCATTTCATATCGCTCCAAAGGAGGCATACGGAATAAGGCAAGAGAGCAACAAACGTGCAGGAGCTGCTGATCATGTCCCAGCCCCAGACTTTAGTGCAGCCTGACAGCCTCACCACTGGAGACTTTATGCTTACTGCAGTTGTCCATTAAAGAAACAACCCCTTACATCCTGAACTCCAAATTTTATCTGCACAAGTATGATTTAAGCACACAGAAATTAATCGTGTTTGGCACTCTGCTTTGTAGGCCACCAATATTCTTGTGCAACATCCACTCAGTCTGAACCACGAGATTGGAAATTTCCTCTTTCCCCACACTCCCGACTTAAGCACAACACATCCTTTTTTTGTTTGTTTGTTTTTGTTTTGTTTTGTTTTTCCTCAGATTGACAAATTCCAACAAAATGGAATTTTACTAGAAAATTTCCCACTATCTCTAATCTGATGACTACGGACAATGTCAAAAAGCAGCCAGCAGCAAAGCCTGCACAGTTTTCTAGCCTTCCAGACCAGATGTTTTCAGATTGGTCCTTCGAGACCTCTCTGAGGTATAGCATTTAAATGCACACAGGTATTTAGGAGCATAAACCTGCAGTTGTAAACAAAGGCACATCATTTGGAGAAACACAGAGTTTTGGGTTCCTCTTTTATATTTGAAAAATTGGATTTTTCAGCGCTTTATTTCTCTAGATGTTATCTTAAACATCTCCTCCTGTTTGGAGACTAAGGTGATCTTAAGGGCAATCGGATTTAACTAAAGTTTCTGATATTTAGATACTTGATTCTTATACATGTTAGAGACCTAAGTTGATTTTATTGAGTATTCTGTCGGTGCTTTTCAGTTTCAAATTTAATTTTCCTTACTGTCCTTATTATTTCACTAGCATTTCATTGCCTACCAATCTGTTTATTAAGGTATTGACTTATTTAAGGGTGTTAGTCTAATGTTTGCTGTCAGAGGAACTCCAGGTATTCCCTGAGATCTCCTCTTTGGCTTTTCTATTACAAATATAAGACCATTAGAACTGAAAAATTCTGAACGATTTCATGAGGGACTATTGAATGGCTTAAAGCAGAAACTTGCTACGAATGTACTTTCTGCAGTGCATTTATTTGCTGGTCTATGGAATAGACTGTTTTTGGGGTGGTGGTGGTAATAAGTTATTTTACAAAAATTATATAAATCTGTTAAGTCAAACTTTTTCTTATAAACAATTGCTACAGCAGCTCCACAAATATGAATGAAGATCTCTCTGTTATCTCTTATATTTCTCTCACTATTTTAGTCTTGCAGCTTCGCAGACCCAGATATGCTTCAGGGATGGAATATACAGCACTTTTTATATATTCTGTTCTCATTACTTCTATTCATGGCTTTTTTTCTGTTGCTTATATCCTTTAAACAACCTTATATTCAATCCCATCATTTGCATTTGTTAATGCATCAAAACGTATTTGTGTATTATTAAAATATGTTAATACATAAAAATGATAGCTGGAAACATTTAAGTGAGAAAGCGAATACATTACCCAAGTTCTGTGCCTGAAGCAAGAGTGTGCTCTCCTGTCTCCATCTATTGATCATTAGTCAGAGCCTGCATTTCCCCTGATCTATGCGTGATGTGTCCCCAGTGTAGCCCACCATACTGTGAGCCTGCAGCTGGCTTCAAAGTGACAGCCAGGGTTTTGGAAAGCTTTGTCTGATGGAAAATTGAAAGTCTCAGAATTCGTTACAGAGATAAACACTGAGACAGTGTAAGTGGATGGAGATAGCAAAAGAGATGTATGACTGCGTACAGAGAGGTGAGGTGGGGAAAGAAGAAAGGCTCGGAGAGCTGGGAAAAAGTTGGAGGAGCTGGGATCCAACCAAAAAGGATGGAGGATCAAAAAACTGAAAAAATAAAAAAGAAAAAGTGAGAGGGAGGGAACAAAGTGAAGCAGGAATTCAAAAGGGAAAGAGAGAGCTGAGGTTGCTGGAGCTGCGTAGAAGCCTCTGTAGTCCCCAGACACCCTTGGTATGGTGGTATTACTCATCTCCACGAACCTGAAAATGGTACAGAACCTCAGTAGGAAAAGAACTAAGTTAATAGAGATAAAATGGAGAAATAAGAGCTCACAGGACCAGAAAAATAGGTGCCTATACCTCTCATGTCACCTGTAGCCAAATGAGAGCGCATCAGATACCAAGCTACTCTTCTCTTTCAGGCACTTTATAGAATTTTTCTTTCTTAGGATAACTAAATTCCAAAACAAGGAAAAAGGGCACAGCCATGGGAGGTGAACCACAGAGATGGTTCAGCAAGGGAGCAATGGCTCTAACGTCACCTCACATAGTGAACACTCAGAAAACTTTTCCTTTCATGGAATATGACAGCAGCATTCCTGTGGAAGACCCAGATATGCCCAAATTTAGCTACGTTCCTAGGTGTAGCTGAGGTAGAGGCGTTTTCCTTCTCTGTTTATGCCACTCTTTCTAACAGGTGCCTCCCTAATACTGAGCATGGCCAGCTAAGAAAATTTCAGCAACAAGTAATGCTAGAAATAAAATCTCCTTTAAGCATTATCCTGGCATGCTCACACTCAACCTTTACAACCATGGACTGCAAATGTTTAAACTACTTAAACTCTTAAACTACTTCCTAATTGTCAGTTTTCTTACTTGTTGTTCATTTCATTCCAAAATTTCCCATCTCCTATAAATCCTGGTTTCAGGAGGGTGTTCAGCATTCGTACAATTGATCACCAGCCAGTGCAAATGAAAACAGCACTCGCATTACTTAGTGAGAAATTTGAAGTCTTTCATATATGATGTTCAGTATTGCAGTGCTCAGATGTGACACAGCCACAGAAACACTTCCACAGAGCTGGTCTCCTACCATCGGGGATGCACTCTGTGTGTTTCTGTCATGACACCATCCTAATTAGTCCACTTCTAAACAAGAGAAACCTCAAGTGAAATCTCTACCAACAAAGGTTTGTTGGTGGAGACAAAGGTTCCTCTCTGGGTTTGTCATGTGAAAAGATGACTACAGGGATAGAAACACACTAAGGCAAGAAGTACTTAGCTTTATATTTGGCCATTAGAATGAAGCATGAGGGCCCGTCCCATCTCATGCTCACTCCTCAAAGGGCTGTCAGCCATCCTGTCTCCAGCTGTAAAGTCTGGTCTCAGTTCTCTGCAGAATGCAAGTCTACAGGATTCAAACAAAATTAGTTCCACAGGGTATATTTTGCCATTTCTTATTTTTTATTGCCTTTTCTAGTTGTGAAACATGATCTTACTGTGATAGGTTCTGTACAAAATAAGCCACCAAGAAAAATAGTTCCATAGTTTAGGCACTCCCAACCACTCTCTAGAGAAGGAAATTGTCTACAGTAGCTAGGAATAAAAGTTAGGCACCTCAAGTGCCTAATTTAGGTGCCCAACCTAAAAATTAGGTGCCTAATTTAGGTGCATGGTGGAAGTATTGTTATTGTAGCCATGACAGTTTAAGAATCTAAGTGAAGCAATGTTTTAAGAGAGAATTACCTTTTTTTTTTTTTAAAGAGAGATTTTTTTTTTTTTAAGAGAGAATTACCTTTAAATAGAAGAAAGGATATAACTCGTGTGGGATGCCTAAATGACCTGGCTTTCAGGCAAACAAGCCTTGTCTGAAAACAAGCAGAAAACTTCAAGATTAGTAAAATATCTCTGAAATTAATGTAATTATGTTAATCAATGAGACAATCCAAGAGAAAAAAGAGAAAATTGTAGCTGGCAACAATGAAGCTGGATAAAATGAAAGAGAGAATAAGGACCAATTGCTCAGTCAAATATTTTCTCCCTCTCCTATCTTTTTATCGTATTAGGCTGCTACAAACCTTAGCTCTTATGCTCTTCTGAAGTTAGCCTGTAGCTTTCCTTTGAGGATAAGGACTCAGAAGTCAGACATAATTTGTCTTCTGAGAAGTACTCTTCCTCTAGTAATGGGCATGTTTATGAACTTAGTTGATTATGGGCTACAGTAGTTATTTGGTTTTACTCATTTTATACCTATGATGGATATTTTATATCTATGATAGATCACTAAATCATGAATTCCTCTCTCCCTTCTTATTGGCAATTATAAAGTAAGCGAACTAAAGGGAAAGAACATAAAGCAAAAACAAAACAGGGTGGCTCAGTTGATGGGTAGTGATCGTAGTACACCAGAGACCAAGTTGTCAAGGTTTTTGTTAGTACAATAATAAAGGAGTACGTTAAGGAGATTGAAGAAGTTAAGATGAATGTCTGGAGGGAAAACTTCATACCTTACAGAAGAGTCCCTGGAGAATGCATACAGATGCTTGCTTGAAAGAGAAAAGTGTTGCACTGGAAACTTAACACTGATGATTTTCAATTCAGAAATGAGAAAACCACAGGCAGTTTCAGAATCAGCCATGAAGGTCAGCCATGAAGGGCCTTGAAACTTTTTTTTTTTTTTTTTTTTGGGGGGGGGGCGTTGGGGTGGCATGTAGGAGCATTTTCAGTAGAATTTAATGCAGTAAGAGAGTTTTGTAAAGTTCAGAGAAAACAATGCTAAAAACTGCTATAGTAATGGACAAGGTTGTATGGCTAAATCATAGACATGTTATGAAGGGTGAATTCATAAAATTTAGACACACTTTGGTTACAAAAGTTAAGAAAAAACATAAGCAAATAATGTCATTAGATTATAAGCTTAAGCAAGAGAATGCCACAAGAAAGAACATGGAAAGTAAAACTGGGGGAAAGACGTAGAGTCAGCTAGTCTAGGTTTTAGCTATGTTGAACTCCATTAGTGGTGATACATCCAAGAAAAAATATTAGAGGAAAAAAATATATAATTTCAGATACAAAGGGCTCAGTTTCAGGTAGGAGAAACAGAACTGCAAGTTATCTGCACAGAGCACTAGCTGAATATCTTTGGACAGAAGTCAATAGCAACTTGGATGGCATTTCAGTGAGAGCAAAAGGTTGAAGGTACATTCAGGAGCACGTAAGATGAAACAAGATGAACTCAGATAACATTTTCAGGAAACTTTGGAGGTAAAAAGAATATGGCAATGACCGGCTTGGTTGTTGGATGAACATGTGTGTGCAGATCCATTTCTTGATACACAGGCTGACTCAAATATTGACTCAAGTTTTTATTGGAATAAAGCCAAATTGCATGAAATAAGAACTTTTCATAGGTGTTCTACCCAAGACAAAAACCCCTCAAGAAAGTCTAAGTCGGATCAAACTTTGGAATATGTTTTGGAGCATTCATGAGGGACGGCAAGCCTTTTGTTGAGACTACCTTAAATTCTGAGAAAATGAGGCAAGAGGAAAGCTGTTTTACATTTTTATTTTTAAACTACATGCAGAATCTTCCTAATGCTCTGTTAATGCTCTGTCACAGCTCAGTTATTAAACACCCAAAGCACACTAACCCCTAGGCTAATGCAGATAACTATTAGCCTTTTGATGATGCCTGAAGGTAATACTACACTGCATTTGCAATGTTTTCTGGTCCAGTGTTTATGAATCTAAACTTTTTCACTGCTGCTACTTTGCTTAAGCCCTAGATATTGGAGCAAAGACATACAGGATTGTAGAAAAAAATCTTTCTTCAGGCTGGTTATTCTTTAGGCTCAAGCAAACTGGAGCCAAGTTGTGGTAAAGCTATTAGAAATGCGCTTTGCAATGAAATATATTCCAGTCCCACCACCATAAACTGACATGTGGACAAACTATGAGACTTCAAACATTACAGTGCCAGTGGATCAGGCATTCCTCCTGACATTATTAACAGCATATCACTTGTAAATCAGGCTCAGACTTTGTGGTGAGACTTGCTTTCCAGGAAAAGGATGCTATATGACAAGTAAGACAGAGCCAGACCATCGATAACAATTTGAAGTGAGGCAGGTGGGTTTGGTACCCCCAGGCACCTGTAGGCTCCGAGCCATGGACAAAGCAGAAGGTAATTACGAAATAGATAAATTGTACCTTCAGTTGTGGGGTGCAACAAAGTCTTAAGGGTACTCCTGAAACTTATTACTAGTGGAGTAGCACATCCATCCAGTAGAACATCCCATCTGTGCAAGAATTGTAACCTCCAGAAGCAGAGGGGAACCAACAGTGTAGTTGATCCCTTTGTAGAGAGTAAAGATATACAGGGGACTGGTGTGCAGTCATGGTATTTTTACACGCTCTTGCCTTTTTTGCTTCCTATCCCTTCCTCAGCCACTGTAAAACTACTGCACCACAGTACAGATCCAATATCCAAACCCTCTGCTTTGTTATTTCTTATTTTTGGTGTCTTTCTATTGGCTAGCTCCATTGTTAGAAATGTCCATAACAAAGATGCATGGACTTGAAAATATTAACTGGGTCTGTCTGTGGTGTAATGAGTATATCTGCCACCAGAATGACAATTCCAATGGCAAGTTCATGAGTAAATCAGTTTAATTACTTAATTCAGGAGTTTTCTGGTTCATCAATAGAAATCTTCATGCCATTGCAAATTAAGAATAACCACATCTAGTTATTGATAATTTGTTCTAGCACAGAGCCGCAGATCATTATTACCCCTTTCTTCACCAGACAAATCACCTTAGCAAAGCTTTT
Source organism: Aythya ferina (assembly GCF_964211825.1). Lineage (NCBI taxonomy): Eukaryota > Metazoa > Chordata > Aves > Anseriformes > Anatidae > Aythya > Aythya ferina. Next base: position 67,457,309 of record NC_140300.1, on the reverse strand, counting down.
GTTATGGCCTATTCACAGGTATTGCAAACAATAATGTTACTACTAGAGCAGTATTCTCAGGAAGGTAAAACTGCCATCCAGGGAAAATGAAAAGGCTCAGCAATTACTCACATGCTTTCACTGTGGGTAAAATGACAAGAAAATCAAAATCTCAAGGCCAGATTTCCTTTGATACTGTGGTGAGGGTTAAAGAGGAATTATTAATGCTCTGGAATTGAGAGAGTAAAAGGAGTTTCTTTTATTGCACCATCCAAAAACATTAATTCACCTGACTCATTATCAAGTTTCCTACCAGCTAAATATTTTGCACTTGAAGTTAAACAGACAAGAGGTTTCAAATGCATTTTGATTCTGCCTATGCAGCCTGGTAAAGAAATTTTCTACTTTGTACAATTGAGAAAAACATAGATGCTGTAGGCTACAGTATCATGTTCAGAGGAATGAGGTGGGTAGGATAGGGCATTAGGCACTATTATACTCTAGGGAAGAAAGAGCAGACAGGGGCACAATGGAAGCACTTCATTATATTTTAAATGGGAATAGTTCCAAGGATAGGAAAGCCTGTGGTGCTTGTAAAGGATTAAGCAGGGTAATGTGCTTTTTAAGAAGACATAAAAAGGTATGTAATGTGATATGTTTAAGCCTAAATGATTTTTCTTGGAGTCCTCAATGAATGTTTAAGCAGGCATGACTTAGGCCTCTGTAAATCCTCCCTGAATAAATAACTTCCCCGAAAATAGAGACTCCTTTGACAGAATGAGATGCATATTTCATAACCTATGCAAAAAAAGGGAAATCAATTTGAGATACACGAAACACTTACGAATAATAAAGAAAAAATGAGATAAAAGTGAATATTCTCTGGAATAATCCAAGCATATATAGGAATACAGACAGCTTCTCATCCGTTTCCATTTGACAAAGCAGGACAAACAACTGAATTCTTCCCTTGCTTTGATACAGATCTTAAGATGCTTTGTGTTGTCTTTTGAAAAAGGAAGAGACAAAAAGCTGTAGAAGTTTCTAAAGTGCCTGTGCTCTTCTGGCTGTCTCCTGTTGGAGGTATTTAAAACTCTGCTGTCTTTTCAGGGTAAATCCACCCAGCTGCTCTCTAACCAGATGTGATGCTGTAAACTGCTGTTCACGTGGATGCTCAGAGATACATATTCACCTGATTTACAAGACAAGGCCCAATACATATCAAACTCCAGAAACTTAAAATGTCATGATCTTCCCATCCTCTTTTCCTGCCAGCCTTGCCCTCCCACCAGGAAAAACAAGTCACAGCCACAGACATCCCGATGCAAAATGGGATGATGCGATCATTGTCATTTGGCTGCATTGTGTTCCCACTCGCACAGGTGAGATTCCCCATGAAGTCCCAGGTACAGCAAATGCACTGTCCTGCTGAGCAAGCAGGATTATATGCCGAGTAAGTCAGCATTTCATCCAACTCCCCCTCCCCCTGTTTATAGATAAATTCACATTAAATTGCTACTTTCCTCCAAATACAAAGAATACAATTTTCAGAATAGAAGCAAGACAAAACTGCAGGATTTTAAGATAAAAAAAATGCTTGGCTAAGCCTTTTCCACATTGCAAAGCCTGCCTGCCTGTCTAACCAAGTCGTTTTGTGATGTCTACTTGCAAACCCTATTCATCTCGGAGTGGATGCAAGCAGGGCCTGGAAAAACTACTGTTTAGTGACGCTTTAGCACTGGTTAATAGTAGAAACAAAACAAAGCACAAAGGGAGACCAGTGGGCTTAGAGTCATTCAAGGCCCTGAAGGGTTTTATGAAGCTTATGAATAGGCAGAGGGGACCTATGAATTTACTCTAAAATGTTTGGATTTTTTTGGAAGGTATTTCACAGAGATTACAATCCCTGACTTTTATCAATTATCCTTTTTAAAGGGTGCCACCTGTGAGGGCAGTCAAACACTGGAACAGGCTTCCCAGAGAGGTGGTTGCCCCATGCCTGTCAGTGTTCAAGAGGCATTTGAATAATGTCTTTAATAATATGCTTTAACCTGTGGTTAGCCCTGAAGTGGTCAGGCAGTTGGATTAGATGATCTTTGAAGGTCCCTTCCAACTGATCTATTCTATTCTAATTTTCCTTGCCTAAGAGTATTTTTTAACATCACGTTCATCTTCCAGCTGAGGGAGAAGAGTCTTAAATGACTCTTGAAAGGCACAGCTTCTTTCTTTTTTTTTTTAAATATTTTTTTAAACCAACAGACCTTTCTTCCTGAGCAGGCAATCCCCCAAAAGCTTCCATGTGAACAGAATTTGGCAGATAACCTTTTTCTGTGTTATTTCTTTCTGTAAGGCAAAAGAAGGGGAGAAACTGCAACTGCATAGGTGGATGTGTATGTTCACTGGAACCAGGCCCTCTGATATTTTAAAACTGGAGGGTGGCTAGCTTGCTCGCATTACAACTTGGTTATTTTATGCCACCATTTGCAAGTGCTTGTTCCTGGGAATTGGAGGCATGGGAGCCAGATAGAACCCAGATAGTTTTGTTTTTGTAAGTTTTAAGACAAAAACTGCAATGTTTTCAGGAACTAGGTATCAAAGACTATAATCTGGAATTACTTGCCAGCATGATACACTGGTTGCTTTTTTCAACTAAAAGCAATTAGTCAACACTGTTGTCTGTGTTGACTGCTCTGTTTGATGCTCTCTGTTTTCTGATTCTCCCCTTAGTATATCTTGGAAAGGCAAACCAGAAGGTGGGGGGGGCTTTTTTTTTTTTTTTAAATAAATAAATAAATAAATATATACACAAAAGTCAAAACCTAGCTTTATCAGACCCTTGCAAACAGAGCTAAAACATATTTTCTCAAAAAAAGCAATTTCCTCTAGCCAATAAATCTTCAGACTGTCTTTTTTTCCCTTGCTTTTTCAGCTTATGACTTTTTCTAAAAGGGTTTCAAAAGTGCAGCTCCCCAGGGCCTTCCTTGCCTCTTCATTCATGCCATTTTGTCCTTCAGAGGAGAAAATATGATCTCAGTTATACAGAGGGTGGATTAGTGATTGTTAAAATTCCAAATAATCTTTATTTTGTTTTTGTTTTATTATCAAGACATAAACAGTGGCTTCACAACTCTTTTTAACATAGCCTTTTCTCTTATGTCTCCGTATCTGGTGTCAAACACCAGAAATTATAGGTTTCCCTGGATTTCAGTGTACACAAAACACAGAGTTTGCCCCCATTTTTAGAAGTCTTAAAACCAAGCTTTAGACAACACAAAACTCTACGGATATTTGCTCTGTCACAATTTGAATTCAAAATCAATCTGCAAAATATGGTATTTAAAACAATGTGAAGGTACAATGGTAGAGATAAAGTTTGTATTTAATCACCCACTAACCATTATTCAGTCATACTGAACCATTTCGTAGACTGTTTCTTATAAAAACTGTAGCTCAACCACAAAAAAGGGAGGGAAACATTGCACTTAAAAATGTCCCTGCAAAAACTGATTATTGCTTTCAAATTATTTTCCCTCTGTTAAACTCATTGCAAAAGTGGCCATGTCTCTTTAAAGATAGATCATCTTTTTCTGCCTACCTCTCTTGAAACATGCATGATTCAGAGATACAACCGAAAGCCAAGGTTTTCAGTGCTGGGAGCCTACAAAATAAGTTAATCAATGTCTTGTCTTGAAAGCTCTTTAAGCTTTGTACAGTATATTGCCATGTCTTTTGGTATTAGAAGTCCAGTGATCCTATTCCCATTTTGCATCCTGACAAATGCATTAATCTCTTATACCTATAAATCCTTTTCAGAGCAAGCACTCTAGGTACTTACATTTTAAAATGTAGTTAAAAAAACAAGCTGAGAAGCCCCAGTTCTCTGTGCTGATGCAATGGGCTTGCAGAAGCTGGTACTAGGCATGATCATTATCTGGGTGCAAAGGCATCCCTTACAGTCAAAAGCAACAACTAAGCAAATCTGGTGTTACCACAGAGAGTCTCAATGGGAAGAAAAAGTAAGTCATAGCAGTACCTTTTGAATGCCTGCAGTCGACTCCAAGACGTTGTTCTCTGAGCCGTTACTTCTGTTAATCATCCGCCACATTTGGGAATACATGCTGTCCCTCTCAAAAGGATTCATCCCTTTCACTCGGACGTGCTCATAGACTGCAGAGTCCAAGACAGTGCCATAAGGAATATCTGTCTGCCTTGAGAGATCCTGGAGAGACCTTAATTGTTGGTGAAGAAAAGAGACACAGGAGACTTGAAGCCACATTTTCAAGAGGAAGGAGCTGCAGGCAAGCAAAGGGCAACATACAGAAAGATGGCTGTCAAGCCAATTTCATTTGTTGTTCTTTTTTTCTCTGTTTGTTTTGTTTTAAAAGACAAAGTGAGACTGAAAAAAATGTTTTTATGATTTAAGACACAAGGAGGAACATGAAGTGAAAAGATGGGGTGGAAAAATGAAAATGGGTGAAAAAAGAAAAAACAGAAGGAGCAAGAGTATCCTGTCAAATGCTGAGAGCTCCTCTGAGCTGGGGCAAAGGAGAGAAGGGAGTGTTGCAGTCTCTCCAGCAACTCCAGTCCCTCCACTGCAAATTAAATTGTCTTAACAACGGAACTCACTGAAAACAGCCCAAAGCACCAGGGCTGAGTATTTGTCTGGGCTACCAGGTTACATGGCGAAGAGCAGCTTTTGGGCATCATTCCAGTACTGAACTGTGCACCCATCACACATGGGAGGTTGCATCCTACACCATTTTCAGGATGATTTCTGTTATGGTTTCACAAACTGCCTCTGCATTATGGTCCATGTTACTCTGTCCAACTTTGCATTTTATATAGTCTTATTCTTTCCCTATAAACAGGAACAAATTAACCAGTTCTGAAGTTTCTAAAGTGTCCCAAGTACAGCTTTCTCAACCCTGTTTTGGCCTTAAAAATATATATTTTTAAAGTCTTTTAAGTCTCCTTATGTCCTGGCCTTTATTTTCCTGTCCTATAGAACTGCTTTCCCATACCTTTGTTTCTTTAATGGAATTCATTAAAGTTTCAAAATAACTACTGCAATATGTCTACTGCCTAAAACCCATTACAGCTTTCCTGGCACAAATTAACTTTGTATAAACTGCACGAATCTAGTGGATGACACCTAAGGACAAATCAAGGGGCTGAGCGCTGTCTAAAAGCAGGCAATAACAAACTGAAAAAGCTCTTTGCAGCTGCAGAAATTGTAAACTCAACTGCAGGAAATTCATCAAATTCCATGTAGCATTTTTGAAACATGTTAATTTAAAGACTAGTAAAAATGACCTTACACGGGGAAGAAAGGGGAATTCTTTGATGTTTCAGAGATGACACTGAAGAAAACAGATCTTGAAGGATATGTATGCCACTGAACACAACAGAAAGTGAGAAACAACGTAAGAAATCAGTAGAGTTCAGAGGCAAGGGTTTAGAGGTTCACTGAGTCAAACAGAAATCCTTTGAAATTCAGACATATGGACTTAGAAAAATATTGCACAAGAACTAAATTCTAAGCAGATAATATATAGCAAATATTAGGGAAGGATAAATTCAATTTTGAAGGGTAAATAACCAACAGCATTAAAAAAACACAATTCTCTCCTCTTTCTCCAACAAGAAGGCATTCTTCTTCAAGAACATAAGCAGGAAGGAACTTACAAGGAATCGGTACACACAGAGGATCACCAAAGGTTAGCTGCAAGATGAAGCTTTTGCTGAAAATTAGTATATCAGTCTCCTACCATAGGACTGAGACTTGCCCTTTTCTAGGAAGAAAAATGTAAGACTGCAGTAGACTGAGGTATCAGGAGATACCTTACCTAAGTATTGTGGCTTATTCATAACTGAAAATTGGAAAAAAAACATCAAGCCCAGATATAAACAGGTATGAGTTCTGAAAGATTATATATGAAATGCTGATCCGTTAGCAAAAATGTGAAATTTCATTACAGCCAGTGCATGTAAGGGAAGTGATAAATATTTTTTAAATGCTCTAGTGGTGATCAGGGGAATTACAAAAGTAAGCAACTAGGTAAAATGTCATACTCAGGTTTAATAAATAAACTGAAATAAGGGTTGATAAATTTTAAAAATAGCCATCAGGTAGATTTCAGGTAGCCATCAGGGAAAACTATAGTCATTTTTGAAATTACTAAAAAAAACAAGGTTTTCAAAACATCTTCATTAAACAATATGAAGATGGTAGAAGTATGGGCAGGCTACAGAAGGAGGACTAACAACATAACAACATAAGAAGGACATGTACTTGTTGAAGCAAGACCAGAGGAGAGCCATGAAGATGGTCAGAGGGCTAGAGCACCTCTCCTATGAAGGCAGGCACCTTGGTGAAAATTTCTCCCTCTTTCACCATTACACAAAGTCTGGTGTAGTGGAAGGTGTATTACTATTGCATTTATAGTCTACATATCTGTCAAAAGCATCACTGATGCAAGGCACTAGATAAATACAAGTTACTATATTCACCCATTCTGTGTCACTCTAGCTGCCACGAATGTACTTCTGTATCTCCTGGCAGAGCTCATAAGTGCAACAAACTGTCATAGGATACATATTGTAATGTCCTGTAATTGTTGTTATTTGTCATACATATTACTAGAAAAGTACACATAAAGTATTTACCGTCTCCAATTTCTAATGACAACACCTAGCAAAACTGCAGTCATTATTTTACAAGACTCTGTATAGCCATACAATTTCTAATGTAACAAGCAATAAAGCACTTTTTTTCTGAAATATCATTGCTAACTGGTATATAAATGATACATTTAACTGCTGCCACAAAACAGTGCAGTTAGAAACAGCGCAAAAGGAAAAACAGCTCCTCTGTATATCTTGCAGCTATAAAAGCAACCTTGCTATTTTTTGACAGGCAAACCAATGCTAGACTTAAGTGGTTGTCCAGAAGCGCACAGCAAACAGGTATGGGAGAGTTCTCATTTTATCAGTGAGAAGCAAGTAAGAGTGCCATCACCTGCAAAAGGATCACCAGCAGAGAAATAACAAGGAGGAGAATTATGTTGATGCCTTCAGGAAAGTGCAAGGTAGTTGTATAGTCTGGCATTAACTACAGTCTGCAGGTCTTCACTGTTTGGTGTCCTATCTTAAAATGCAGGATGCCTCTCAGCTGCCCCACTTTGCACCTTTGCACATTTTAGGTGCTGCTCCATGCTGGGAAAGCAATGGCAAGAAGACAAGAGTGAGAAGCGTTTAAACTCCACAGATGAACTAAACACTATCGCCAGCTGCAAAGCCCAAGCTCTTGTTCACCTGACCCTATGCTGAGGAGTGAGAAAGTTTTGCAGTCTCAGAAGTGTACAGGTGTGCATGCTGCTGTGTAGGCATGTTGCTGAAATGGCAAAGACCTATAATATCATGGACTACATCCCCTTACACAAACAGCCAAATAATATAATAATATATATGACCTGCTTCAGAAACTGCTTTTTATAACCTGCACACTTCTGGAATAACATACACAACCTAGCAGCCAAGCTATGGCAAAACAAACAAACAAACAAAAAGCTACCAACAAACCTCGACAGAACTAATAAAATTATTAAATCATTGAGGTTCCTTTGCAAAAGAAAGAAATTTTTCTAACTGCTATGCCTCCAGCCTGGTTTGCAGGTTACACATTGTTCAATGTACCTTTATTCCTGGATTAAACAACTTATTCTCTGTTCAGACAAATAGCTTTAGTGGAGACGTAAATCCCCAGCCTCAGTATGTCACCCAGTCTCAGCACACAGCTGCCAGACCAGACCTCAGAATAAGGAAGAAGTATTAGTTAAGTTGATGAATTCATATGGGATATTCTCTAAAGCTCAAATTCTGATGGCATTATTCACTTTGGATGGGAATTTAATTTTGCAGTAGTTTTACTGATCTCAGTTGAAATACCTGCAAAGCAAAGTACTTCTAAGATGAGTATGGGTATTATAATTCCACACTTAAATAAAGCCTCTCTCTTTGAATTTCTCATTTTGAAGCAGTAAGGTAATAGAAGTGTTTAAAACCAAATAAAAAGCACATAAAGTTGAAAAAAATGCTATAAAATAAAATGCTTTTAACTGAGCTTGCATATAGACAGATTCTCCTTATAGTGAAGTGACCGTGCAGTGCAATACACAAGTCACAGTTCAGCTTGTGTTTTGGTTATCACACATGAAGCATTGTGGGGAACAATATTATACATGGTCTTTATGTTAAGCTTTTTTCTCATTAAAATTATTAGGATAGTATGAATCTCATTGCTTATACTTAAGTCTTTATGACTAATTCTGATAAAGATTTCCTATGCATTTTTTTTCCCCTAGGACATTAAGGATTACTTCAGAGGTGATACTAGGAAACTGGGCACAGTAAGCCAAGAGCTTTGAATGTTGGCAGTGACAACTGTATCAGAAACTAATAATGCTGCTTGCTAGTTTGAAGATCTGGGAGTATCACATAAAAGGACAGGTTAAGGAACATTTTGTTTTTTGGAGTAAGGAAATATCTACTCCGATTACTGCATTCTTGTGTAACCCCCCTTGCAGAAAACATGTAGGCAGTTGTATCAAACTGTTTAAAGCCTAGGGGACATCTTAGCTTAAAGTGAATCACAGTTAGAAAAAAACACTGTGAAAAGAATGACTAGGCAAAAGAAGCATTGCAAAAGGCATGTTTTATTGCCATACTGCCATTATTTGGAGGCAGAGGTTTCACTTATCAAGCAGGAGGCACTGCTTGTATCTTGGAGAACATAACATGAACTTCTTATTTTATGAAAGACATAGACTCTTTCCTGTAACATGTGCAGTCACAAGTCTTAATCAAGCTTCCACATTTTTAGCAGTGGGTTAGATTTAAACCTGAAGCCACCTACCACTAGCCTTTCTTATGACAAATCCTTTGGCTTCACCTCCGATCCCTGATTTCTTGGCAAAATTTCAGTGCCTTTGAGATGGTGGTGACATCCTCACTTTACCAAGGAAAGCAGTGCAGCCTGAATAAAATCAGTCTCTCTGCCAGTGGGCTCTAATTCTATCCAAACAGAATCATAAGACACAGTAATGGCAATAGAGGTTCAGTGGTGAAATTCATAGCATCAGCATCTACAAGAAATAGCTTGAGTCCTCCAAATTTATTTGGCATTTTCCAAGAGAACATACTCTTAATTACCATTCATTCATGTTGCATTTGAGACAGTGATGTCAAGATCTAAGGAATACAGAAATTATGCTTTGCTTTGCTGCCATAATATTTTGGCACTTGAAATGCTGTTTGTCTTGATTTAAATATCATCTGATATAGGGATCAAGTGTGAATAAAAGATGCCCTACATAGTACTTTATGACTTGCATGTCTCTGTTCCTGGCACTGCCTGCTGATATTATTATTAATACTCCCACAGGTATTAAGAGTTGCCATTTGCTTGGAAACATAGTCCATTTTAAAGCTGTATCAAATTTTAATCAGAAAAGCAGAGAACAAAATTCCATCAATCTCAAGTGAGGTTATGCACAGATCTACTTCAAGACTCTCTAGGAATTGGGAACAATTCACTAGTCCTTCTCCTAGTGTATTTCCTAACAATATTTTTTCTGCTCTTCTTAAAATAAGCTTCTGGACACCATGACTACGAAAAGCAACCCAAGCACTATAACAGCCAAGAAAAGGAGGATGGAAGAGTTCTGAACAAAAGCTGATCTCTAAGTTGCAATGCAGTAACTACTGAAATGTTCCATAGGAATGAAGTGTTCTGCGGGCGGCTTGAAGCCTCCTATCTTTCATAAAATATATCAGAAGGACCACACGCTGTCAGATCTGGTACTAGCTGGAAATCTGAAATGAAAACCTATTAACTACTTGTTACATCTGTGCAAACCCACTGACTTCAATCTCTTTCATTTGTATGACTTTTCAGTAGCTGGCTAGATAGTACTATGAGCAGAATCTGGTTTATTTTCTTTAAATACTTAAACTTATTTCCATTCTGGCCCTCAAAGCTCCCCAAGGTACAATTTGATCTGTTAGAAAAAAAGAGCATCAGCTTTTTTTCTCTATTGCTTATTCATGTTTGCCACTTTGCAGTAATTCAGCATGGTAAACAAACAGCTTTTCTGTTATGTGCTGGTTTGAGATCCAATTCTGGCAGTTTTGTAAACTAAAGTTTTACACTCTCACCATAGTTAGGATAACTTCATTCCCTAATGGATACTTAACACATCTAATTACTCTATTTCTGAGCTACAAGCACTTTGATAAATGTCTCTGTTCTTTCATTTCAGAAGCTTTCCAGCTGCAACATTTTCTACTGAATAAAACATTTTCAGTGACTTTGCCCATAAATAATACAGCACAAAGACCAATGTAGTCCCAACTGTACATAATAACCGCAGAATTCCACTGGGAATTTTCTAGTGACATCATAATAAACTACAAGAAAAAGCTGAAGATGTATTAAGTTATAGTTTGGGTATATTTTATGCTTTTTTACATATGATAAAAAAACCCTCAGATATTTGTCACAGTAATTTGAACATTTTTCTGGACTACTTCAAAACCAGAAGAATCATAATTTCAAAGCAGGATGCAGAGGCATATTTCATATTTGTAGAGACAAAGAGAATGACTGAATATATCATCATTATTTATTTTGCATATACAAATGTGAATGTTGTTTGTTCGAACTCCTTAGTCAAATGTAGGACTTTCTAAACTTAAAAATAATATATCAGCCTCTCTCCAAACCTCAAGATGATCAACAAACATCAATGAAGAATTTCATTTTACTCCCCTGTAAATTGTGAAGGGATTATAATTGGGACTACCAAGTCAAACAGTTGGGTAGCATCAAAATAGCCCTGCAGCACTCCAGAATCTCAAAGTCTGTAACTCAGATCTCAACAGGAAATAGTAACTCAATTTAACTGGTGATGCAACTGTGACAGGGGAACGACCTTCTCAGGTGCTTTGGTCTGTTTTACATGTCCGTGTCTTACAGTGCACAGAAAGAAAGGACGACAATCACAGACACTTCATTTCCAGTTGAGAACAAATACGGGCTGGTACTGCCTGGGCTGAAGACAACAGAAATTTGGACCATGGGACACCAAATCTTCCCTTTCTGAGGGAGCAGCAAGAAAGAGAAAGTGCAAGAGGATGCTCTTAATGGGGAGAGTCAGCAGGCAACCATGTGCTCAAAGCGAGGGGCTGCTTCTGCTCTTGAGTCTGAGCTTGGGCATATAGTTGCAAATAAAATCTGACTACAATTGGAGATGTTTATTTGTCCATGTGCATGGATTGTTTTTAACATGCAGAAAACCTTCACATAAAGGAAAAGTGTCTTAGTGAGATTGTGATTAGTGTGATTGGCTAGTATGCAGTGGTGCTTGAACCTAACCTGTGAATTCACAGGAGACCAGAGCTTCCCCTACCTGATCTACATCCCTGAACTAACCGTCTCAGGGGGCATTTCAAAGAGATTTGGAAAGCAGATGAACTAGAGGCAGCAAGACCACAGAAGACAGGGAGCAGAATCAACAACTGGAGTGAGAAAACTCTAAGGTCAGTATTGAGCCTGACTTGAAGGTCAACTTCTTATCTTCCTAGAGAAAGAAATACAGCAGAATGTGTCTCTCTTCTTTAAAGCTACTTTATCTTTTTTGCAAAGAAGGATTTATGGGAAAGGCTATGTTTGTCACTCTCAAATACTTCTGTGCACATGTAGCCTCAAGATTAAAAACCTGCTTTTGAAAAATGGCCAGCTATCCCTTGGAGAGCTTGGCTAGCTAATGCTTCAATACATTTCTTAGTTTCTGCTTGACCCAGGAGGAAGGATTTAGGTGGGTAGTGGGAAGGTCATTGGAGTGGCGGGAGTGAGGGCAACTCAGCATGCTGCTTGCTGAAGGAGAGCAGACAAGCACAAAAAGGCAGGGAGAGAGGGTAGGACACCTAGAAAGGTTTCTGTGGTGTGGAGAGATGAAATGATCTGGAAAAAAGGATGGGAAAGTCCAACAGAATAATAGTTCACCATACAGGGACAGGAGAAGATGAGGACATTCATGTTAGGGAGGCATGAAGCAAAAGAACCAATAGACATAAAAAAAAAAAAAAAAAAAAAGAACTAATTTGATCTGTTAACGAAATAAGAGAGCACCAGGGAGTGGAAGGTGAGAAGACAACCGGTCAATAATTTTTAATTGTTTGTTGCTATTATCACATATTTTTTGCTTTGGCAAGAAAAGGTGAATTTGGATTTGATATCCCCATACGTGGAAGAAGGGCCCTCCTGATCCAAGTGTCAGAGCACAAGTAGTGTGCACTGCACTTGAGAGGAAAGCACAGCCTGAAAACACACACCAGCAATTTATGCTTCAAATACTGATATACTGGTTATCCAAACTCTATTGGTTTTTGTAAAATACGTATGTGTATATATATACACATACAATATATATTTTGGGCCCCTCGCTACAAGAAGGACATGGAGGTGCTTGAGCGGGTGCAGAGAAGGGCGACAAAGCTGGTGAGGGGCCTGGAGAACAAGTCCTACGAGGAGCGGCTGAGGGAGCTGGGCTTGTTCAGCCTGGAGAAGAGGAGGCTCAGGGGCGACCTTATCGCTCTCTATGGGTACCTCAAGGGAGGCTGTAGCGAGGTGGGGGTTGGCCTGTTCTCCCACGTGCCTGTTGACAGGACGAGGGGGAATGGGCTTAAGTTGAGCCAGGGGAGTTTTAGGTTAGATGTTAGGAAGAACTTCTTCACTGAAAGGGTTGTGAGGCACTGGAACAGGCTGCCCAGGGAAGTGGTGGAGTCACCATCCCTGGAGGTCTTTAAAAGACGTTTAGATGTAGAGCTTAGGGAAATGGTTTAGTGGGGACTGTTAGCGTTAGGTCAGAGGTTGGACTCGATGACCTTGAGGTCTCTTCCAACCTAGAAAATTCTGTGAAAATTCTGTGATATATATATATATATATGTGCATGTATACATGTCACAGAACAGCAGCTGCCAGAGATGAACAATTCTGATATTAAAGTTCAAGTGTCTCCAGGGCGACTGGAAGTCTATTGTCCATGGAATACTGTTCTGATAGCTTCCAAACTACTACTCAGGAGGATAATTATTTCACCCTTTTATCACATTTAACTAGAACATTCATACCCTTCCATGTGTATGTGCAACCTTCCTTTCCCTCAATTCATCAACTTACTGGATAGAGTTCTCAATGCGTGTGATGGTGAGGAAAGCTGCTAGGTTTGCCGTGTAGGAGGAGATGACAATCAAAGCAAAAAGCCACCATGCCCCCATCATCAGTCGTGTTGCCAGGGTTGTATATGGGACTTCTCCTCCTGTGGGGAAGAAGAAAAAGCAAGAGTTTTAATTTGGCAGAAGGAAGCCCAGATCTTCATTATTCAAGCCTAGCACCAGAGAACTGTACCCCAAGGTTGGCAGGGTATTTGTTTTCATAAAATGAGTAGGATTTTGGAGCCACGCTTTCCATGCAATATAAAACACTGAAGGACATGCACAGTCAGCCATCATTATTGTATTTAATCTCTTTTGCTGTTGTGTCTTTAACTGCACTTCATCCACCTGTTCTGTCCAGTAATGGCAACAGACTTTGAAATCTCAGAACAAAAAGAAGAAGGAAATTCTTACAATGTTCTTTCCTTACAGATCTTATCTACAAATGTTAATTAAGCTTTTCTTATATTCTTGAGAATATGAAGTTAAAAAAACACATCAAAACACAATTATTTTTCACAGTTCTGTAGCAAAGCAGATGCTCATGAGAGCCATACCTATGTGTACCACTTGCTACAAGTCCACCAGGACACAAAAAAAACATGTGCCAGAGTGCAAAATAATTTTGTATTCCCATAGCTACTTTTCTTCAGAATTTAAATGCCATGAAAACAAAACATTAGCAGCAATTAAATCTACCAGCTCTTTAGTGGCTCACAGGATCTGAGCTGCTCACTACTGCTCATATGAACAGCAAGCCATGAAAAGCATTATATTGTATGCAAATAGCTGCCCCCCAAACATGGAGTCTTTGAAATAACCTTCCAGTTAAAAATGTACAAACCCACAGTTTTTTAGATGAAAGAAAATGCATTCTTTTATAAATACCCATTATGTCTGTAGTGCAAGTTTTGTCACAGCTACAAACAAATGGGAAGGCTAGGTGAATCCAACAAACACCCAGAGTCAACTGCTAAAGATGTTCACCCTTTCCCTCTCCCCCTGTACTCAGCACTTTGAAAAGTGGTCATTATTTTGATGGAGCTTTCTCAGATGCAAAATCTTATGGTAGTATGATAGCTGAAATTTTCATAAGCAAAGCAGCTTGTTACAGATTTAATCACGTATAAGTATTTCATACTGGATCTTCACTTACGTAAAAACTTCTTCATGTTTCCCTAGTAAATGGGAAGACAAATTATAATGACTCCTATTCTAAGTACAAATAATTTTTAGTTGTGAACACAAACTGTCTAGACATTTAATCAGTGCTTGAATATGAGAGACTGCCTTACTGGTTTTGTTCAGTGTTTGTCCTACCTATCTAAAGTACTGGGAATTCTGCATCATCATACAAAAAACAAATCTGAAGCTTTTTTTCTACCTCAGTCACGTGGAGTTATGCCACGTGTGAAATAGTAACTGACTCCATTCATTTATATTTTAAGTGCATAAGTATTCAAATTTTTGCCTTTTAAGAATTCCAGTACTGAAAGACAAAAATATATATTAGACCTCTGCAGTCAGAAATAAATTTCTTTCTATTTCCAAGATGCTATGTAATTATCTGAAACAAGAATCTTCCAATCAGATCAGGAGATATTATTCCAATATGAGGACTTCCAAAGATGAACATTAACTTCAACATCTGAAGATTTGGTTTTCCCCCTTGCATAAATTTTAAATGATTTTTAATAGGACATTTCCACTTTACAACAGTTTTTGCAATGTCTTTGGAATATTTAATTTGAAAATGATTTTTAATCAAATGAAAAGACATCTATATCAATTTATTGGAACAGGCTGTTTGTCCTTTTAACTTTCAGGTGCCAATCCTTGCAGATAATTTTGTATTAGGTTGAAATGAGTAGAATGATAGAGGAGAAGCCTATGATCTCCTGGGCATCCGTGCATTTTCATTTTTCAGCTTAATGAGTAAAACTTTAAGTTCCCACATTTTTTATTGAAATGAAATGTCAGAAAAGAGAGGACCACTGAAAGTCAAGCAGCTGTCTTCTGGGTAAACTCAAGTTTCAACTGATGATGCTGTTCAACAAGTGATCATGAAATCCATGACAGATCCCTCAGCAACATCATTCCCCTACTGTTCATACAGTGGAGTTTTCCCATACATCAGTAGGGTTGTCCCCACCATTCACTGCTCTCTCTTCTTTATTAACACTCATGTTAACAACCGATTTTAAATAACCGTGAGTGCTGATCATCCCAGTGTGTTTAGTTCACCTAGCTGTTCATGAAGAAAGTCTTGTTCCTAATTCATACTTACATCTTGTGTACCAGCAGCCAATAAATGGAACTTGAGGACAAAGCTTGGATGTAAATACAAGAAACACAGACCAAAATAATTCAGTGTCCCTGGCTCAACCTGACTCAAAAATCTTTGCACTGATGCTTCTTAAAACATTGCTAAAGGACTGATATGGCAGCTGCAGGGGTGTATGATTTCTAAACACAACAGACAGGCTACTCCACCTATCCTAGTGAAGGAAAGAAAGAAACAAAAACCAAAGGAGATCTTTTACTGCCATAGAATCATTTCTTTGGCATCTAATAGGAGAATTAATGCCATACAGTCTTGTTTTATTGTACTGTTTGCTAAAACACTTCCCTCACCCTGACAGTTCACCTTATGAAATGTCATCGTTCCTTTCCCCCAATTTTGTTTCTAGGGATAAAACTCTCTAGAGTTTTGTTGTTGTTGCTTTCCCAGTCCAAATTTACTTGGTTTCTCAGTTCAGAAGAGCACTGAGTCACTGAAGAGAGAAGTAATCATTGGTTTTCCATTAGTGTTACGGGGAAAAAGAGCTACAGAACCAACAGCTGCCATTCTTAACATAAAGTAGCATGCGTGTAAACCTCCCAGGGCTCTGCTTCATGGAAGCATTCCCAATACCAAGTATGGATTTCATGTATGTGTATGCTTTTATGTATCACAGCATATATGGGTGGCTTTGCACAGGACAGATATGTACGTACACACACACACAGGGCAAGGGAGGAGGGAGCCAAGAAGAGAACCCAGTCTCTCCCTCCTGTCTTTCTTACTATACCACTAAAGCTTAACCTGTAATGGCAAAGGGTGCGAGCAGGTGTCATGTAAACACAAGTTGGTGACCAGAGTAAAACCCGTCCTACCACACCTCATTCCCACAGGAAAATTAATCCATGTGAGCTAACATGCTGGCTGCAGTTACACCAAAAAGACTACTATCATAGTCTGACAAGCAACTCCTAAAAATACTGAGCTCCATTCATGGAACAAATGGAAATTAAAGATGATACTCAGCAGTCCTGGAGTTGCCTTGTAATGCAGACCTCAAATGAATACAGAGGCTGTATTATTCTTTAGACTTGGCTCTCCCAATACCCTTGCAACACACAGAAGTGTATAAAGGAGCACAAATGGCAATACCTATAGATCATGTATTTGTGACTACAGCTCCCAGTATAATTCAGTCAACACTTTTGATGTGTACTAAAAATCATTTAAAAACTCAACTGCCTTTAACATTTTTAGACTGCATGTGCAGGGATGAAAATATATTTTCCAGAGTAAAATAAACTAGCAAAAAGCAATCTTACTGGGAACTTTTTGAAATAGCTGATTTACCTTAGAAGTGACAGTAAAAGCAATTACTTTTAGTCCTCCCACTCTCATATAATGTAGCTCTCCTTCATTAATCCTAGGCTGGTTTAATGCTGGCCTACTTCAGATGACAGGCTTAGACTGCAACTTATTTTATCAGTTTTTGTTTATTTCCATTTCCTTCCAAGTGCTTCAAGCTAACTATCAGCAGGCAAGAAAAATAATGCATTGTCTAGGCAATGTGAGCACTATAATGTATAATTATGACAGACCTAAATATCAGAAAAAGTCACCTTAGGAGATAAAATGTTAACCTATACAGCACCAGTACAGATTTCTAATACCTTTGAAGTCATTCCTGCCCATTAGCCTTAACGGTTTAAAGTAAAACTGGTAATACAGGATTACAGACAGGATTTATAAAATCATGAGTCAAAAATGGCCAAAACAGGAAAGCGGAGGTTCACAACCTGGTGAGACCTTGGTATTCTGTAATTCTGGATTAAACTGAAATAATTCAAAATGCAGAGACTATTTCTCTAGATACCTTGTTTTCATGGAGTTATCAATTGCTTGTTTCAAGGAAAAAATATTCATCTATGTAGTCCAGAGCTTGGAAAGCGTATCAGATATAAGTCCTTATTGACAACAAAAAAAATGGTGAACTTTCATGAAGAAGTTTTAACCACAGTTAGCATTTCTGAGGTCAGGTCTGGTGGCAGCCATCTTGTTGAAAAGTGATGCAATTTTTGTCATTAGCCATCCAGGGAGGACATTTGCAAGATAAGATCTCTCTCTGATTCAATATTGATTTAACAACATCAATGGGAATGCAGAATATTAACAACAAAAAAAAATTTGTTTAACAGCTCAAAAAGCATTTATTATTATTATTATTATCATCATCATCAGTATTATTACTAAAGCAAATAATCTGACAGCATAGAGTCCACAAACTGAAAAACCTCAGAGTGGATATGTAATTAAGTTAGTTCTATTGCATCAACTCTAAACCTAATCTGGGTAGCTCTACATGACCTGACATTGTAGTTAACTGTTCTAACTGTTTGTTTTCTGTCCCTCATTTTCCCTTGGGTTTGAATGACAAAAATAATGACTTTTTAAACAACTATACACACACAGAATAGACATGAAAGACCATTATTTTATGTCCCAAATTTGAAAACACCATTAGATGATGTTCTGGGGGTGAGTTAAGAGCCAGAGTAGGAGTCTATTGCAGCTTCTCCATACACGAAGAGAGAGGCCCTAGCCAAAAGGCTCTAGGGCCCTTCCTACAGTGATAACACTAGGACACCTGTGATGTCTATTTGTGAAAAATATAGCTGTCAGTGAAAATGCAAAGACCAGATTCTTTACATTTTATAATATAAGAAATTCAATTTGTCACCTACACTTACCATCAACAGCTCTCACTTTACAAACATATCTCAGTTGCCAACAACTTTGTCAAATTTCCATCATTTAAGCTGATATAGTCTCTGCTAGAGGTCAGCAGTGAGCTGAATTGCTATTTAGGGAGTTTTAGCCAGATTTTTTTTCAGATAATTTTGAGAAACATGAAAAAGATGTTAACTGCGACTGCTTTGCTGAGAAACTAGCAAAGCAGGCATCTTAATTGTGCTTGAAAAAGAGAGGTGAAGAAATAATAGGGCAGGTTATTTGAGGACAGGTTTTTGTTTTTGTTTTTCTTTTTCTCGCAAAAATTCTACCCACATTCAGTGAATTATTGGCCTTTGAAAAAAAACACAAAGGACTGGGAGTTGGCTGCAGTTTAGCCTTTAGCTTGTTAGAACAGTCACATCAATTATGCTGTGCATCTGCAATTTCCATTTCCACATATATTAAGTGGGGAGTTCTGCTGCAACAGTTTAGATCAATGTACATCCTATGTTTGCTGTGTGAAAGGGGCATTTAATAGAGAGTGGGTGTAAGGGGAGTAGTTTTTATTAACAAAGAGGCAAAGGCATTTTATATTTTAGCTATTTTTGCCATGTGAAACAAAAACTAAAGTTTGACAGAGCTCTGTTATCTTTACAAAACTCTGGAAAGCACAGCTCTTCAAAGGCAGAATCTTTCAGGGCATTAGCTACCCCTATTATTCTGTTAAAAACTTTCTTGATAATGTAAAATCTCTCCTGTTTTCAATTGGAAATGTTCAATTCGGTATAGGACAAAAAATACTTTATAGTCAATGAAGCCTGTACCTATTTCTACCAGCTGTGAAATAAATGCAGCTGGGAAGTTGTTGGAAAATCTCTCATCACGCATTTTTCTTCCTGTCTTTTCACTTTGCACCCAAACTTTTCCATTCTTCCTTGAATTGTACAGAGCACATTCATTTCCATAAGATATAAGCTGGCATGTCATAACCTGAGTTTCTAATATTACATTGTATGCTGCAGGTAATACCCACTGACCACAGCAGGCGTTATGTGTATTCTTCAACAGGAGAATACAACTCCTTGAATTGGTAATGCCTTCCAAATAAGCTTGTAAATTAGTAGCTGCATTCCCTAGACTTGCAAATCTTGGCACATTGCACAGCACTGGGAGTAGAGAAGGAACTGAGCATGAGGCAGAGTTGGTGGCCAGCTTTTACAAGGTCTGGACAGGTTCAAGAGCCAACTGAACATTTATACATAATGTATAAATGAGAAAGTAAATGAGAAACAAGAGCCATTTCAAAAGACATATTTGAAGCATTTAAAAAAGTTGAAATGTTTCTATTTTCTCCTTCTTACCACAAAAATAATTTAGTGGAGCCATTGTAAATTCATAAAAATGTTGGTGTTCATTAATCTTCAAATTAGAAATATTAGACACATTTTTGATATCTGTGTATTCGTCTTCCTAGCATACAGGTTGATAGAGACATTTTCATATGCCTATTCCAACAGCATTACGGCTCTTCTGAATTTATAGCTGGCATATATTTTTTTCTGAACACTAGTCCTTTATATGTCATCAAGCAACGGTTAAGGGACAAAACAAATATATCACGTCCTTGTCTATACTGATTTTTTCCTTGAATTTCCTCTGTTAACAGCTTCCAGCAATATTCTCTTTCTCTCTCAAGGTACTGCTCAGTGCATGGATTGGGTGTAGCTCCCAGCAACACATTATAAAGCATTTTTCCACATGCCATTCTGTCCTCTTGTGTACACTTGCTCCCCAGGTAATTTTTCCTGAGTTTTGTAGCTTCCAATTCTTCACTGAAATCAATGTTCCCTTTTCTTTCCATCTGTTCTATATGTATGTTCAAGATATTGCAGCATGGGTAATCTGAGACTTAAAACATACATCACTCAGGTTGAATTCCCCTATTATATCTCACATTTTCCCTTACTCATTACAGATAAGCAGTAGAGGAGCCAATCATCCTCTACTCCACTGTGATTTGGTGGTCTGAAAAAAACCATCGACTTCTATCTCATTTTGTGCTCCAGTCATTAGCATGCTCTTCCGCAAGAAATCAAGATCGATTTCTTCCAAGTTTTAAATTTTTCCAAAATACCTAATTCAGTCTTGGCACAGTGCCACTCTTCTTCCCCTTTTGCCCACCCTGTCCATCTGTCTTTCAGTACTTCATAATGTTATATGTTGGCACACTAATCACATGAAACTTCCTACTAGATTTCAGTAACATAACGAAGAAAAATTTATATTTGTGAATTAATTCAACTGTTCTTGTTTACTCCTTGGATTTCTGGCACTGGTCTATAGGCAATTAAAGAATAGGTTCACTTTGTCATTTGGTGCCCTATTATTTTTTTGTTTCTGTAATGTCTTAATTTTGAAATAAACTATCACTTACTCTCTCCCATTTATTTTTGTTAGTGTAATGATCCCCCAACTAATCTCATTACATTTACTCCCTGGAAGAATGTTTCCTTTCAGCTGAGTGGAAGGCACAGCTCCCATTGCCCTCACAGAAGGGAAGCAACGATCCACAGAAGAAAGATCTCCTCATTTATTCCTCCTCTTTATATGACAGGGACGATCTTTCTTCTCCTTCAGGCTTATTTCAAATCCCTCCTAGTCATCTGTACTCTGTAAAGTAGATTGAGAAGCTGTATCTAATACATACACACAGAGCCTTATCAACAACTCTGGAAGCCAGCTAACCTGGTGGTATATGCACGACCTCATGCAGGTAGATCTAGGCTCCCTCCATCCTCCTGAAAAGGAGGCCAAGCATGAGCCAGCTCCAGTCTGAAAGAGGTATCACTTTCTTACCTTGTCACTCTTGGTTGCTGCTGGCCAGTAATTACCTCCAAGTTGTATTTCATATCTTGGCTCAAAGAAGATAGAAGACAGCATTTCATCCTATTGTCCACTTGGATGACCATTCTTTCTGTACAAGGATGATCTGTCTATATTACATGGCTGCTGGGCTCCACAGATACACAATCATTTCCTGTATGTGTACTTGTACAAACCCCTCTTATGCTTCTATACAATTTCTTTTTATTTTCTAATTTTTCATCAGAAATATCTACGTAGGTATTTTTCATGGGAAAATTTCTGTGCTTGAACGTAAACAAAACTGATTGTTTCTGTGCTGTATTAAGGTTCTGGTACTCCCTTTAGAAGGTGACAGATTGCCTATATTCTGTTTTTATATTCAATTGCCCTCTACTTCTACCTCTGATGCTTACATACTGTCAATATTTCTTTCTATTGCAATATAGCTTCTGATCAAGACTCAACTTCTTTCCTGGATTAGAAATAGCGATGTTTCTCAAATTCTTTAAAATGAACTCATTTTCTCTGATGTTCATAGCAGTTTTTCCTTTTCCCCCTATCATGAATAGAAAATTCATGTAGAAAAAGTCTTTTTTTTTTTCTTTTTTTTTCTTTTTTTTTTTTTTTTGTCTCTGGCAAGGAAGAAAATATGGCATGCTACTTCTTTCACCATTAGCTTTCTGTCATTGGTCAAATAATTGAATTTAGACTTGTATCAGAAAGAAACTCTTGCAAACTCCCTCTGAAAATCCTCCATTTGCTACTGCTGTGCATCTGTTCAGACGTGCCTTTGGCATTTGACTTACATACTAAGGCTCATTGCTCGGCTCTATTTCCTCATTAATAGGAAAAGATTATCCATGCTGAGATTTCAAATGCTGGGGCTAATCAAGCACCAGTGGCACTGCCACAAAGCCCTCATCAAATTGTGGCCTGGTGCACCCCCCTCAGAAATCTGGTCAGAGGGCTTTAACACGCAGCCTGGTGGACGAACAGAAATATCCCAAAGATGGCTCAAATGACTACCCACAAACTATTTCACTTGAAACACAGGATCTTCAGCTATGTTCCTTGAAACCCTCCTATGTGAGGCTAGAAAATGTTCTACCATGGAAAGGGCTAGCGTTCCCCATGAAGATTGTTGAAAGATTTTCAGAATACTGCAGTGTTGGCTTACCACTGGGGGAACAAACTGCAAAGTGGTTATGAATCTGAGCCTGTTATTTCTGTTAGATTATTTTTCTGTCTTCCAATACTAAGCTTGCCCAGCTTGCTGTCTCTGCTGCAATGGCTTAATTCTAGTGACACAGGGGTAATCACGCGGCAACCAGACTCCTTTGCAAAACTGCCAAGATACAGCAGTAACTGTCATAGTTATCCTTGATTCAATTTTTGTTTGAAAATTAATTAATCTGTACATTTCTATCAGACACAGCTATTTAATACGTGCTTCCATTCATATTTTTCTCCTGCTTTTCTCCCTGGATCTTGATTTGTACAATATAGTTGTTAAAGATAAAAAATAATTTGTGACAATAGATCAACTAAGGACAAATTAAGAAGAG
Source organism: Aythya ferina (assembly GCF_964211825.1). Classification (NCBI taxonomy): domain Eukaryota; kingdom Metazoa; phylum Chordata; class Aves; order Anseriformes; family Anatidae; genus Aythya; species Aythya ferina. Next base: position 67,434,613 of record NC_140300.1, on the reverse strand, counting down.
CAATGAGATATAACATCCCTTTAGTTAAATGGAATTTGTACCTATATAGGTCTTCTTTAACAGAGTCCTAATCATCAGGTACTGAATACAGCCATTCTACAATGCTCACCATTTCCATTTTGAAAATGAATGGGTCGGAATCGCTTTTAAATTACTCCTAAAGTGTGACTACATCCTGCATGATTCAGCCTGAGAATGATCTAGATAGAAATGTGCTCTGCCTGCTCCTACTTATAAAACTGCTGCTTCTTTATAGCCGTAAACCATTCCATAAACCAAAATCCTATTCATCCCAAACATAATGATCAGATTTGCAGGGAGGAAAGTAGAAAATGACAATAGACAAAATGTTTCACGGGAAAAGCAATAACAAGTCAAGACCAAAATTCAATGGAATTTGTTTAAGGCTACATTAAATGGAAATTCAAGTCTCTGATTAAAAGTGAGAACTGTACAATGAGGAACATTTTTACTTTTTCTAGTCAGAAATTTTTAAATAAAGACCAAACATTTAAATATATACTGAAAGTATATGGAAAAAAAAAGGTCTAATAGCTGCTTTCCAGAAGAAAAAGATCTAATGTGATAATGGAAAATCTAACCTCTTTTCAGCTGAGCTGAGATTCCAATTTTCCGCATCACTAGCAATGATAATGTTACACAAACAGTATTCAATCATTAAATTAATTCTCATTAAATCAATGTCCTTAAAGGCCAAACAGTCCTTTAATAATTACCTGATTAAAATGATGTTAGCATAACATATTAGTTATACTGTATTTATAATTCCCTTCCCAACAATAAATTGTTTCCTTCCACCCATCTTGCTGAAATTGTGACAATGAGGTAAAAGTTGGGAAGGGAGGCACATCACATCACCACACAGCAAATGCCTGTGGGTTAGCTGCTCCTGGTATCAGTGATATTTCAGCTACATGTATTTGTCAGATTTGCATTTCTATTACATAGCACGAAATCTCTGAGTGCAACAGGAATTAATCCCTGTCTTTTAAGCCTAGATCCAAAAAATAAATTATTCCTTTCAGATATTAGCAACTGCATAGTGATCAAATTCAATCTTTCTGCAGAATTTGCAAAATGTGATGTTTTCAATTGAAAATCAAAGTGCATCATAGATTAAAAAATTATACAAGCAACAATGTGCAGTAATTTAATGCCAATACATTGCAGTGACTTGTGCAATATAATTACACAGAAAAAGGGATGGATAGATTTTACAATGCTCCTAAAAGTGAGGAAATAATTGCACTATGAAGTGCTCGAAAATGTATCATAAAAATATGTTTCATTTTTCAGTTTTGCTGTCATTACAAAAGAAAACGTATGACTAGCTAAAGTTGGGAAATGGAAACAACTCCATATACTTACTGAAGTTACTGGAAGCTCTTAGATGAAGCACTTTTAGACTTATGCTATAGATATTCAGATACTCAAATATCACTCTTGATATTTGAAAGCAAACCTCTTGATTCTGTATGACCAAATTTCAACTGTGAGGCTTCTGCACACCTCTGATGAGCAGGTCAGCCTAAAATTCATGTACTAATGCTTGTGAAATGTCCTGTTCTACCAGAAGACTTGGCAGGGTTTCAAATTTAATTTTGGGGTTACCAAATCCAGCACCATTGAGTTACATGATCATAAATAACTGCAACAGGCCTAGCAATTTTCCCAATGGTTGTTTGCTCAGAAGTTCTGACCAGATAATCTTCTGTCACCATTTTTACAACATAGGACAATAAATGTTCCTTATATAATTATGAATACATGTAGCTGCCAGCATTGATTAGAGCTCAATGTGCATGTGTAAAAAACACAAAGAACTTCTGGGGATCCTCTTTTGCAGGGCTGTGATGTGTGCTTTTATGATTGCACCTCACTGCATGCCTGTATAAAGACACTATTGGCAACCACTGTGAATACATCAAAATGATATATGCTGGCTATTATTCTGGAGAATATTGGCACTTGGTCTTAACAAATAACCTTACACGGTGGCAACCTTCTGATTAGATTTCAAGAGATGCTGAGACCCAACCTCCCTGTTACTGATGGCTGGATACACATGCTCTGAAGTCTCAAACAATCAGCCACAATTAACATCTCTGGTACATATTCATAAAGTGGTTAAGAAGCAAAGTGTCATACACCGTTTTACATAGTGGTGGCCTGGCCTTTCCATAGCCTACTGAGTGTTATCTGTAGTACCTACTGGGATGGCAAAAGGAATTGTGCACAATGGACTGAAAACAGGCCATCTGCACATACAATTAACATTAAACTGAACAATGTCATTAATGAGGTATTAAAGTGCTGCTTTATCTAAGAGCCTGTCATTGAGGACATTATAAACACGAGGGAGAAAGAGTCCACTTTGGCTGAAAATGAACAACTATGAACAAAGCAAATCAAAAGACAATTCAGTGAGAGCAGAAGGACAAACATAATTCCAGTAAAGCCGCTGCACTACTTTTTCCCATTATTTTTTTTTAACCTCTATACAGGTTTTTAACTCCAAATTTTAGGGTTGAAGGAAATTTAAGAAAAGACCACATACTAGAAATTTTTTTCTTTCTTTTTCTTGGACTTTCAATGTATTACACAATACTTTATAAATCTCCTCTTGCAAGATTTCCAAGCATCCATCATCAGTGTGGCACCTGACTATTTCAGAAGCAAGTGAATCACGTACAGTTTTCATGTCACTAATTCTACTTATCCTTTAATTTTCAGACTGCTTCCTTGCACTGAATTCCTAACCTTACAGAATTCAACCATCACTAATATAGAAACTCTAGTTATATTCCTAGATAACACATTCTGAATGTAGCCTAAAATTCCACCTTAGGTACATCCTATAACGTTGTTATGGGATCTCTGTTAAAGGGATCTCTAAAACTCATGATGACCTAAAGTAATAATATGGAAGTTCACAGTGAACAAAGAAAAAAACAACCAAACAAAAACCTCATAATTTTAAGTTTCACTGAGAATACAGCTCTGATGTCATTATTGATGAAAACTACTAATACAAATGCTTATGTACGAAAGCTGAATGACTTGCTATTTTTACTCCAAATCAACTAGCATCCTGCTTAAGATCACGACTCACGTTTTTCAGAAGCCAGAAACGACTTCGAAGATGTCTTCACTGGATAGCATGTTTTTTTCTCTTTGGGAATAGATAGAGAAATTAAAGAAGCTATTCTAAGGAGCTTATATCTAAAAAATGTTCTACTAGCAAGTATGTCTAGGCATGAACAACTAACACTCCCACTCAGCTTTACAAATTTATTATCACTGTTCCTTAGCAGTTTATTTGCAGAAGATTTTCTATCTTTCCCCTTCACTATTGCCTTTACTTTGTCCTAGTGTGGGGGAGGCAGACTCTTCAGTCAAAACCAAACATGTTCTTTCATCTCATTTCTTGTCTGGCAGACGAGGCATCACACATTTTTAACCTAACACCATCTCACTAGCTGAAAAAGCACTGCAAAGGTGATGTCCTGCTTTATCATCTCTCCTCTCCTGTTGAGGGTGGAAGAATAAAAATTAAGCAGCAGCTACAGGATGCTACCATAGTAATTGCTGGGAAGCTAACAAAATGAAAAAAAAAATAATAAAAACAAAACAAAGCACCCCACAGCTTTCTTTCTCCCACATCTACTGAAATGGGAGTGGAACTTCATCTCAGCAATCAGGGAAAACAATGGGGTGTCTAAGTTAGAAGACTTGCAGCACTATTTGTTTCCTTTCAACATTAATTTTGGCCTACTCTGTTTCTACACATTTTAACAGTAGAAGAGGTCTGAGGAAAAAGAAACAAACAAACAAAAACACATCAACAGTTGAATAAGGGAGACAATTTTGCCAACAGCTTCAAATCCTCTTTTCTACTCCTGCCTTACATTTTGCAGACAATTTTCCTGGCACCTACCCACCAGCTGGTGGTATGAAGAAGAGACACAAGGGCGGGTAAAGCTACGGCACAGCTGTTGCAGAGGAGGGACTCCCTGCAGACCAGAAAAGAAATGGAAAACTACCACGGGCTCCCCTCTAAACTCACGCTCGTCTGGTGCCTCAGAAAACCTCCACTGAAAACGCTGATCAGTTTGTAGATGACATTGCTCTCATCCAAGCAGAAGGAAGCATTTTTAATAAAGCTAAAACTCATTTCTCACTTCCTCCTTATCTTAAGCAGACAAAATTGCCAACTTAAGTGTAAGCTTCTGGGCAGGGAAATCAATTAGCAGGACAAGTAAGGCTTGCCTCTTCAGTTTTAAACATCTTTGCAGATGAAAATGTGGGTTACATTCCTTTTTCAGTAGAAGAAACAGTCAGTTCCTGGCTAAGTTGTTTTTCCCCATTTCCTCCATTAAATATCTATTATACACAGATGAACTCTGAGAAGTCAGAACTGATTACTTAACCTGAATCTAACATATCCATTCTCTATCCAGATATAGAATATAGTCTATCAGAAACATTATTAGAAATAGCAATTAAAGAAATTGTTCTGAGTAAATATGCTTCTAAAAGAATACAGAAAGGTGAAGAGATGCCATGGACATCCACATTCTACTTTTCCTTTTGCCTCATTTGTTTTGTTCAGCATTTATACATTACCTTCTTAGGCAATTAATCAGCCTTGGAGTTAGTCCTAGGGGAAGCAAGGTGGTTTTTGGGCTTTCACACCGCCACTCATTCTCCACCTCCTCACAGGAGGTGCGTCAGACACAACATCTCTAAATATACTGCCCCATGTACACAGTGCTATTACTCAAGTAAGCAGGTGCACACAAGATATAGAAATCCATTATTTTAGATGCCTCTGAGGACTGCCTGAGTCTTAACCTCAATTTAGGGAAAAATCTAAGCATATTGCTTGGCAGTTTAATGCTAGTGATATCACACTGCTGCAAACAAATGCCCATACTATGAACACTTTACTTAGAGCATGGTTACTCCTTGGAATTACATTTTCAAAGACAAACAAACCTCTGAAAGTGTCTTGCACATAAAGTTACAGTCAGTGTTTGCAAATAAGTGCTCTATACAGGACAATAATTCTCAGCATATTTTGTCAATTCCATTGATCGCTTGCAGTTTGATGCATACAAGACAATTAGCAAAATGTAGTTGTCTTTTCATGTTGTCAAGAGGGTTGGCCAAACAATTAAGACGTGGAAAAAAGGTATGGGTACTACAGGACTGCAGTACACGTTTTAGAGAGATGACTTTATGAAGGTAGATATACACACTAATGCATATTCCTAGATTTAGTAGACTAAAATGTGAATTTGGGCATTTCATGTTTAAAGGTAGAATGATAATGTTGCAAATATGCCTGCCGGTGTACGTGCTAGAAAAACATGGAAACTGGCTTCCTTTCTAACATGTTTGGCATCTGACTTCCATTTTCCCAGATCAATGCCCAGTTTTTAAGTGCATTTTAGGCTCAGCAACTCTATTCTCCTTGTTACTGGAATAGACCTGGCATAAGTTCGAAGAGCAGTTAAAATTAACTTTAATTAATGAGATTGGCATTTAAGTTATGCTTTCTATCAGAAGACATAAAGCAAGCCTTTATGAAGGAAGGTAGGTAGTATTTCTACTTTACAACTAAGAACTGGGGCACAAGATATCAATTGAAGTTTCTATGGTCAGCCAGAAACCTAGAAGCAGCATCCAAAATGGATTTAAGTGTTAGTCTTAAAGCCTATGCACTGGATCTTTTTTGATTTGTTAAACTTAAAAATAATTAGGTTTCACTGCTAAGTATCACATGTGAAGATATAATTGATAGCTAACATTTTTTCAAAAATTTTTATTGTTTTCCTCCGCATATTAAATACAAAGAGGTTGGTGTACAGTTAAATAGGAGAAAATGTCACTAGGAACATGCATTGTTACAGGATAACGTTTTCCTGCTGATATTGATATGCCAAGAATAAGATAAGCAAGATGGAGTAATTTATTAAGCAACAGCACACTCCAGGCAGTGCATTTCAGGAGGCTTATATCACGCCTTGGGTAGTAATACAAGGAACATGACTGAGAAGTCTGAGCGGCTTTAACCGTCTGAGAAGTATTATAATGGCTACAAGTACCAAGGCTTGAAGCCTATCTTACTGCTCTTATGAAATGTAATTTTAACAAGGCAAACAGTAAGATTCGCTCATTTACTGGGCATTATGAACATAATTGACCATTGCTGACACCGCTGATGACCAATTGAAACCTCCTGTTGTGATCAGCATTTTAAACAAGCCAAAACATAAGGGGATAAAAAAATGGCCCATCAGTGATGCTTTCACATCATTTATTTCCTAATCTTGATAGGTTAAGCAAGAATACCAAGATCTCTGAACAAAACAATACTTTTGCATTTTTAGTACACGTTATCCTGTGCTCAAACCCTATTTATAAAACAATAGTGAATATTCATTTTGTTGGGATCATTGAGAAGTGATTAAATCTTGAATGATTCAGCAATTTTGAAGATATGTCCTGTTATAGCAAAAATCAAAACCAAACCCACCACCACCAACAAAAGAAAAACAGCTAACCACCTAAGCAATCAAAACCCCCACTATCTGCCTACTCTTTTTCAAGATGTGAAACACAGCTTAAGTGAAACACAGCCCTGCATCTTTACCTGCATAATCTAAAATCCTGCCACACAAGTTCAGAAATATCTCCTCTTACAGAAAAATTCAAAGTAAAATGAACATAGCAGGATAAGAGGTAGAAGAGACAGAAGTCTTTCTATTGTGTATTTTATATTAAAGACAAAACATTGTAATTTTTAGTATAACTTCAGTAGTTTGTCTACATTCAGAGCAATTCTATTAAATTAAGCAAGCTCATCACTGTAATATGAAGCCAAATTTGAAAGGATACTCTCAAAAGAAAACCCTCTGGAACATTCCTCTGGAAGTTCCTGCTAAAAATTATGCAGCTTTTCATGTGTCTGAAAAAAAAACACAATCTATTATACAAAGAGTTGTGAATAACTCTAAATCTGAATTTCTGTTTTCTAAATCATTGCTTTTCTCTAGTAATAACGATAGCAGAGTGCTCTCTAGAATATTTCATAACAAGTGCCCATAAAACAGTAGGAAGCTAACAGAAAACTTTCAGGATATTAAACCAGGTCCTCAGCAAGTATAAGTAGACATTCTGCCATTGTAGTAGGTTGATTCAATTAATCTCCATGAAGTTTATAGCAAAGTTTTTACTAGCAAGTTTTTATTAAACCCTATTTATGCACTGGGACCAATTTCCTGGTCCTGTCCCTGGTCATATGGAAGGTTTTCAACAATGCATGTTCTATTGAGGGCAAAATTTGAGAGAGTAGCATCAATACTAGGACAGAAGAGAATGACAAATGGAGCTGTATAGAATTTCAGAAAACTGAGCAAATACTGTATAATATAGAATTAGGACGTTAACCTACCTCAGAGTAGGTTAGGTTGGAAGAGACCTCTAGAGGTCATCTGAGGGCAACCGGTTCCACCCTTCTGTCATCCACACAGTAAAGAATTGTTTCCTGATCCAGATGGAGCTTTCTGTGTTCCATTTTGTGCTCTTGTCCTGCCAGTAGGCACCCTTGAAAAGAACCTGGCTCCATCCTCTTTGCACCCTCCCTTCAGGTATTTACAGACATTGATGAAAACCCTCTGAGCTTCCTCTTCTCTAGGCTGCTCTCTCAGTTCCTGCTCTCCTCTTAGGAGAAGTTCTCCCGTAATCATCACTGTCCCTTAATGATCTGAGTGGACCTTTACTGGAGTCTCTCCAAGTTTCTCTCACAAGGGGGAGCACAGTACTCCAGGTGTGGCCTTACTGCTGATGGTAAGGGGCAAGATCACCTCCCTCGACTGGCTGGCAATACCATGCCTACTGCAGCCAAGGATACCGTTAGCCTTCTTTGCTGCAATGGCACACTGCTGGCTGAAGTTCACCTTGGTGTCCACCAGGACCTGAGGTCCTTTTCTGCAAAGCTGCTTTCCAGGCAGTCTCCCTCAGCATGCACTGGTGCATGGAGGAGTTCTTCCACAGGTGCACAACTCTGCACTTCCCTTTGTTGGGCTTTGTTGAACATATAACTATAGAGGGCTTGAGAGAGTCAATAGGAGTGATGCTCAGGAGGAAAGCTGCAGCAGCGTTGAGCCCCAGCTGCAGCATGAGGCAGGCACAGAGAAAAACCTTTAAGGAGTGGATTAGGATGCCAAGGAGAAATATATAAAGAGAGAGAGGAAACCTACAAAAGATTAAGTACCACCAAACAGTTCCTGCTGGCAATGAACTGAAACGGAAACCTTGAAACCATTTTCTTCCCAACTTAAAAAAGCTAATTTTGAGAAAAAAAAATCAAAATGCAAATTATTTTTCTAATATGAGCAAGTGGAAAAGAACAAATTCAGAAATCATGAAGCTATGTTTCAAAACAACCAAAATGTTCTACCGTCTCAACCTGTGAATTTGCTGCATCTTTAGACATAAATAAACAAATGACGGATAAAAGATGTGCTACAGAATTTCACGCTTGGGTGAACGGTAGAGTCCAAAGCATTTGTTTTTAATCTAATCCACAGCACTGTATGGCCAATATCACTGAAAGGGTTTTGCCTTCACAGTGATCTGAGATTGTAGATTGCGAATCTGTGCTTGCAGAGATTCAGTAGTAAGACCAAGCACTCTAATGGTCATCATTTTTCATTGAAAAGCACGCTTTATGTGACATGAGCCTATCGAACATTTCAGCTCTATGCCCAAAACCCTCTCTTCTAACAAAAACCTACATGCAACTTACACAGAAATAAATGAATAAAATATATAAATATATACACTCTGATACCTGCAATGAATGAATGTAAAATTAAAAGGGGGACTGAGAGAAAATATACTTCTATATTACAAGACTTTCAGAAGTGGTATCTAGACTATGTGGTCACTCCAACATGGGAAAAAAATAAAAAAATAAAAATTGAAAGCTAAGTTCAAGACCCAAGTTTAAACAATGTATGAAGCAGTGTATATAAAAGCATTCAAGCAAGCAAGTACAGAAATACTCAGCCTAAACTTTAACTCTGAGGATTTGGCTTAGTGTGTATACCTGTCACAAGTGAGCAACAAGTCTAGCAAGACCCATCCTCTGTCAACTTCTGAATCTTCTTCAATAAAAATGTTTAGCAGACTAAATTTAAGCTTTAAGATTCTGTGGCAAAGAAAAGGCTAATAGACTCCTAAATCTAGTTCCATAGTCTACCTTTAAGGAAACAAAAAGTACTGAAATTTTGCTAAAAAGTATGACAGTACTTCATAGCATTAAAAACTACCAGACAGGACTGTGCTGACTCTAGTCCACAGACACAGTATTTTTTCTCTGGTGTTTCAAAAACTGCAAAGGTTAGAACTTGTTAAAAGAATTTGATCAGAACGTCAGACAGGCTGACATAAAATAACCTGACACAGCAGACCAAATCTGCCTACTAAAAACTGCAGAATTTTCAACTATTTCAGAGGAAACAAGAAAAAGAAACCCCTTCTGTATCATTAAAGTAGTTACACGATTCCTTACGGAAGGATTTATATTTTTATACCAAAAGGCTTTTTCCTCTCCCGATCTGTGGTGGTTCTGGAGCCAGCCTCGGTGCTTGCAAATCTTTCCTCTAGCTAGAGGAAAGAAAGAAAAGATGATACCAGAACATGCTGGCTAGCCTCAAACAAAGAATCCAGCATTATCAAAGCACTACCAATCCTCGGTTCATGCTGTTTTGTTGCTCTCAGTGCAGGATATAAAAGCATCTTTGGCTGTGTGTTTTGATAACAGAAATGAGTACCTTGTCATGTTTTAAATCCACAGCTGAAAGACTTCTTAAGTGAACGTGACAGTATTTGAAATGTTCCATGCTGCCACACTTAAGATATGCCAATCACAATTAATAGCAACAGACTGGCTATTCCAAAACAAATGAAACCTGCACATTTTTCTGCTGAATGAAGAGCTGATGAGTGAAAACAGAAGCAAAATTACCACAATAGCCAGTTAGTCTGTCAATGGAAATTACTTTCATTTGTCTGTATTCGCAAGGGTTAGTAAACAATAAAGCTTCAGCTAATACAGTTTTCTTGTGATATTCAAATTGAATGTGAAATGCAGGCTGACATTATAAATGGATCTTTTACTCTTTCACGCTGGATTTTTGAAGTCCTCTGAGCCTTTGTGTTTAAACTGGTCTATAAGTTTCTTATATTCTAGTATCAACCATATTAAATGTGTTTTTTTTTTTTTTTTTTTTTTTTTTTTCCCTTCTAGCAAATTAAGGACTGTCCTTCTGCTTGTAATTTGAAGGAGAGATATATGCATAGCTTACCCTCACTCAGTAAGAAAAAAGTGAACATTTTAGATTACTATAGTGGATTCTAAGGAGTTACGCAGGAATTCTTCTTGGTAGGGTGGTAAGATCTCTTTCTCTATATGTAAATGCCTCACACTTAAGTTCTGTCTTAAGTTCTGTCATTTTTTTTTTTTCCCTCAAGTCCCACAACAGTTTTGGTTCTTTGAGCTACCATGTCCCACCAGCAGCTTTTATTAATACAGATTTACATCACATAATCCATAGTGAGCAGATGCGGATCTCCAAATTCCTCTTATTTTTTCCAGTAAATTCTTTTTCCATTACTTTTGTTGTTGTTGTTGTTGTTGTTATTTGGTCCCAGTTCTTTTAATCTTATTTTCTCCTCATCTTCCTGCTTTGTTCAAAGCATTAATTCAGCCCTCCCCAAGCACTCACTTTACTGATTGGTCTGAAACCCTGTTTCTTTATATGCTATCCAAGCATCTGTTGAAGTGTTCTCCTGCAGGCTACCACTCTTGATCTATGACTTGGGAAACTTTTGGACACTGGGCAACACAGGTTTACTTGGCTAGACATAAGGCAAACAATTCAAATAATAATTCATGAGGCTGAAGTGTGTGATTAAACTAGCTTTGCCTCCTTTGAAACCTTGCTGGGCAGTCTCCTATAAAGCTTTTAAGGACTAATGATGTTGGGAGTACAGCAGGGGTGCTAAGGATAATATCAAGCAATAAACTTATGTAAAATCACCTCACATTCATGCAGTAAAGAAACTAATTCACAAGTTTTAACCTAAAAGGCAGACAGATGTAATGAGTCTAGCTCTGTAACGGACCAACTGCTCTCTCACAGTTGGATTCCCTAAACAGTTACATTGGGAATATTTTGGATGGAAAGAAAATTTGAAAATCCACCTACATACAATTAAAAAAAAACAACTCTGGTAGCACTAAGCTGGCTCTGAAGTCTTTGTTTTTCTTAATAAACAAACAAACAAACAAACATAAAACAATCTCAGCTTTCCTCAGCTGGCCATCACTGCTCAATGGAAATGGTAATTCCAAAAGTATTCTCTCTAGGTTGATGCATTTAAAAGCATACCTCTTGTGGACATCCTCAGCCTCAGCTTTTATTTTATTTTATTTTATTTTTTGGATGTTAGTGTTACTTTCTTCTTTCACTCCCTGCTTCTAGAAGTTTCAGATGATTTTCATGCATACCATCAACTTTTATGAATGTCATCTGACTGTTTCTAACAGAAAATAAGGTAATTTCTAAATTATGTTGCCAGCATTATGTAAATACAATGCTTTTCCCTATAGCATTCCATCAAAAAAAACAAGTGTTTTGAAGCTGCAGTGGCCTTGGCTTTTTCTAGTGCAGATGCCCTGTGGAGTTACAAAGAGGCATATCTGCAGTGCCAGTACAGACTGGCAAACAATTATGTGCATAAATACCAGAAGGTACCTGTTCTATTTTGTTGTCAAGTGTT